>NC_141091.1:31502538-32102538 GCF_041138505.1 Cibotium barometz
CACACACACACTCTCTCTCTCTCTCTCTCTCTCTTCACGTACACTCTCTCACATAGAAACTCTCTCTCTCTCTCTCTCTCTCTCTCTCTCTCTCTCTCTCACACACACACACACACACACACTTAAATAGATTTACACATATATATAATTTTAATTAATTAAATTTTAATGGTAGGGATGAGTGGTGAGGTGTGCTCACTCTCAAATAAATGCATCTTTCATGTAATCTCTCTCTCTCTCTCTCTCTCTCTCTCTCTCTCTCTCTCACACACACACACACACACACACACACATGTACACTATTTATATATACATGCTTACATACCTATAGATACACATACATACAATATATATATAAGTGTATGTATCTATAGGTACATGTATACAAAGATTTCATTGAAAGATGTGAGATGAGATCTTCTTAGATTCAAATTCAAAATTGCATTGGAAGATGTGAGATTTGGCTCCTCCTCACGCTTGAAGGAGGAGTGGGTATTTTGAAATAGCCCCACCTCCTTTGCCCACGTGGAGGGAGGTGGGGTTGTGGTTAATCCTGTATAGATACCTGCACAAGTTTAAAGGCTGCACTGATTACTCATGATTGCTTCGTTGCAGTACAGGAAGTTTTTGTGTGTGTGTGTGTGTGTCTGTGTCTGTGAGAGAGAGAGAGAGAGAGAGAGAGAGAGAGAGAGAGAGCTTTGTGGCTAGTGAGCCTGCCTCTCATGAGCTAGAGACGTGTTTCCTACCCCCCTGCCCCCCCCCGCCCCTCCTCTAAGATAATTTTCTTTAAGAATCACATCATAACTCCCAGTTTTGTGTGGATTCTCTTCCCCAATCTCATCAGAGTTCACATTTTGTACGCAAAGCGTTGGTCGCTAGTCGAAGCTCGCTCGTTGGCTCGTCTCTTCGCCCACCCTTTACCCACCATCTATGTGACAAGACCACAGAACGCGCTAGATTTTTCATCAAAGCCACCCTTACTTTTCATATGCGGCTATGCGTGAAAGGCACAAGCATCTTCTCCAAAGAGTGGGAGATTTGTAAACAAGGAAACGTTTTAGATGTAAGACTCAGAGAGAGCCTTTCTAAATGTGCCAAATTTGATGTGCGTGCGTGTGTGTGTGTGTGAGAGAGAGAGAGTGTGTCTGTTTTACTGAATCAATCTACGTTCGAGAGTGTAGTAAAAATTAGAAATTTAAAATTTAAAAAAACACCACAATGTCATAAGTGTCTCGAAACTAACAATGCTAAATGTATGTTGTAAGCATGAAAATTACTTTGACTTACTTTCATAGGTTTACACACACACATATATACTTCCATACATATGCATATGCCTATGCATATACATTCAACAACCTATGCATATGTTTGTGTGTATGTGTGTGCACATAAACACACACACACACAAAATACCTACATGCATATATATACATACATACATATAAATATTATATATGTATATATATATACACACACATATATACATACCTATATAAGTATATATATAGGTATACATATACATATGTATATATACATCATGCAAATGCATGTGTGTATGTATATATATGTGTATGTATGTGTGTGTGTATATATATATATATATGTACACGTACATGCAAATGTATACATATATGTATATGTATATATATGTTGTTGTTGGAATTAGGGTTGCAGGAATGCACACACAACTTCAAGAAGATGAGGAAGCTTGAGCACAACACAGTAGTGTATTATGAGTGCCAAAAATGAAAGATAACAAGCCCTAGAAGATAATGGGCGTATATACAATGCACGGGGGAAAAAACCTCCTAGTGATGAGGGAAAAAGTGCCCCGGCGGTCCTAAGTGTGTTCACACACATCACTACTATAATATGGTAACAAATCCCCCCTGGAGTGATGCGGTGAACAAGAGCTAGCGCTCATGTATAGGGAAGTGTCTAGCTATGTGGACGAATCCACAAAAGGGAGTAAGCCCAAAGCTTTGCGAAAAGCTTCGAACTTCTCACGAGGCAGAGCCTTTGTGAAAAGGTCTGCAAGGTTATCCTGTGTTGGCACATAAGCCAAACTGATCTCTCCTGCAGAGAGTCTCTCCCTGACATAATGGTAGTGCACCTCAATGTGCTTCGTACGAGCATGGAACACTGGGTTCCGCGCAACTGCCAATGCGCTCTGACTGTCAGTGAAGGTGGTGGCAGATGGCTGCCCAACACCCAAATCAGCCATAAGGCGTCTGAGCCACACACACTCAACCGTAGCTGTGAAAGCTGCCCTGTACTCAGCTTCACAATTAGAAGTGGCCACAGTAGGCTGCTTCTTGCTCAACCATGATATGCATGAGCTTCCAAGCATGAAGCAAAAACCACTCGTGGACACGCGTGTGTCATAACAACCAGCCCAGTCAGAATCTGAAAAAACATGTAAATCTGGCGGCAATGATCCCCCCTTGGGATAAAACAACCCAAGATGCCGAGTACCACTCAAATAGCGAAAGATACGCTTCACTGCCTGCCAATGCTTAATGCCTGGGCTATGCATAAATCTGCTCACCTGTGAGACTGCAAACTGAATGTCTGGCCTCGTAATGCATACATAAATGAGGCAACCAACAGCTGTCTGATAGAGTGTGACATCAAAGTGATCTCCAGCATCATAAAGACTCAACTTCAAACCTGTCTCCATTGGAGTGGCAATAGGCTTGCAGTCTTCAAGGCCAAATTTCCGCAACAATGTTTCAATATACTTTGTCTGACACAAAGCAATACCTCCATCACACTGCTTAAATTGTATCCGCAAATAATGATGCAAATGCCCCAAATCTGACATCTCAAAAGAGGCATTCAAATCAGCCTTAAAATCAGCAATATGACTCTCATTTGGTCCTGTGAGCAGCATGTCATCGACATAGAGAGCAATGATTAGATGTACACCATCCACACGTTTAACATACAAAGTGCTTTCTGTTGGACTATTCTGAAACCCATGTGCAGTCAAATATGCATGTATTTTTTCATACCAAGCTCGTGGAGCTTGTTTTAAACCATATAAAGCCTTTTTTAACCTGCACACTTTGTTTTCATGCCCTCTCTGAACAAAACCACGAGGCTGCGATACATACACCTCCTCATGCAAATCTCCATTTAAGAACGCAGTCTTTATGTCCAGCTGATGTACATTCCAACCATTATGAGCTGCTAATGCACAGATGCTACGAACAGTGGTCATACGACATGTGGGAGCAAAAGTCTCATCAAAATCAATGCCCTTCTCTTGAGCATAACCTTTTGCAACAAGCCTAGCCTTATGGCGATCCACTGTGCCATCAGGCTTACGCTTCAATTTGTATACCCACTTAGTGCCAATGGCCTTCTTGCCAGGGGGCAAGTCACATAAAGACCATGTACTATTCTTCATAATAGCATCGTATTCTGCTTGCATAGCAGCCATCCAATTTTCTGAACTTTGTGCCTCATCAAATGAAACAGGCTCACTTTTATCGCACATACTAGAAACAGCCAATGCATAACAATCTGACGCATAAGAGGCACCAGGAGAGCCAGAACGAGTGCGACTAGACAAAGGGGCATCCAACTTGCTGTCACGCAAAGTCTGCACCAGCCATCTAGGCATGTTCCTAGAGCCCTCAATCTCTTGTCTCTCATCCTCAAGTGCATCATGCACATCTGCATCAGATATAGGCTGATCTGTGCCATCATTTAAAACCTGCATAGGCTGAAAAACTGCCTCATGAGGTATTGCACTTGACTGTGCACCACTGAAAAGAGGCAATAATGTATCATAGACATCACGTGAGCTGATATCTGTCTCCTTAGTACATGAAACCAAGGGCTGAACTGCATCTTCCACAAATACAACATCACGGCTAACCAAAATGCGCTTTCTCTGTGGATGATACAAACGATAGCCTTTGCTCTCAGCACTATATCCAACAAAAATACATTTGACAGCTTTGTCATCCAATTTTCTGCGATGTTGCACAGGCACTAATGCATATGCCAGGCAACCAAAAACACGTAAATGGCCAACAGATGGCTTGCGGCTATGCCAAGCCTCATATGGAGTGACAACCTATAATGCTTTGGTGGGACACCTGTTTAGTACATAAGTGGCACACATGACAGCCTCAAGCCAAAAACCATGTGGTTTACTTTGACTCTTAACCATACATCTTGCCATTTCCATGAGAGACCTGTTTTTTCTCTCAGCCACACCATTTTGCTGTGGTGTATACGGCACTGTACATTGGTGTTTTATCCCACGCTCAGCCAGAAATGCATTAAATTCTGAAGACATATACTCCCCCCCTCGATCTGAACGGAGGGTGCCCATCTTACTTTCTGACACATTTTCAGCCATAAACAAAAACTGTTTGAAGCACAAAAACACTTCGGACTTTGCCTTCAAAGGATATACCCATGCATGCCTGGTAAAATCATCAATGAAAGTCACGAAGTAAAGGTAGTTTCCAAATGATGGAGTTTGCATGGACCACAAACATCACTATGAACAAGCTGCAATCTGCGTTCAGCTCTCACTGATCCATCTTTGGGAAAGGAAGCACGCTGCATTTTACCCAATATGCAGCCCTCACAAACATGCTTGACAGGTGCCTCAAGCTTAGGCAAAGAAGACACCATTTCAGATTTCTGCAGGCGCGGCAAACTTGCAAAATTCAGATGACCAAAACGTGCATGCCACAGTTTTGCATTTGAAATAGCCTGCATATCCATAATAGCACATGCTGAATCCTCTACACATTTGCCATCCATATTGAGCTTATATAGCCCTCGACATAGTGAACCAGATGCTACAATGATGTCACCAAAAGAGAGATCATGAACAGTACATCTGTCATCCACAAATTTTACAACCAAACCTGTTTTGGCAAATGCGGAGACTGACAGCAGATTCTTTTTGATCCCTGGCACATACAATGCATCAAAAAGTGTAAAGGTGTTGCAATTTGCAACATTCAGCACAATCTGTCCAACTCCTTTAATGGGATAAGAGGAGTTATTGGCACAAGTGACAGTATTCCCTGTGGGAGCAGACTCAAGGAAAGTGAATAAACTGCGCTGCGAGGTGATATGCTTAGTGGCACCACTGTCAAAGTACCATACATCTGAATCTACTGCAGACATACATGTGTCATGCAAAGATGGGTCATAACTGCACTGCGCATTGAATGCCCATTCTGTATCTTGAACAACATTAGCAGATTCATTGTTAGAAGGAGAGGCATCTGCAAAACAGCCATACCAGCCTCTTTCTTCTTAGCCTCTTTCGCAGCCAGCTTAGGACACGCTTTGATGACATGATCATTTCCCTTACAGTACTTGCAAAATGTCTTCTGTTTGTCACCCTTCTTCTCATCTTTGTCTTCCTTCTTTGGTTGCGCAGCATTTGCAGATTTCTGCTTACTAGAAGAAAAGCCAGCTTTACCTTTCCCGCTTCTCTGACTAGCAACGAAAGCTTGATCTGCGACACGCATAATATTCCTGTTTTGCCTTGACTGGTCTTCTTGCAGCAAAACAGAAACTAACTCCTCAAATGATAAGGCATTGGGATTGCCTTTCATCATCAAGCGAAGAGTGGAAGCAAAACCCTGATAAGAATCTGGTAGACCATTCAAAACAGTCTGCACAAGTGAACTGTCTGACAGGATTTCATCTGCAGAAATGAGCTGCTCTTTGAAATCCTTGATCTTTGTCAAAAAGCTATCCATAGAATCACCTTCGTTCATATGCTCACTCTCCAACTGTTTTCGGAGGTAAGCAACACGAGCCTCATTTCTTGCCTGATACAATGTGGCAAGTACATCCCAAGCATCCTTAGAAGTCCTGCAGGAGCGAATATGTGGGATAATGGTACGTTTGACAGACAGCGCAATCAAGGCATGAGCCTGCGCATCTCTACCATCCCAACGAATCTGCTCTGCTGAAAGTGGTGGTTCTCGAACAGCTGCTACAGCACTTGTGCCTGCACCATCATCAACAGTACCTGTTTCTGATGTGTTTGCAGCATTCCCAGCCACAATAGGACGTGCATCAATACCCTGCACAATGTTCCATAACCCCTTTGCTACCAATACATGTCGCATCATATATGCCCACAATGGATAGTTGGTGCCATCCAACTTATCCTCAGCAGCCAACATGCGGAATACATCATTGTTGTCAGCCATGGCCAATGACTGTACTACTAGATGTAAATGCTGTCTGTAAGAGGTAAACCTGTATAAAATCGACCTGTGCTATGTAGCACAGCCCAAAACAGACGAATGGGCACCTGTCCTGCAGATTTTAATCTTGACAGAAAATCTGCACAGTAGGACGATTTTGCCTGCGCAGTACTTGGAATGCAAAAACGGAGGGCGAAATGACTTCAGATCAAAATTCTGAAACGGCATATACTAACCTGCAGACGCTCGTGAAACCTCGTCGCAATCGGAGGAGATGAAGCGGCAGGTGCCGGTGATGCTGCCCGGGAGGAGGAAGCCTGCTCTGATACCAATTGTTGGAATTAGGGTTGCAGGAATGCACACACAACTTCAAGAAGATGAGGAAGCTTGAGCACAACACAGTAGTGTATTATGAGTGCCAAAAATGAAAGATAACAAGCCCTAGAAGATAATGGGCGTATATACAATGCACGGGGGAAAAAACCTCCTAGTGAGGGAAAAAGTGCCCCGGCGGTCCTAAGTGTGTTCACACACATCACTACTATAATATGGTAACAGTTGTATGTATATATATGTGCATGTGTGCGCACGTGAAAGTTCAAAAATAGAAACAATATTTACTTTTACTTTTTTAAGAAGGGAGTAATAACAAAAATGTATAGAGCTTGCTCGAAAATGTTCACCAAGGATAGACAAATAAGGATATGCAAAGTATTCTCAACAAATAATGAATGTCATAGTATTCTTAACAAATAATGAATGTCATAGTATTCTCAACAAATAATGAATGTCATAGTATTCTTAACAAATAATGAAATTCATAGTATTTTTAATAAATAATGAAAGTTATAGTATTTTTAACAAATAATGAAACTCATAGTATTTTTAACAAATAATGATTGTCAATTGTCAGTCTACATCCACATTCCCTAATGATTGTCCTTAAAATTTCATTATTTCATTATCAAGGAGTGTGTGTGTGTGTGTGTGTGTGTGTGTGTGTGAGGGAGAGAGAAAGAGACAGAGACAGAGAGAGAGAAAGAGAGAAATTTTGACATATTTAGATTGACTATCTAGTCTAAATGAAATTCTTATCTACATGCATATAAATAGAAGTTGGGTTCCTTGAATGTGTTGAAAATGTTGTGTTGGTTGGCAGGGTCAATTTGAAATTGCCATCTAAGAAAATGTAAGCTTCATTCCATTGCATGTTTGAAGGGGAGCATAGTTTCTTTATTTTGTTGCAATGTTTGTTTTAGGTAGAGCATAGTCCTTATATTTTTATGGATATATTTTTTTAAATGGGAAGCATAGCCCCTTTATTCGATTGCACATGTTTAAAGGGCTATAAAGCCTTGATGAGAAAAGGGGTATAAGTTTGCATGTTGTATTTGAGTGATATGAGGAAGCCAAATAGGTGGTTGAGAGGGCATGTGAGGCATCACTTTACTAAGATTACACATGGAGATGCCTTTTTAGCTTTAGATTGTTGTACTCGAGGTCAATTTTGTGTGAGATATTCTTACTTCAATCAGTTGTGGTGCTTCTAGATTATCCTTAATTATGTTCTTATTTTTGTGGTTTCTTTTAATCTAAGATGTATGTTCTTTCAAACACAATGAAAAAGTTTTTACTCGACCATATTTTGGCTGGTTGAAAGAATGACTTCCATGGATGCCTTTTTGGACCAGCCCTTTTTATTCCACCCTTTTATACTTTATCTAAATAAGGATGTTTAATGCATGGCTACTCTTTTCTTTAGGTTAAAATTTTAAAAAGTCTAGCCATGCATTAACTGTCATTTTATCTCTCAACTTAAAAAAAAAGAAGGCACCCATACATTATCTCCACAGGTCTTTCTTTATTTAAGTTTTAGATGTTTATGGGCCAAATGCTTCATGGAAAATGCATAATAATCGAAAGTAAGGCGCATTACATTAATGTAAACAAGACAATAATAGTTTGTACATAGCCAAGGAGTAGCCACAGTAATACTAAGCTAGACTTGCAATCCCAAAACATTAAGTGTAAATATGAAGCTATGCATACAAATCAGGAGTGACAAGAATAATGCAACCATAATTGCATAAATACACGATCTTTCTCCTTGTATAATTTTAACCCTACTACTAGTGTGTACGAGCTTGAGATATGGAATATGTTGCATACATGTTTGCGATTTCTTGTCTTCTGTCCCCCTCTTCTACACATGTATTTTATGTTCCTCTTCTTTCTAACAAGAACACCAAGCAAGCAACATCGTAAGTGGAGAGGAGTGCCACATTGCTCTCTACCCAAGGACCATGATCGAGGTGATCACCATATAGAAATGCATTATTTACATCCATTTGATGCATTTCCCAACCATTTTATGCAACCAATGTAATCACAGATCTCACTGTTCCACTACAAGGGATTGGGCTCATACCCGCGCTCTTAGCCGCTAAAAATGACTTGTGAAAAAAAGTAGCGGGCCCGTGTATCAGCGCGTGTATTCTCGCGGCCAGAGACATGCGTGTAAAAACGCGTGTACAGTGCCTCTCAGACGCGCGTATACACGGGTGGATAGCCGCGTTTTTTTTTTCAGACGCGTTAATACACGCTAGTATACACGCATCTTGTTCCATTAGACGCGGTTATACACGGGTGTATAGCCGCGTCCTGTTCAATTCCAATGTCCCAGCCGCGTTTGTACTTGCGTCTGTACACGCGTTTCTTTTATGTAGATGCGCTTATACACGCGTTACTGCCAGTTTATACGCGTGTATACACGCGTTATTTCCAGTGTATCCGCGCAGATACACGCAATTTTTAGCAGTTTTGACGCGTTTATACACGCGAACAGAGAGCAAAAAAAAAAATCCAGAGAGTGCTATTTGGTGCCTGAATACTGTTCCAGCATTCCAGCACCCAATAGCACTCTCTGGTTTAGGGTTTTTGGTGCATTAGACCATCCCATTAGACCATCCACGAAGAACATATGCACGAGGGAGATTAAGACAAGAACGACATGAATGCATACATTGTCATTACACGATTCAAGACAGCCATGAATGTAATACTATCGATCAATCAATTCAATATTACTATCAAAATTTCATACATGTATACAAGGGAGTCCATATCTCGAAGTAGCCCATGGCTTGAGTTTACAAAAAAATATATACAATCACATCCTAAATATGGAATGTGATACTACAAATCTGAGTACTACTCAGACCCAGATGATGACTCGGTGCTCCCCTCATGCTCAGATGAGCTCGCATCGGTCGGAATGTCCGAGGAGTAGTGCTCACGTCCACCCTCTGCAGCGGCGGCCGGTGGATCATCAGCAGCTTGTGCCTGTTCAAGTAAATTATAGTATATAAGTATATATATATATATATATGCAATTCAATAAACCAAAACCATTCGTTACGAATTTTCAAGTACCTGTCGACCGTATGGTCTCATGGCCAACTCAAACTGCGCGTCCGTAATACGTCCCTCGGCTATGAAGATGGCCCACGTGTCACGTCTGCTATGCCGGCGAGCATACGCAGTATCGTGGGTTGTGGGCTTCCTCCCCGTAACCCGTCGCTGTATCATAATCAACACAATTTGTAAGATTAAAACAATTCATAGAATCAATGAATTAAGTAAACAATCAAATAAAGTGACAGGATACTTACGAACTCTGCCTCCCATGACTCGACGCCGCCAGATCCGAAATGCGAAGATCCAACGGTCTCCATCTGGATCCGTCGTGCCTCCACATGCTGCCTGCTCTTCACGCCACCCTCTGCTCGTTTCTTTGCCTCCTTCCACTCGCGTTTGTGCGCAGTGGCAGGTTTCTCGGCAGGATAGCCACCCGCAGCTACATTTAGCCGGTCATCGTACGCGAGTTTTTTAAGGTGAGATCTTTTATTACTTAAGATCTCCCTTATTCGCGTCCTTCCCCATACATCCGAGAATGTAGCATGTGGGGGATTGGGGTACCGACTGTGTACAGCCTCTATCACCTCCCCAACTAATCGGCTATTTTGATCTTTAAATTTAATAAAACAATTTCTATATGAGTTTGATACTACCCCACGCATGTATTCCATTACCTCCCTCCCCCTCGCATCCATCACTATCCCGCCCCTATCCGTCACATCATAGCAAACCACTCTCTCCATCTCTCTCATCTCCTCCTCTTCCGAACTGTCTCCTCTAACTCTTCTCCCTCTATCTCCTCTCTCACCCCGTGCCCTACTACCTCCCCCACCTCCCCCACCTCCCCCACCAAAGCACCCGCCGCATCCTCCCCCACTCCCACTCTTCCTACTGCTGCGGGTGGAGTCACGACTGGGGGATTGTCTACGTGACGGTGGCTGTGAGCCCTGACGTGACGGTGGCTCTGAGGGAGCACGTGATGGTGGCTATGAGGGTGTACGTGAGTGTGTCTGGGACGAGGTATGTCTCCTCGGTGGACGTGGAAGAGGAGAAGCTGCATGCCGTCTCGTCGGACTCGGAGGAATAGACGGCACTGGAGTGCCCTGGATACTCGCGATAGGGGTATAGACACCAGGCAGGGAAGGAGGGGGATGGACATACATATACTCTGTAAGCTCAACCGGACCAGGTTGGCGCCCAAAGTGATTCATCATCTCCATCAACCAATTGCTGTACGCAAATGGATCGGATGAAGAACCTGGAATATCCATAAAGAACCTGCAACAAACATCATCATGTACATCATGGGCTGTCTCTTTACTCACACATTGTCATTACACAAGTCAAATGCCTGCAAACCATGAAATCTGAAACGCCGTAGTTTTCTGTCTGTAGAAACGCGTGTATACACCCGTCAAAAAACGCGTGTATATACCCGGCAAAAAACGCGTGTATATGCGCGTGGAAAAACTCTGCAGACAGGTTACACGCGCTCCTACACGCGTTCTTACACGCGACCTGCGAAAAAAATTTCTCGAAAAGACCGACCCCCGACAAAAACAGAATGTCCTTATAAAAGGACCAGCCATTGTCGCCCCTGTCAGGATGCAGCAACCCAATCGTGTGCAAAAAGACAAACCCAAAGAGCAAAGAGCAAAGTAAACAAATCTGACAAAAGAGACAAGGCACAGGACAAAGTGACTCACCTCTGAAAAAGTGAGTCCTCTCTGCTCCTTCTCTGCTCCCTCTTTCTCCCGTGTGTGTGCTCCTTTCTCTGCTCCTTCTTTGCTGTTGGAAGAGGCGAAAACAGGCGCACTGTTGATTTCTAAGTTCAAAATCTATATTTGGGGAAGGCGGGCTATGTTTAGTTTAAATATGCCGCCGCGTTTATGGTTGCGTTTATGTTCGCGTTTATAAACGCAGGTATATTCGCGTCTACATGATTTTAGCTGCATTTATACACGCGTTTTGCAGAAATTAGCCGCGTGAATACACGCGTTTTTTAGGAAGTAGCCGCGTTTATACACGCGAAGTTTAGGAGATAGCCGCGTGAATACACGCGTTTTTGTGCTTTCATTAAAAATATATAATGAGTTTGTGTTTTCTGGTTTGCACACAGGATGTCATCAACCTCTTCAAGCAGTTCTGAGGAAGATGAGACAATGCGTCATCGTAATCGCGATGTGTGGTTGGGACAACGGATCAAATGTATGTGTAATCGATGTCAAGGATGCATTGTACGAGCACGTCGAATTACCTTGAATCATATCTCCATGTATGGAGAATGGAATCAAACAGGTTTAGAGGTGAGTAGATGTAAATTGATGGTATTCAAATGACTCATGGTATCCAAATTAAATTAATAGAGTTGTAACATATAATTTGATAAATTGAAGCAGGATGCAGTACCACACCCTAACATGGTACCCTACGCGCGACGAGAGCACGTAAAGCGTCGACGAGATGATGCTGGAGCTTCGGGATCTAATGTCAGAGATGAGTGGGAAAGGGACGACAATAGCCCTGCACCTCACGAAGTTGTGGAAGAGGAGGTGCTTGATGATATGGTGCGGAATCTTTTTAAGGATGATCCCAAAGGTATGGACGACGATGATATGGAACAAGAGCATCTTTATAAAGCTTCATCGACACCGGTGTTTGAAGGGTGCACATTCTCAGTTTTACGTGCTTCCCTTGAACTACTTAATATACAAACAGTTTATGGATGGAGCAATGCAAGTCTTGACGCATTGTTGAAGTAAGCATTCTAACTTATAAATTTGAATTAGTGGTTTAAGGTTTAGGATTTAAGACTAATTATAATTGATGATATTGGATGCAGGCTATTGTCAAATATGCTTCCAAAGGAAAATAGACTGCCCACCTCAAGAGACATAGCGAGGCGCTATGTGACATCTCTTGGAGGACTGGATTATGATAAAATACATGCATGCGTCAATGATTGCATTCTCTTTCGTGGGACGCATAAGGAGGCTCTGACATGTCCCACTTGTGGTGAAGCAAGGTACAGAACAGATATGAAGAGTTTTGATGTACCTCGTAAAGTCTTGCGACACTTTCCTATAATTCCTCGCATCAAACACATGTTCAAGTGCAAATCCATAGCAGAGCTCATGTCATGGCATTCCTCACATCGATCGGATGATGGCATGTGGAGAATTCCCGCAGACACTCCTGCTTGGAAGCATATTGAAGATGAGTGGCCCAGCTTTAAAACAGAGCCCAGAAACTTGAGACTTGGCCTGGGTATGGATGGAGTGAATCCATTTGGTTTCAAAAGCACCGCGTACAGCGTGTGGCCAGTTGTGCTGGTGAATTATAACCTTCCACCATCAATGGCGATCAAGAAGGGACATCTTATGTTATCCCTTCTAATTCCAGGGAAACATAAAGTCAAGCATATGGATGTTTATCTTGAACCACTGATTGATGAGTTGGAGGAACTATGGAGAGGTGTTGCGGTGGTGGACATTAGTAGGCCTCCCTCCTCTCGACACTTCGACTTAAAAGCAGTGTTGATGTGGACAATGCATGACTTTCCAGGATACAGCGATTGTTCTGGTAAGAATTCTAATTACCTCCCTACTCTATTACTATTGGCTATATATATTAATTAGACGGTTTGACTTTATTATTCTAACTTTTATTTATATTTTAACAGGTTTGAAAACATCGGGTAAACATGCATGTCCTGTTTGTGGCCCTTCGTTAGTACATGAGTATGCTGATGGTTTGTGTAAGACTATATTCGATAATCATCATCGATTTCTCCCCTCAGATCATCCTAAATATGTTGCTAGTAAGAGTAACATTCCTCCACAAACACTTCGTGCAAAAGATTGGAAGCGTATTTGGGAGTCTACAACTATTCTTCCTCCAGATGGCATGAACAGGTATAGTGATGTTTTTTCAATCTTGTTTTGTGTAGTCTCTAATTGGATTAAAGGTCACATAGAGCAATCCCTTGTGCAGGTACTCTATTTTTTTCCGGCTGCCATATTGGACCCATCTTAAGATCAACCATCTTCTTGATCCCATGCACATCTTCAAGAATGTGGGATCTGGTATTTGGGAACATATTACTGGTAAACGAGACAATGTTAGCGTACGTGAGGACTTGCGGGTCGCAGGACGTATGCGTCAAGCTTGGCCACGAGAGGTGGGTGGGCACGTTCGTCTTCCGCCTGCACCATGGATTATATCAAAGAAAGAGGAGAAGCAGGTAAAGCAGGCCATCACCACTTTGCGTACTCCCACTGGATGCATGAGATCATTGAAGGGAGCCTTTACAACCACTAAGAAAAGAGGCGTTGAGCAACTATATGGGTTGAAGTCCCACGATTGGCACAAGATGCTTCAAGTAAGTGTTTTCCAAGTCTTGTACGTACGTTGAAATTAAATTTTGTAATGCCATAAACCATAAATGTGCTCTTATGTGCGCAGTTCATACTACCTACTAGCATCGACCATTGTGCGAATAAGAGTTTGAAAAAATGTATTTATAAGATGGGTGAGCTTGTGAGGTATGTAAAACCCATGCTCAGATCACCCTTCATTATACCTTGCAAAATGAACGTGCATGAGGTATAACGTACTATTTATTTATTTTTCAGATATGTTAGTTCCAAAGCAATTGATCCAGCCACGTTGGATGATGCGCGTGTTATGGCAGTGGAGGTGGTTTGTTTGGTAGAGGAGACTTTTCCGCGAACCATTCTCACAAGTCAACTACATCTCATTGTGCATTTAGTGGACGAAATTGCTTTATGTGGTACTGTGCATGCACGTTGGATGTTCTTCCTAGAGCGCTTCATGAAGACCTTAAAAGACTTTGTGAGGCAAAGTGCAAGGCCTGAAGGAAGCATGGCCGAGGGCTGGTTGATACAAGAGTCGCTTGTATATATTTCAGAATTTCTTGGTCAGGTGGACAGCTCTTTGCCACGACTATGGAGCAATGAAGAGGACTTGAGGATGACCTCTATTGTGCCTCAAGGAAAAGGACAGAGTAAAGTAATTGACAGAACGTTGATTGATGATCTCAATTTCACTTGTATCCTTAATAGTGATGTGATGAGCAGATGGGTTACAAGATATGAGGATGCAAAGACAAAAACGCAAGCACAAAGAGCTCTCTTTCGGAGGCAACATGGCTCTCGGAAGGCGTACCCTAAGCATCTAGCAACACTTCCGAATGATATCCATGTTGATTGGTTGCATGAGGAAATGGAGAGAGCAGAGAGTGACGAGGGGCTGCATATCACGGCGGAAGAATGGGAGTATGCACGAGGATGCATGTCAAAGGTACATAGAACTAATGTTTTGCATTAGTTGTAAGTGATTTTCTTTTAATATTTGTTCACATTGCTTACACAAATATTGTTTCTATTTTGGTCCAGTGCACTATGTTCAATGCTATATGGTGTGAAGGCAAGCATTTTCGAACACAAAGAATTGATGAAAAGAGAAATACACAAGATTGCGGTGTCATTAGTAGCTTTGAGGGAGCTAATGGAAAAATGGATGATTATTGTGGCATAATCCAAGACATATTTAGGCTTGACTTTCGTCGCTTCTTTGTGTATGTTTTGGATGTCAAATGGCAAATGAACGTGGTGGAAAAAGGGCCTGATGCAACGATAAAACGCCATGCAAATGGATATGTAACTATTGACTCTACAAAGTTCTGGCAAACAAAGAAAGATAGGCTCGTATTGCCACAACAATGTGAGCAGGTATGCATTTTTTTACTAATGTGTTTCATGTACATATATATCTAAGCTCGCGTACCCCTTGACTTTTGATATGCTAATTAATTACTGTACTGTGTGTATTTGAGTAGGTTATCTATCTACCAATGGTGCATGACATCAAATGGTGGTACGTCATCCCTATTGCACCACGTTCCAAAGTGATGTATAATACATTCACTGATATGGAGCATATGGAGGATGTAACAAGCCGCAATGAAGATGACGTCGAACATGCCATTGAAGATGTTGTGATCGATGATCAAGAAATAAGAGATGATCGTGATAATGAGGATGAGCATGCCATTTCTCATGATCATGAGAATGACCCTACCATTGAGGATGATGGTGATGTTGATGAGGATGATCAGGACATCGATACCATTATCAATGGAGTACAGAATATCGATAGTGGAATAAATTTAATCGTAGCCTTACCAATTGATCAAATGGATATTGATGTTGATCGTTTGGCAAGGATGGATCTTATTGAAGATGAGATCGAACCCTAACCAATCCGTCACTGTATGTTCTAAATTGATGACATTTCCATCATCTCATATGCAATATGATTTATTTTTGAATATATTTCATTGTTGTAAATGCATGTAGTGGGATTGTGTAATGATGTATACTGTAATGTACTATGAGATGGTTTAAGGAAAATAGTTTTTAATTTTGTAAAGGAATTCAGTTTTTTTTCAGTTTTTCTCTGCCATGCGTGTATTAATCCGTGTATAGTAGCGTGTATTTATCCGTGTATAATAGCGAGTATTATCCCGTGAATATTATCGTGTATAGATGCGTGTATTACTGCGTGTATATAGACGCGTTTATACACGCGTTGATTAATGCAAACATACACGCGAATTTAAATGCAAAAATACACGCGCCCGATTCTATTCAAATACAAGCGCGACCATACACGCGTTCGTAATTTATCGCGTGTATGAAACGCGTGTATGGCAGCATTGTCTTGTAGTGTTCCCATGTTATCCACAAGGCTAAATGTTTCATCATAATCCAAACCACGTGTCTGTGCATATCCCTTCGCATGACCATCCATTCTTTGTGCCTTTATATTGATCCATCTGACTTACATTTCACTTTATACACCCATTTGCAACCAATGACATTATTTCCACTTGGTAATGCAACCAAGTCCCATGTATCATTGTGTACCAAGGCATACATTTCTTCGGCCATTACTTTCTCCCATACATGCTTTCCAATAGCTTCTCCAAAACATGATGGTTCCACATGCTTTATCATTGATGTCATGTATGCATAATGTATTGCATACCCATTATGTCAATCTCTCCATTGGATACCCAATCCTTTGTGACCTTCTCAAAATCTGTGGATCACTTTGTACACCCTGTGCTCTAGCATGTGGAGGAACATATCTCTCTTACCTTACACCTAGAGTATGTAATTCTGAGATACCAAGTTCTTCTTCTAAGCTTTCCGAGCTAGATGACTCATAACCTATTATGCCAATTCCTTCAACCTTCTTTTTTTCTTTGTCAACAATACCTCCAATTGTGCTCACACTACCAGGTCTCAACCTTCCTGACCATGGACTTACATTATTAGTTCCACTTGATGTTTTACCTGGCCCACATAATGAAGTAGTGCTCTCTTTTGGCAAGTTCATATGCACATCAGCATCTGTGTCATCCACCATAACATCATCTTTGCTTTTATACCAACTTGACAACTCATGAGACACCACATCTCTAGAAATGAGAACCTTTTTAGTTTCTAGATTGTAACATTTATAAGCCTTTCTATCTTATGCGTAACCAATGAATATGCACTTCTCAGTCTTTGGGTCCAATTTCCTTCTCTTCTCATCTGGCACATGTACATAGGCAATACATCCACAAACTTTGAGATGTCCAATATTTGGCATAAAACATAACATTCTCATCTCAGGGAGTACTCTCATGTATTACAGCTCTGTAGAAGTCTTATTCAAAATGTACACCATTGTGGCACATGCTTCTTCCCATGAATACAAAGGCATACTCTTATCATTCATCAATGCTCTTGCTACTTCACCTATCTCACAATTCTTTCTCTCAATAACTCCATTTTGCTAAGGAGTATACCTACATGTAAGCTACCTTCTAATATCATGGTCTCTCAAGAATGCATCAAATGCATGTGAAATGTACTCACCGCCACCATTTGTCCTCAAACATTTGATCCAATGGCCATATTTCTTTTCCACAAGTGCTTTGAATTCTTTGAACTTGCCCAAGTGCTTTGAACTTGCCCAAGTGCTTTGAATTCTTTGAACTTGCCCAAGGCTTCACTCTTGTCTTTCAGAAAATAAATCCATGTCATCTTGGTGAAATCATAAATAAATGTTATGTAATACTTTCTCCCATCTATTGATTGGGTTTGCGTGGGACCCCATATATCACTACGCACAACCTCAAGTGGACTTATACTCTTTTGACTATCCCTAGGAAATGGTAACCTTGCTTATTTTCCAAATTGGTATGCATCACAAACATGTGTACTCCCATCATATTTGAATCTAGGTATACCACCAACAATGCCTCAAACCACTCTCCATGACATGTCATGTGGTTTGATGCACTTGAATCCATATACCACGTGTTATCACTCTCTTTGCAAGATGTCATAGTACCCATCACATGCTTCATGGAAAATAAATGATCTATATGTCCATTGCTAGATGATGTCATAGTACCCATCACATGCTTCATGGAAAATAAATGATCTATATGTCCTTCATTGCTAGATGATGCATAGTTTCCATGTGGTACTCTACCACCACGAACATCATTTTTATTTTTGTAGCAAAATCTAGCCATATGTCCAAGTTTACCACAATAATAACACTCAATGCCATGCATATTTTGCTGCTGTGGGTGCCAACAAGACCTCTACCACACGAGATCCAAACCTCCCTCTAGCAGGAGGGAGACAACCTCTACCACCACACATGCACCAAATGATGGTTGTGAATCCTACCGTTGTGGTGGCCTATCATGCCAACCACGCTCACCTGTACATCCTCTCAAACTAGATCTCCCCCTACCTCTATCAATGAGTGTATAATTCTTAGTTCCTTGTATGCTCACACTTGTACTAGATGAAGCACCAAATCCAGGTTTCATCGCCTCCGGGTTGTTGCAAGATCAGGGTGTCCAATTTTGTCTAGTTCATGCTGGACTGGGATAATGCTAGGAGAGTAAATTTGGGGGGGCAAGGTACTTCAAATGAGATCAATAAACTTAAAGAAAATACACATGCACTCAAATTAACCCAATATAACTTAAATTAATATAAATTAGTCAAGATTAATAAAAAAATATGATGAAATGATTTAAAAAATGATCTTTTCATACTTAGAGTGATCTAAATTTTTTTCCATAGATGCACTATTACAAGTACACTAGTCCCTATAGGTTTTAGATGATTTACATCAAAAATGTAATTTTACTAAATAGATTATTAATATTTACATCCTTCTGATAGCTGGTAGTTATTGTCGGTAGTACCAAAAGTTGCATATATTATAACACTTTAAAGACCTTACAATATTTAAAGAAATTAGACAAATAGCTTAAAATTTTCTCAAAAAATAAAGTTAAGCTCTATATTATGTGAAGATATAAGGTCCAAAGTGGAAATCTCATATGAGTTTATATGTAAAAGATATTAGCATCTTATGGACTCAGTCCAAATTTGGGACACGGTGTATACATTGACTTTGTACCTAAGAAAATGAGGACTTTTGACTATCTAATGCTTAATCAAATAATGCAACTATATCCCCAACTTTGCATGTGATGTTCTAACAAAAGAACTTGACAAGAAATTCCTTCTTTAGCTAGGAGAGATTAGCCACTAAAGGTAAACAAATGCCTATTTTTTATTGTTTACAGGGTGCCTAAGTGGACAAAACTGGGGCACCTTGATCTTGCAACCACCCCTCCACAGTAAGTATAAAGAGATCAACTCATCAAAATCTGGGGAGCTCTAACCCTAATAGAGGTTTTAAATGCTTTGTTGTCCTTGCCCAAATCATTTAATGTAATGGTAACCAAATCATCATCTTTCATGGGAGCACTAATAGATGAAAGTGCATCAACACATCCTTTAATCTCTTGCACATGATGATTTATTTATGCTCTTGTTGCATCAAGTCACACTATCTATCTTTTTCTTCCATTGCATCTTCTTTGGTTGTGTAGTTATATCATACAGCTTCACCAATGTATCCCATGCATCCTTGGGATTATGTGGGTCCTGAATATGGCATAACATGGTATTTGTCACTTAAGTTGAGAAATAATGTAACACTTTGAAATCCCTCTCTATCCAATTCCTATGTGTTGTAAGTTGGGCTGGTGTTACATTCACTGGGGGAACCCTTGGTTGGCTCTGTCACCAAAGAAAGTTTGTCATGCAGTACTTCCAAATCCAAAAGTTGTCTATTATTAAGTCTTTTCCCAACAAGATTGTCAATCATTTTTCTATGCACAATAGTATTGCAAATAATCAACTCAAACACACCTACATACACGTACTTCATCACCAATGTTGTCCGCACATTCCACAATTTTTATGGGCGATAGAATCCAAGACTTAAAACCACTATTTGTATAAGGTAAAAATAACTTGGCGCCACTCACAAAATCTGAGAAACACATCCAAAATAGTCCTCCACTTTTCAAAACACTCCAATGAAACTCACACTTTGCATACAAGTTCACCCAAGTAGTATTTGAGCTTGACTATATATGAACAGTCCACTATATGCCCAGTTATGACAGGATTTGCCGAGCCTTCAAATTATTCAAATGGTTATGAATTGATCCAAATATATGTGGTACATATGCAACTACAAACATGCCAACAAGCTCCATATAGCATATCAAGCCCATCCGAGATGTGCACATACCATAAACATTAAAAATGTTGCTGTCTGTTTTATTTGAACAGGGCTATACACCTGATAATCCTCTTCTATTTTCTTCAAATATGGTCCAAATATTGGTTGCAGGAACTCATTAGCTCCATAACTCCATCACCCTATAAAAGGAATTTAACCAATTTTGAGTAATGTGAGAGTAATTGCTTAATTAGTGATGCCTTGTTTCACTAATTACAATATACAACCCTATTAATCTTACTTAATCTAGCTCCTTTTTTATGTTTCTAGCTCCTAGATTCTCTAGGAAGATTCTCCACACTCACATACACATGTTTGCAAAAATTTGTACTGCATTTGGTCGTATAGCTCAAATGAGCTGCTCAAATGAGCTCCAAGATAATGAAAAATGTCAAAAAATTGTTATGGCACAGCTCCTATGGGATTTTGGGTGCTTATTAATCATCAATGATTACATGAAAGCCATAGAAATTGACCTATGAATTCTCCCAACACATCAATGCTTTCAATTTTTGCAATAACCACCTCCAATGACTGCGATTTTGAGTATATTTTCCCTAGTTTTTGAGCAGTTCCAAAATAGTGAATAATCTTCTCCAACACTTCAGAGATTTGCTTTACATCAATGCTAATGCAAGATTCCAGGTTTCTCATACATCCAACATTGCCACATACATTTTCTCCTTTAAGATTTGTAAATACATGAGCACCTTTTGTTTCACAGCTTCAATGGCAACCTCAATCTATTTCTTGCTTCAGCAACCACCTCTTTGCTCAAATCTCATGAAATCACTTGCAATCCACTCAAGAGTGCTTATCTTTGCTTACCCGTGGTCCTTAGCTTTCATACCTGTTGAGTAGATGTATGCTGGACAGCTTCTTCTTTGCTCCAAGCTCCAATGGCTTTCTTCTTCATAGATTCTTTTCCCTCTTCTTCACTCACTCACAAAACCCTAATAGAGGGCACCAGGCTCTGATGCCATGAAAAGGGAGACGAAATAGACTCCAGGGTTGAGAGAAAAACCCTAATTAGCTCTCATTATCTCAAACCATTAACACATACATGATAGAGAAGCTCCATAGCTTTCCGGTTCTAGTAATGTATTCATAAATTGTTTCTCCCTTCTCTTACTTGAGGTTATGAATCTATATAATAGGTCTCCATCTAGCTCCACTCAGTGAGAGTCCCACCATGAATGCGTTTCAAGGCCATGTTAAATGCTTACCTTCTCAAGTGGAGATCAAAAAACTAATGGCATGCTTTGTCTTCAAGGAAACGTCTGAATGAATAGATCTTGGTGGGATCATCATCATTCCCATAGCCTCACAAATTTGATCAAACTTCTTTAGGTAGTGAATGGGACCTCTAGTTCCATAAAATTTGGTCATCATCCTTGATATGTGGATTGGATTAGTTTTACCCAAATTTGTGTCTCTAGGTTGCCTCCCTTCCCATTTCAAATGCCATGCTATGCATGTCTTCAGTCTTGAGATTTTTTTCTTTCTATAACACCCCTTCCCATTTCAGATGCCATCCTAATAATATCTTTGGCATATTCACGTAGCAAGAACATAAAGGAGTGGTTGTACAAAACATTCTATTTAAAGGATTAGGATCTTTTACCCCATGGGGTTGGTGGATTATATAGTTTCTAATGGTACTTATGCTAGGCTAGCCTGGATTTGAGGTTGTAGAGTCATTGTGGTTGACGACACATTACATGAATACCCTTGTTGATCGCTTTGGTTTGAGATAGTCCTAGACATTGGCTCTTTACCCTTCCCTATGTTTCATGTTCTTTTTCCAAATAGATGAGCTCTAGAACTTATTTTCATGGTGAATAAGTTTCTATAGCAAGCTCATTTTGAGAAGGTGAGACCCTTGCTTGTATTTTGTGTGCTTGTTATTGGGTGTTTCGAGAAATACTTATCCGTAATGTTATAGTAAAAGAGAGACGTCCAGATTATCATAATTCTTGCTATGAGTTGCTTGGTCATGGTTAGCTTAGGATAAACCTAGCCCAAGGTATCAACATTAAATTATGGCACATCTGACATGGTTGACCACTTCGTAAGGGATCAAATCTTGAGGTTCTTGGTCCTTCTCCCACTCCTTGATTAAATCGTCTCCCTTCACTAGATCTTCACCTAAAAATAGGGTAGTTTCAATTCATTTTCATGAATTTCATGGTGCTCTTTATGGATCCAATTCGTGAATCTAGATCTTAGAGGACTGACGGCTCCTATTTCTATGTGCTCCATTGTTCCACTATTCACATTTACATTTCATTGGCTTATTTCTTCCCAAAGATCCTTACTTAAGGTGGATCTAAAGAAGTTTTGTCTTCTTAATAGAAAACGATCTGTTAAGTGTTGGTCATTTATTAGGACCAAAGGTTAGGTAGGTTTGAGGAAGTGTGGTCTTATGTTCTCTACATTTAGCTATATTATCAATTCCAACAATGAATCCAAACTGTAAAAGTCTTTCATGCTTGTGAAGTAAGCTTGAAACTAATTTCAGATGCATCTACTCTTCTCAAGATATTATTATTATTATGTATTTTTTGAATCTTTATTATTATTATTATTTTCTAGGATCATATTGCTTGGTTCACACTGCTAGACTCAGGTTTATTGACTCACATCTATTAACTTATGCCTTTAGACACTCATCTTTAAGTTGACACATGTTTACTCATATATGTTGACTTATGGAACTATAGGTTCACACCCTTTTTATATTAACTAGGCTAACGTAATTTTGTTTTTTTGAAATAGGTACGCTTGTGGGCACATAGTGCAATGTCCTTGCCTACTACCAATGTCTGGCAAGCCATCCACCTTCTGGTCCTTGGAAAGCTCGCCCCGCAACGCGTCCACATTCATGTGCCAGAGTGAAAATGCCACAAATGACCAAACTAAGTACCTATAAGAGAAGAGAGTGTATAAATCCCGTTGTTCACTCCGCCTTCCCAAACAACTTGGCTTATTCCTTTGTCCTGGATAGGAACTGAATGCTCATCAAACTCCACCCACATGCCATTCTTGCAAACCTCATGCACTGACAAAAGATGAAAGCCAAGATATGGGACATAAAGAACCCGAGAGTAATAATTCCCCCCTCTGCCATTGAGAATGATCTCCAACCTTCCCTCACTATGAATTGGGATAGTGGACTTGTCATCAATAAAGATGTGACTTTTTTGCCTCCAAAGGTCCTGTAACAACTCTCAGGAAGGCGTCATGTGCCTAGAAGCACCACTATCTAGAATCCACTCCCGAGACCACAGCTCCAAGAAGATGAAGCTTCAGTTTCCATAATCTCCAAGTGCACAAAAGTTGGAGTCTTCGCAGCAGCTGGAATTGAGAAATCTACACCTTTCTCGGTGCTCTGTCGAGGAAATTTCCTCGAGTAGTGACCCTTCTGGCCACAATGGTTATATAAGTCCACTCCGTCTCATTAGGGGGCATTTGAACTTAAAAAGGGCCCTGTAAGGATCCCTAATTTTAAGGAATTAAGACTAATTTTATTGAGGCTTAAGGAGACAAACCTCATAATGATGCCTACTTTTGGCCCTAAAAGTAGGGGATCTCTCTAGTTTTCCCTCTCTAGGATTCTCTTTCTAGCCACTAAAACTCGAAACATCATCAATCTTGTCCATATAGGGACCCCAAAAATATTTTTTATCACAATTCAAAATAATAACTTTCAATCACATTTAATGCACTTTCATTGTGTTTCTGAAGTTCCCTATAAATTTCATATCAACAGTCATTAAAAGACAATCTCGTTTAATACACTTTCATTCTGTTTTTGAACTTCCCACAAATTCTAAATCAAGTCATTAAAAGACAAGGAAAACTTATGTTTTTTTATTTAAAAGTTTAATTTAAATTTAAATTTTTCAATAGGCTAGCAATTTAAAATTTATATTTTTTAGCAAACCCACCTAAAAACCATTTTCTTCATTGATTACTATCACATCTCCTCTCTGTCCAACGACTCAACAACTAAAAGATTCTCTCTCTCTCTCTCTCTCTCTCTCTCTCTCTCTCCCAAGCCCTTCTCTCATTGCAGTAGGTCTCTCTTTCAAGCTTCTCTTTAGGATCCAAGCTATCTACCATCTTCCATTGTGTCTACTATGGCACTCACAGAAATAACAAACACCTCAAATTCATCACCTGTGATGAGGAAGGTAGAATTGCATATTCGCATCTTGAATGAATATGCACCTATCAAAAAAGAACGTCTAAACGCACATGAGAAGCAAGAAAGAAGACAGCAGGGTCATTGGGTTGATGTGGGTATTTATATCCTAATGATCCTTCTTCAAATTTCTCTCCACCTTTCACCAGTCATTCATTCATTTTTTTGGAGAGGGTGAGAATGGGCTCCTTGGATACTGCAAACGCTTAAGTATATGTGATGCATGGAAGGTTCAATTTCTAAACTCACAAATTCATAGCTTGCAAGTCACTTTGAGTAGTGTGCAACAGGCTCTCGAAATTGCACAAAATAATATTTTATAGCTACAGAGAGAGGGCAAAGAGAAAGATGACCACATCCTCAAGCTATAGGATACAATCTCGCGTATGAAGAGCACACCCATGAGAGCCAGAGAGCGAAAGAGGACAATGAACAACATTCAGACACTTGCAATTTTGGTGGTGGTGCTCTCAAGCGAAGAATTCATGCAGCAAGGTTTGTTTGATTTTTGGTTATAAGTTATTCTTATTAGAGTGTATCTATTGTTTGATTTTTTTCATTAATTGTTAATTCATTATATAATATTGCTGCTATAAGTAATCTTTGTTAGTTGAGGACCTTTCTTAAAGATGCATGTGGTGATAATGGTCCTCAAGATATTGGAGATATGTTACATAGCTGTGTGAGAAAACATGACATTCTTTCCATAGTTCGAGATCCAAGCTACAAGAAGGTACAACATATACTTGCAAATGAGATAATTAAAGATATAACTAACATTTTAGGCATTGAGGAATGCATGCAATGAAGTGGGCATAAGCACAAAAGGATACCAGGCTCTCCATCAATTACTGCAAAGATACACTTCGCAA
This sequence comes from Cibotium barometz, assembly GCF_041138505.1. NCBI lineage: Eukaryota > Viridiplantae > Streptophyta > Polypodiopsida > Cyatheales > Cibotiaceae > Cibotium > Cibotium barometz. Next base: position 31,527,942 of record NC_141091.1, read on the forward strand.
ACAAGGCATCACACGAAATATTTTTCCTGCCCCAAGAAGATTAAGATTAGCAAAGAGGACATGCAATGAAGATGTGCAATGTAAGATTGGAGAGTACCACAGATCATAACTTTCTGAAGACGTTGTAGATCTTGAACTCATTGTAAGGAACCACAATACCTAATAATTGTAAGTAACTTTTATGTCTTGCAAAGTAGTTGAAAAGTCTATGAAAAATCAAAGCTTATTTAATTTTGTTTGTCATGCAAGGTGACAAAGTTAGCTTTGTGTTGAAAATGGATGATTGTCAGATTATGAAAGGAAAGAGGATAGAGCGAATGAGTATCACACTCATGAATGAGGCTATGGCATATGCAAAAAGTTTAGAGTTATCATCTTTTCTCAGTGAAGACACATTTGAGGGGAATACTGAGATCAACCAAACTCCTGATAGGGAGAGGATTTGCAAGATAGACCTTCCCTCATATAGTGTCCAATCTGAGAAAGAGGTATGGTGGCTTGGGGCATTTCAAGTACCAAAAGAGACACATGAAGTTCTCGCTTGGATGTTTGATAGGATACCCTAGATTACCACTGTCATCAAAGCACAAATTCAGGGAGAAAAACTTGAGGTAGAGGGCAAGGGCACTTATACAATTGGGGGGTGACCTCAAGACAATAAAGTGCTTGCTTGGGTATCCATAAGGTAGATTGGCATTTGGGGGGTGACCTGAAGACAATAAAGTGCTTGCTTGGGTATCCATAAGGTGCCAACACCCCAAATCCTTGTCTGTGTGGTGCATGATAATGGTGAGGGAAAACAAACAAAAGTCGGGAAAGAAGAGGATGCTTGAGAATCAAGATATTGAGCACGACCCCATGGACGATGTTGCTGGTAACTGGGTTGGAGGTGTCTTGTCTGCCAACATGCTAGCTGTGCCAAATAGGCATTTGAGAGACCTAGAATGGAATCCTATAATTCCATTTGACCTGAAGAATGTCCACTTTTGTACACTGCATGCATTCATGCTTGTGTTTGACGGTTTGCTCAAGTGTCACATAGATTATGCATTTACCATGGAAGGCAAAGAGTGACAAGAAGAAGCTTTTCATAAAGTAGAGCAACTACTCAACTCAATTGGGTGCCATGGTGGCAATGTGTAGATTATTGTTAACAAAAAGACCTCTGGAACACCATATTCGTGAGTTTGGGAATCTCCCAAGTCCCATTTTTGTAATACTAAAAAGGTGGGACCCGATTAACATGTCTATAAGTTTCTTGAGCAAAACATTATCATGTGACCTATCATTGGAAAGCACTTGAAAAGAGGGATCTATTAAGCTTTAAAGCGCACAATTTGGAGTAATAGTGTTCAAGTTATGGCAAATCCAAAGTTTTGACCATGTGTCCCAAACTTATGGGAAATTCCCATATTCCCCAATATGGTGTTTCTGGCATGAATCATGAGGTTGCACAACAAGTGTCCATGAGTGGAAATAAAGCAAGAAGTTTTTTGGAGAAGCCAGAAAATGCCAAGGACTCAACCAAGCCTTGGAACTTGTGGAAGGATTTATGCAAATGTACAACATTTGACTCCACCAATTCAAGCCTTGTAGTTCTACGTGAGAAGGTTTGGTCAGACTTCAATAAGATGGTGAAACTTTTGACCAAAAGTAGGACAACCACAAAGGAGCAACAAAAATTTCAAGACGAGCTTTCTAATTTTACGAAGTCCATGGTTGATACATGGGGCGAAACCAACACTACGCAGTACATGGTAAACATATTTGCTGTTTCCTACTGGATATTAAGAAACGAGTATGAATAACTACTAACTCTCTTAATTTTTTTGCAGCACATTCTTTATGCTCATGGTGCATACTTCATAAATGAGTATGGTTCTTTGGACATGTAGAGCACACAAGGAATAGAGAAATCTCACTATCAAGCTAGAGGAGTATATTTTAAAAACACCCGACATGGAGGAGGGAAGACTTGTACAAATTACCTTAAAGAGATGTTTAACTGGTTTTACAGATACACTTTTGGGCAAAAATTATCCATGGAAAGGGCCCGTATGAGTAATCTAAATAATGCCAAACATAGAAGATCACTAAAGTGGAAAGCTGGCATAGGGCCAGCACGTCATGCAGCACGAAGACGTATAAGAAGAATTTGGAAGTAGAAATAGCACTTTGAAATTGAAAGTATCTGGAATAAAGTTGAAAGACGTATAAGAAGAACTTGGAAGTAGAAATAGCACTTTGAAATTGAAAGTATCTGGAATAAAGTTGTTAACATTTTTTGTTGAGATATCGAGCTCTAGTGAGGCGGTGGACACTGATGACCCGCCTGGGGGATAGGCCCCACACTTACACCACTGGCATGGTTGGTGAGATCTTGGGTGATATGCGGCCAGTGGGATGACAGGCTGTGTGACAGCCACTCTAGAGACTGGCATAGTTATAGCGCCAGCTCATTTAGTCGGGTTCACACTATAGAGAACCCGTGTATGTATTTGGTTGAGTACCTTTCATATTGTGTGTACTCTTATTCTTGTATATGGTGTGTTGAGTGTTGAGTAGAGGAGAAGAATATTTTCAGCCTCTCACCTTGTGTGTTCTCTATTAGGGTTTGTGAGTGTGTGTGTGTGCTTGCAAGAGCTCAAGCTCTCTTCCCCCCTGCATCTTTTCATGGTATCAGAGCCTGGTTCGTGCTAAGGGCTGAGCTGCAAGCAAGAGAACCACAGGAAGCAGTACGAGGGTAAGAGCTTCAACTACTCTTCCCTATTGTGTTGGTGACTACACCCTTGTCGGGAGCTCTACGGGAGGCACCGGCAAACGATCTCCGATTGAGGAGCTTTCTTCGCGGGAGTGAAGCTACAGGGCAACTGTATAGTCCTTCGGACTGAAATTTCCGGGCCGAAAACGCGTTTCGGGCGCGTCTGGACCTCCGTTTTTCAGAAAGCAGGCGAATTCGAGCACTGCGGGTAAGTCATCGATTCTCTGCAGAACTCTGTTTAAAGAACTGCAGGAAGACAGATTGACTGTGCAGACACTGTGGGTGCTGCAAAGAGGTCTACAGTTGCCATTGGGTGTATGTATGCACATTGAAGTCACTGGTTGTGACAGTTGAGTACTACAGTACCGCTGTGCAGAAAATACTGCAGGTTGTGCAGAAAAAAAAACCAGAGTACAGTTTCTGGTAAAATTGTGTGTTTGGCAAGATGTCTAATGATGGCATAACACAGATTGTGGCTGAGAAGCTGGACAAGAATAACTTCCATGCTTGGAGGTTCAGGTTGACGAATTTCCTGATGGGAAAAGGTTATTGGGACTACATAGAAGGTGAGCATGAAGAGGCACCGGAGATACCGGATATAAATCCGACTGCTGCAGATGTGAAAGAGTTTAAAGACTGGAACCAGGGAGCCAGGAAGGTTATGTATTGGCTTTCCATTAGTATACAGGACACCATGATTGGGCACATTCAGGATGCCAAGTCCCCCAAGGAGGCGTGGGACACCTTGGTAAAGCTCTATGAAACAAATACCAAGGCACGTAAGATACAGTTGAAGAACGAACTTCATACTGTGGAAAAAAAGAGCATGTCTGTGAATGACTATGCGTTGAAGATAAAGGGTATTGTGGAATCCCTTGCATCTATTGGTGTGTCAGTAGATGATGATGACAAGGTGGAAGTCTGTCTACGTGGTCTCGGGCCACAATATAAGGCGTTCAAGACGTCTATTCAGACTCGGGAAAACATTCCCAACTTTACAGATTTGGTGTCTATGCTGATTATCGAAGAGAAGAACTTGGGTGAAGACCAACAGTCTTCACAAAGTAAAAACAGTTCAGAGCAACAGGCTTTCTACACGAGTTCAGGAAGAGGACGAGGTAGAGGAGGCCGTGGACGCGGTCAAGGAGGTGGCCGAACAGGTAATCAGAATTATGGCCAGCAGCAGCAGCAACAACAACAGTCCCAGAATCAACAACAACAACAACACGCAGGTGGAAGAGGCAAATTCAGAGGCAGGGGGAGTCAAAGAGGCCGTGGAAATTGGCAAAGGCAATACAATGATGCACGTGAATGCTACTATTGTGGTAAGCCAGGACATGTGCAGTTAGAATGTTATAAGAAGCAGGCTGACATGCAAAATGGGAAAGTGCAGCAAAACAACTATGCATCCTCAAGCAGAAATAATGAGGATAATGAAAGGTTGTTTGTTATGCAGCATGTTGTGAATGCCATGTCTGAAAATGTTGATGCAGCACAAAAGGATAATGTATGGTATGTGGATTCAGGCGCTTCGAACCACATGACGAGTCATGGAGAGTGGTTCAAGGAGATGAAAAACCCGGAAAGACCAGGTTTTGTGGAAACAGGGGATGACACTGCTCATCCAATTGCTCACGTTGGAGATGTTCCATTGTCTATGCAGGATGGCAAAGTGAAGTACCTTGCAGATGTACTTCATGTACCGAACATAACAAAGAATCTTGTTTCAGTTGGCCAGATGATTGAGCAGGGTTTGCAGGTTCGGTTTAACCCTGATGGATGTTATGTTGAAGATTTTAAAGACAAGTGCAGGTTGGTTGCAAAAGGCAACAGAGTGGGCAGAATGTTTACGTTGGATGTAGACATGCCTGAAATGAGTGCTGCAATGTTTCCAAATGGTTCAGGAGTTGTTGCAGACACAGACATATGGCATAAAAGGATTGGTCATGTGAATGTGCAGAGATTGAAGTCTATGCAGACAAAAGGAATTGTGACAGGGCTGCCAAAATTTAAAGTGGAAGGTATGCAGAAAATCTGTGAAGCATGCCAATTTGGGAAGCAAACAAAGCATGTGTTTCCACGTAACAGATATGTGAGCAGAAATGCACTAGATGTTGTGCATTCAGATGTATGGGGTCCTACGAAGACTGTGTCTATGGGAGGCTACAGGTACTATGTCACTTTCATTGATGACCACACAAGAAAAGTGTGGGTATATTTCATGAAGGAGAAGAGTGAGGTGTTCACTCACTTTCAGAATTTCAGGTTTTTGGTTGAAAAGCAAACAGGAAAATATGTAAAGTGCCTAAGGTCAGATGGAGGGGGAGAGTACTTCTCCAATGAGTTCTCTGAATTCTTGAAGAAGAATGGTATTCGGAGACAGTTTACCTGCAGATACACTCCGCAGCAAAATGGAGTTGCTGAGCGGAAAAACAGGCACATTGCAGAGATTGCGCGAGCATTGATGGAAGAGAAGAATATGCCGCATTGCTATTGGGCTGAGGCTGTCTCTACAGCAGTATACATCATGAACAGGACTCCAACTGCAGCCATACATGATGTAACTCCAGAGGAGAAGTTTACTGGCAGAAAACCAGATTTGTCTCATCTGAAAGTCTTTGGATGCATTGCATATGTGCATGTGCCAGATGAGCTGAGAACTAAGCTGGATCCAAAAGCAGAAAAATGTGTGTTTATTGGATATTCCCTTGAGCAAAAGGGATACAGGTGTTATAACCCTGCTACACGTGAGTTGAGGGTAAGCAGGGATGTTGTCTTTGATGAGATGAGCAGCTGGTATGCTGCTGGGAAAGAAGCTATTGGGGCTGATGTGAGTGGAAGTGTGGTTGCACAAAATGCAGGTCAGCAATCACAGTCTTTGAGTGGACCAGGAGAGTCCTCATCTAGTGGGTCTGTTGATAGACCATGGAGTGGCAGGCTGCGTCATAATACCAGTCCTGCAAATGTGATTACTACATCACGAAAAGGAAAAGAGAAAGTGGTTGAGCCCCTTGGTATGCCTGACATTTCTGCAGGGCATTCGCATGTTGATGGAGAGTCTAGTGGCTCAGATATGAGCCTTGATGAGGAGCTTGGGATCCCAGCTATGAGAACACCTGGTGTAAAGAAGGCTATGGAAGCCATGAATGAAAAGCTACGAAGATCAGGGAGAGTGAAGAACCCTGTGCAGAGATTTACATATGATGGTTATGTGGCACATCACTATGCATATATGGCAAAGGTTGTGCAGGTCGTTGAGCCCACATGCATTGATGAGGCTGTTGGAAATGTGAATTGGGAGAAAGCTATGGATGAGGAGATGGATGCACTATATGGAAATGAAACTTGGGATTTAGTGCAATTGCCTGAAGGCAAGAAAGCCATTGGATGCAAGTGGGTGTACAAAGTTAAACATAACAGTGATGGAAGCATAAACAGGTACAAGGCTAGATTAGTAGCCAAAGGATATGCGCAGACATATGGGATTGATTATGAGGAAACTTTCAGCCCAGTTGCCAAGATGGCAACGGTGAGAGTTGTGATAGCAGTGGCTGCATCAAAGCAATGGTCTTTACATCAGATGGATGTAAAGAATGCATTCTTGCATGGGGATTTGCAAGAAGAGGTGTATATGTTGCAGCCACCTGGTTATGAGGATGTGGGTCACCCCGAGCATGTTTGCAGGTTGAAGAAAGCCTTGTATGGCTTAAAGCAAGCACCAAGAGCATGGTCTGACAAGATTTCTGAATATCTTGTCACTATTGGCTTTCATGTAGCCAATGCAGATTTCTCATTGTATGTGAGACATGGTGATAGAGGGGTTGTGCTTGTTGTCATCTATGTAGATGACTTGATCATTACGGGGGACCATGATGCAGAGATCTTTGAAGTAAAGATCTTGCTTAGACAGAAGTTCGAGATGAAGGATCTGGGGGAGCTCAGATATTTCTTGGGCATTGAGGTGATTAGGTCACCACATGGCATTGGATTACTGCAGAGACAGTATGGCTTGGACATGTTGTCCAAGTATGGTATGACAGGCTGTAAGCCTATTTCTGTGCCATTGGATCAGAATGGCAAATTGAGTGCAGACTCAGGAGAGATCTTGGAGGATCCTACTATGTATAGGAGCATAGTAGGAAGTTTGATCTACATGACGATCACCAGACCAGATTTGAGCTATGCTGTTGGGTTGGTGAGTCAGTTTATGTAGGTTCCACGGAAACCGCATTTGGATGCAGTGAGACGCATACTGAGGTATGTCTACTTTGCATTGTGGACTATTCTATGAGACTGGGAAAGAGATATGTGTACATGGGTACACAGATGCTGATTGGGCTGGTAGTATCTCAGATAGAAGATCTACCAGTGGATTCATGTTTTCTTTGGGGAGTGCTGCTGTGACTTGGAGCAGCAAGAAGCAACCTACGGTTGCTCTATCGAGTACAGAGGCCGAGTACAGAGGAGCTGCTATGGCAGCATGTGAGGTAGCTTGGTTGAGGAAGCTACTTGGAGATTTGGGTCTATCAGTGGATAGACAAGTTGTCATTTTCTGTGACAACATTAGTAGTATACAGTTAGCCAGGAACCCAGTCTTTCATGCTCGTACAAAGCACATAGAGGTCCACTACCACTTCGTGAGAGAGAAGGTCTTGGCAGGAGACCTTGATCTTGTTTATGTCAGCACAGAGGATCAGGTAGCTGACATCTTCACCAAAGCATTGGGTACAGAGAAGCTCCGCAGATTCAGGGCTTCGCTTGGTGTACATGAGATGGAGTTGAGCTCGAGGGGGAGTGTTGAGATATCGAGCTCTAGTGAGGCGGTGGACACTGATGACCCGCCTGGGGGATAGGCCCCACACTTACACCACTGGCATGGTTGGTGAGATCTTGGGTGATATGCGGCCAGTGGGATGACAGGCTGTGTGACAGCCACTCTAGAGACTGGCATAGTTATAGCGCCAGCTCATTTAGTCGGGTTCACACTATAGAGAACCCGTGTATGTATTTGGTTGAGTACCTTTCATATTGTGTGTACTCTTATTCTTGTATATGGTGTGTTGAGTGTTGAGTAGAGGAGAAGAAGATTTTCAGCCTCTCACCTTGTGTGTTCTCTATTAGGGTTTGTGAGTGTGTGTGTGTGCTTGCAAGAGCTCAAGCTCTCTTCCCCCCTGCATCTTTTCATTTTTGACTTAGGAAGTAAACATTTAGAAGAAAGTTGTAAAGCTTTTTGACTTGAAAATAAAAAATAATTGCACCATTCCATTATATTGAAGATTTACAGTGAAAATATTTACAACGAGAAGAGCTAATTGCTCTTGAGTCTCTTCTCTTCTTGCTCCCCCTCTTTGGTAGGCATTTTCTCTCTATAACGCAAAAACCTCTTATGACTATCGCCCTTGAGTGACTTTACATCCTCCATTCCTGCACTTAGAACATAGCTTGAATAACATAGAAAATAACCTGCTCCAGAAGGCCAAAAACCAGGGCCGTATCTCCAAAGATATGGATGGCAACACACTTCTCTATAAGCATGACTTTATGTATATTATAAGGTCTAAATGCATACCTTGTATACCTAGATAGGGCTTTCATTGTAAGGAGTGGAATCTCTGCATCCGTGGAGGAGTACTTGCTATGATATATAACAAATATATTTTTGTCAATAGAAGAGACGTAGTGTGCAAGAGTGGCATCTTGCCCAACTCTTGCACGACTAGCACCACCTTGTCCAAGAAATCCATCGGCGTCGTCAAGCTCTATCTGCATTGACGACGAAGAACCAGAAGGGAACAAACTAAAGTAAAAAATAATTCAAACAGACTGAAGCAATAAGAATTAAACCAAACAAACTAAAGAAATAATTAACTCAGGTAACAGAAGCAATAATTTACCTTCTGGTTCTCATTCTTCTCCAACTTCGCTGCATCCCAAAGGTTGATGGAGCCCTCTTTATTTTCTTGGTCAAGGTCGGGAACAGGTTCTTTACCAAACTCAAAAATGCCCACATCCTGCTGAAGGGCTTGAAATTCTTCCTATGAAGGAAGAGAAGCTTCATTCTCCTTGGCTTTTTAAAAGCACAAGGACATTTCTTCTAGGGCCTCTAAGAAGTTTTCTATCACTTCTGTGTCCAATGCGAGAAACTCATCCTTATGCTCATTCTCTACATCAAGAAAATTGGACGCAGCTTCACAACTGTCTGCTATTATAGCAAGACAGTAATCCTCCCTAAAATTATAGAGTTTTTGAATGTGGGAGAGGAGGAGGTAATACTTCCCATTAATTAGGAAGGACGGTAGCCCAAGAATGACAAAATTGGATGTCAATCGCTCCCCATGGACGGATGACGTTCCTTCATCAATCATGGTGGAGGCCTTAAACTCTGCCACATCAAAATTTGTGCTGAGAAGTTCCTCCTCCTTCTTGGACACAAGGTCAAGGACCTCTTCTACAGACTGAGCACTTGAAATAAAGGACTGTTCTGATTTATCAGTCCTTCCTTTGAGCTCCTCTTTTGTGTAATCCTCCTTATCAGCATGAAGAAAGACATAGGCAACAAACCCAAAATGATATTCTAGCAACGTGCATTTCCTGCCATGCACTGGGCACATGTCAACACAAATTTTGATACATTGATCATTTGAGTAAGTGTCCCACCTCTTCAACATGATTGAATTCTGAGATGAGGTGACTGTGAGGCTTGACATGTGGACATACGTAATGGACCCATAAGAGACGGTCCCTCCGTCGACCAACTTGCAATAGTCTGTCCACTCTCCCTCTAGGGATGTCCTGGCCATGTCCTTGATAATCTCCTCCAGACTAAAAGGAACGTTAAACATAGGCTCTACATGGCAAAGGGATTTCTCCTGCCCAGCCCTCCTAAGCAGATCAAAAAGATGCTTTGTGGTGCTAGGCTTGTCCTTAATCTCCTCCAGCAAAATAAATCATCCACATCATCTGCAGCATTGTACAAAGAAGAACCCTTGAACTCCATCGCTTCTCCGATCCGGGTGGAATCCGTTCACCATGCGAAAGGGGAAAAAATGACGCAGGAATGCACCTATCGCACCGTGGACGCTATGGCCGTGGAAAAAGCTAACTAGCATTGTAGAAGGTATGGAAATTGAGAAATTTTCGAGCGCAAAGAAAAGCGAAAAAAAAACTTGCACCATCTTTATATAGGTCAAATAATAGGGCTGATGTCACATGATTGAGGATCGAACGCCACGTGTCGAAGCATTTACATCATCATCGATTCACAAATTGCCACGTGTAGGGCTGACGCAGTCAACGCATGATTGCATTTTTCTCTATTAAAATATGAATGTTTTCTTTTCCACGGTTTTTTTCATGATTTTTTTGAATTGCGTTTCTCCACACTTTTCTCATGCATCTCACTGAATCCATCCATCCGAGCCCTTGTTTCAAGCGCCTGTATGTTTTTCTCTCTCTTCCCATTTTCTTTCGCTGATTTCGTTCACGGTGCGATATGGTAGTTCTCCATGTTTTCGAATCGACATATCACTCCGTGGACGGTTGAGTGAATTTTATTGATAAGTTATCTCTTCCCCTTTTCTTTCGCTGATTTCGTTCACGGTGCGATATGGCTATTCTCCATGTGAAATGGAATCGACATATTGCTCCGTGGGGACGGTTGGCTGAATTTTATTGATAAGAGATTTCGTTCATGGTGCCATATATCTATTCTCCATGTTCTTGAATTGAAATATGGCTCCGTGTGGTGGACATTTAAAAATTTTATTGATAAGTTCTTGTTTCGTTCACCATGCGATATATCTATTCTCTATGTTTTCGAATTGAAATATCGCTCCGTGGATGGGTCTGAAAATTTTATTGATAAGTTCTTGTTTCGTTCACCATGCGAAAAGAACATTGGTCTAGATTTGGATTCCCCTTATCGTGCGGTGGATGGTGGTCATGTGACTTGGCTAATTACTCTGCCTTCTCTTTTCTAGTGCTGTAAGGGCGTGCACAAAACAGACCGTTAGAAGAGTTTCAGTGCCAGAGCCAAATCCACTGCCCAATCCAGCACAAAATCCAATTTTGGTTCCAGATATTCCAGAGAAAATTCCAAAGGATGTCTTAAGTGAACCTATGCTTCCTGATGTCAAACCCAAAACTAGCAGGAACATTTCAAAGGCCAGGGTCACTTTGCAGAGACAAAGAAAAATGTTTGCAGAGACAAAGAAAAATGTTTGCAAAGATAAGGAAGGCGCAGGCGGCTGTCAATCTCCTCATCCCCAAAGATCCTTTCTTGAGGATTGTCAGATCCATAAGCGACGGAATAAAGTGGAAAGGTTACTTTAAATGGACGAGTAGCGCCATCGCATGTCTTCAAGAGTCATGCGAGGACTTGCTTATAGACTTATTAAATGATAGTAACATTTGTGCTGCCCATGCCCGGAGGGTCACACTAAAATGGACAAGGACATGACATTAGTAATAAGTAGAGTTAGGTATAGGTATGATAAGTTCATGCGACCTCTACCATTTAGGGACAGGAAGGCAGTAGAAATCCTCTCCATTCCTCCTGCTTTGAAGAGGAACAGGACTTCTGACAAGGTGGTTATTGAAGAGGTGACAACACTAGGTCCACAAGGGCTTAAGAGGCTTGTAAAGGGGGCGGATCTCAAGGGAAAGGAGACATTGTTAGAAGAGAATGTCGATAGGGATGATTTGGCAAAAAACCTTCTAAAGTTGGAGGGAGAGAATAACGACAGAATTAAGGTGGTGCCTGGTAAGATTATATGCAATGTCTTGTACAACGCCGAGCAAGAGGAGTACTATCACTCCAACAGATGTTTATATGCTCGTTGAAAAGAATAGAGAGATCAGTGATAGTATTGTGCTTACTTGTTTAAGGTGTGTACTCTTCGCCTTTTTTTGAATGCTTTCTTATTTTGATTTCTTTTTCCCTTTCCTAATGTTTTTAATTCAATATGCATGGTAGTGTTGAAAGAGCTTTTTCCAGACCAGGCAAAGCAAGTATATATTTGTGATCCTTTGGTATCAACTATCCTGATTGACGCATCGAGGTCTGACGAGGACGTTGCTCCTTATTTCCAGGGAGTTAGTCTGGGTACCTGCTTTGTTGTGCTCCCATCTATAGAGAAGTATGTATTTTCTTTGGATTTCAAGCTGTTGATGGAATTTAAGTTATTAGTTGCATGTGTTAGGTTTCTTATATTTTTTGTTTACTTTCTCAATTTCAGAGGGCACTGGTCTGCTTGTTTAATAAATGTGGTGAAATGCCAGACAATTTTTACAAATAACCTTCTGGGAATGCACGAACAGTCTAAATTGTAAGTCATTATACTTTATATCATTTCCTTCTTGCTTCCTAATTGTTGATTGTAAGTCATTCTTTATATCGTTGACCGTAGAGCATGTAAGAGAACGATTGCATTGATTGAAACTCTATGTCTTGAATTGAAAAAGGATATAGAGTGAAAATTTCTCAACCAATCCGTTCCGATGCAAAAGGATTCGCACTCTTGTGGCTGACACGTAATCGCAAATTTCTGGAAGTTCTTCCTTTCCAAGTACACTAATTTTGACAGCTGTGTAAGCTTCTTGTGTCACTGTAATATAATTTCTCTATGTTCATTTCATGAGAGATCTCACATTATTCTAATTGACTTTTATGTTGTTTTTTGTAGTCTATTCGCTGAGACGAGTTCTGGCTGAGAAGTGTGCGGGCAAAGACAATAAACATAATTTCTCTATGTTCATTTCATGAGAGATCTCACATTATTCTAATTGACTTTTATGTTGTTTTTTGTAGTCTATTCGCTGAGACGAGTTCTGGCTGAGAAGTGTGCAGGCAAAGACAATAAACATTATCCTCAATAATGCAATTACGCCTGATGACCCTGACTCACCACTTCCACTAGTTGTTGCTGGCACTAGTGCATCAAAGAAGAGAAAAAAGATGTCGTTTCATTCCCCTATTAAGCATTTCATCTTTAAACAAGGAGTCCATGAGAAGGGAAGTAAGGGCAAGGCAAAGAGGAAGCTTCTATTTGCAGGCAAGGGCAAGGACAAGGCAGGCAAGGTGCTAACAAAGGAGACAAAGGAGGAGGCCAAGGTGCCGAAGGCTGAGTCAAAGGAGGAGGAGGCCAAGGCTGAGTTAAAGGAGGAGGCCAAGGCTGAGGCTATAGAGCTCGAAACCGTTTAGAGGCATTTTATATATGTCCAGAGACAACGTTGTAAAAGATTCTATACTTTTATTGAGCTCGGCTCATATTTGTATAAACATTCTATATTTTTATTGAGCCCTACTCATTATTGTATTTTGTGAGTATTGTGCTTTGCCATAATAAAATAGATTGTTGAGAATTTTTATTCTCATAACTTATCTTTGGTTAAAACTGAATTTTAATCAAAGATAAGTTATTGTGCTTTGCCATAATAAAATAGATTGTTGAGAATTTTTATTCTCATAACTTATCTTTGGTTAAAACTGAATTTTGAAGCAAACTGACGTTTGCTTCAAAATCATTATTGTTAAAATTACAGCAATGTAATCCTTTGTTTTGGTATAATGTTTTTCAATGTAATTAAAATTCTATGTCAATGGTCCTTTCAAGATCTTAGGAGAGGCCATCGTTCACGATGCCCTTCCTCGGCATACCCTGCAATTACCACAAACCAAGAGGCCATATTCAAAACAACTTAGTGCTTTTTCATCATGCCTTAATCATCATACCTTGTAATTATAGTATAAGAAAACTAACTATTCACCTGTCAGCTACAATTATATGCATAGGGTTCACTTCACAAGATTTTACTCAAAGACATATTTCTTTTTTTTAATGTAATGTAGTGAATAAAGTGACAATGTATTGGTTGCTATTATAAATGTTCAAATTGTCGATTTGGTTGTAGCCTTGAGTAGGGAGAGGGCAGTGCATCTACAATAGTAGCACCACCTCCACCATCGACCCCGAGTATGGTGATTATCATTGACTCGACCGTTCACTTGAAAATCAACCCAACAACTAGTGCAATTGAGTATGACATACGTGGGCGAGCTTTCATAGGACATTTGTGAGATCTTGTGTCTCTCTATCTCCCACAGATCCACATTAGGTGGACGTAAGTAAGTATACATTCTTCCAAAGTTTGTACCAACTGTGATATAAAAAATCCATTTTAACATGTTTTTGTAAATTTGTAATGCCAAAAACATGATGGAATTGCCAAGAAAAGAGTGATATCTCAGTTGGAGCACAAGTTTGGAGGTGGGTGGTTGCATGAGATCATTACTAGGGAGATGCATGAGCTCATACAACATAGGTGCCACAATGCGAGGTATGATACTTTTCCACAATTGATCCATTTTACAATGCATATACTTGTCCAAAAACCAACCCATAGCTTGAAACTTCAAATTTATGTGTAATTTAAGTGCACTAAGAACTAGGCACTAAAGATGGGAATTGAGCCTTCCCGGGAATCGAACCTAGATCCTTGGATGAGAGGATCGACACTGAGCTAGAAGGCTTAGTGTCAGTGTCAGTATTCGTATTATTTTATAGAATATTTAAACCAGTTCAAAACAAAGCTTGACATTGCTGCCTCGTCAAGGTCTCCCATTCCTAATCTCTTTGCAACCCATTCACAGATTGTAGGCATCGGGGCTTGCATCCTTGCTCTTCTCCTTGCATATTGTCTTGCACGGTTTTCTTCTTCGTACTCATTTACCCACTTTGCCATACATTCCATATTGTACATTAAAATTCTCTTTATCTATTCTCGAAGTGTACGAGGAAGCCTAATTTCTTTTCCTCCACCTGCTAGAACCTCTCCTGATACCTTTTCATCTTCTTCATATGTCTATGACCTTGGTGCATTTGGATCCATTACTACCATATACTCTGTTATGTAGAAGTGTTTGGTGTAAAAGCCATCCCTCTGCCATAGAACCCTCTAGCCGTTGTCGTGCTATGGCGCGTCTATGGTGTGAAACCATGCTTATGAGGCCATCAAATGCAAATCCAGATGCATGGGATTAAGTGTCTGTGTACATATGGGATGTATGGCGTGTGGAGGGTTTTGCTTTTGAGGGCGTCGCCAGGTGTATAGGGTGGACGGTATTGGCTTTGAGCTTGTTGCAGGCCTGTCGGGTGAGGTCAGATGATGGAGAAGATGTCAGCTGCTCGGCCATTTGAATTGTGTATGCGTTCACATGGACAATGGGCACTTGGAAGGCCGCATTGAAGGTATGTGGAAGGGAGGGCAATTAATAGGTGAAGGGGCCTTTATTGCCTTTAAATTAGTGGGTGTGAAAGAGTCATGTGGCCATCACTTAGACCTTAGAGAAGAAATAAATTTTCTTCAAAATAAAATAAACAAAATGAAGATAAATATGGCCAGCTATGTGAAGGGAAGAGTAGCCGCCAGCGCATTGTTCCAGAAGCTAGCGGATCGAGAAGGGTGGGCGCAGCTAGAGGAAAGAAAAAGACGACCGTGTTGAGAGGCGGCTTGGGAACTCACGGGGAGCAGAGGCGTGGAGAGACGCCGCTCTGGTGATCAGGAGCCACAGGCGTGCAGAGAAGGGAGCCAGTGGGTTGACGGGGTGACCGGAAGGCGCAAAGAGCATGGGATTGTCCTTGTGTTGCTGAGCTACGAGAGGGCCCATGTGGAAAGGCCTTCTCAGATGCCTTGGCATGGGAAAGCTAATGTAGAAGAAGATAATGCTGAGCCTGCAAAAGATGAAGTTTCCAAGCACTAATAAGCCGGGTATCATCCTGTATGTTTCATCCTCTGGCTGGTTACAGAAAACTGGGAGTGTAGGTTGCGGCCTTGTAAAAACGACGCCTCTCTGGTGATCGTGCAGAGGTGCAGCTGCAAGATAAGCTGGGGAGCGCTGCCTGTGTGGATCCCGCTGGGAGCCGACGGGGAAGAGAGCCCAGCTGGTGTTGTGTGTGGTGGCCAGCTGTAGCTACAGGAGCACAAAGATGTGAAGGGACTGCAGTGCGAAGAGCTGGAGGTTCTGTGACGTGTGCAGCCACAGTCAGCGCAGCTTGGGTTTGAAGGAAACTAGCCACGTGTAGAAGCTGAAGAGGGTTGGCGTGTGAGAGCCGCTCAGGTGCAGCTCTGGGGAGAGCCCTAAGCCGATCGAGAGTGTGATCAATACAGAGGTGCCATGGAGTGTGCAGCAGAAGACAGGTGTAGGTCATCGCAGCCAGCTGCCCAAGGGCCTCTTTGTACAGTTAAAAGCTCACAGAAAAGCTGTCACTGCAGTACGCTGGTCTCCCACTCACGGCTCGCTTCTAGCATCTTCTGGGATGGATTGTGTTGCTCATGTTTGGAAAACATGGATTGAGGGACTGGGCATGGTGCTGCTCACTCGTTCTCTTCTCATACTACTGCTATTAAGGATGTTCAATGGTTCCCAGATGGTGCCTGTGTTTTGCCTTGAAGGCTCAATATTGTGAATATGATGTGATGGTTCATAAAGCTGAGGTCCTATGTTATGCCAATGCTGGCCGTGAATCTTGGATGTATATACCTATGAGATGTTTTCCTGGGGTTTGATGTGTTGAGTTTTATGAATCAAGCTATGTTAATGCCAGTTTTTGGCTTGGGTCATGAGGCTTGCGTTTGCTTTGACTACCCATGTATGGTTGAGTCTTTAATTTATGATGGTTCTAGCTTTTGGTGGTGAAGCCCCTTGAAGTTCAACCACTTACTCTCACAGCCGGAAGCCTCGCGCTTTCCCAGCGACACCGCCCACGTCACGACAGCTTTGGTGAACCCGACGTGAAACCGCTGGGGTGAGAGTACGTAGAGATGGCTAGCAAAATGGAGCATTTATATGCAGAGATGAAAGAGCTTGAAGAGCGGTTCAGGAAGATTGAAGAAGAAAAGCGAAATCAGGAAGCAGTGGAAATTGCGGTACAATTGGTATATGACAGGGTCAATATATTTGATGGTTACGATCCAGAAAGCTATCTAAGGTGTTACGAGACAGAGATGAAGAATCAAGGGGTTCCTGAAAACATGATGATTGCATCTTTTGCATACCTTGTAAGTCCTGATTTAAAAGATGAAGTGCTGGAACTAGCAGAGTATCACTCCAAACGATGGAGTGATTTTGCAGATGCACTTGTTTATGCGAGTTCCAGGTATAATGTGAGCTGTGATAGTGTTCCAGCAACAACAATCCGAGCCAATTTAGAAGCGGTTGTCGATGCATGTCTTATGGAGGACAATCAACTGCTATTCAAGGCTGATACAGAGATTGTGGAGGCTGTTTATGCTAAATTAGGACTGCAAAAAGCCATTAGTGAGCAACAAGGCCTTCACAGTGCCAAAAGAGATGCTTTGCTACAGCCTCATAAAGATGCAATGGGTGAACTCTGCAAGTATAATCTGTCTTCCTTGTTTGAGGGTGCAGACATACAGGATCCTATGATCATACCAAATGATGTGTGTATGCCTATGCTTGAGGAGACACTTGATTCAGAGAGCTTCAGGACAGGTGCTCAAGACCCAATACACGAGGAAGAAGACATCGCAAATAGCTTCCTCTTGGGCTGTGAAGCAATGATTGCAGAGTTTGAAGATCTAAGACAAGAAGAAGATGCTATCATTACTGCATTCTTATCTGGTTATGATGCTTATAAGCAGGATGATGTACATGAATATGCAGACGGGCCACAAGTATGTGTGATTGATTTAGAGGGGGTGAGTGATATGGGTGATTTCAACAGTGATGTTGCTTCTGAAGCTGGTTGCCAAGGTTCTTTGGATTTGGGTTATTCTGGAATGCTAACAGGGTGTTCCAACAATAAACAGGGTGATGCTATGTCATCAGTGTCAGGGTTACCTTGCAACCACATTTGTGAGCAACAATCTCGAGCTTGGAAGCCTGTTTATGATGATGATTTGGAGAGGGAAATTGAATCTGTCTTTTTGGAACATGCAGGGTTCAATGACATACAGATTCAAGGGTACTTGGGTGAGGGACCCATAATTCTAAGCCCATCTGCAGATAGGTATCAAGAAATACTGGGAGATAACATGCATGATATGCAAAGTGTGGTCACAGAGCCTCATGAGGCTGCATATGAGCAACCAAATGGATATAGCTATGGGGGAATGAATGTTCATGATAATCAACATGTGGGATTGCAAGATGATAATGGCTTCAATGCGATTGATCCTGGATTGGATGCTATCCTAGATGATGCATTGGATGATTTCATGGTATATAATAGATCCCCATCAGCTTTGGGCTCTTCTATGCTTGATGCTAGTCAACTGTTGGTTGCAAGTGAGGATGTGCAGGAGGGAAGACTCTCTGCACAGCTGCAGATATACACAAGAAAGCCGCCTCGTAGGTGAGAAGACTGGGGGCGTTGCAGATAACCAGCGGGAGTGGACGAGCCGCCTGGGTCGACAAGGTGATGAGCTGCAACTGGATATAGAGGGCAGTGTGTGAAGAAGGGGACTTCGAGAACATTGTCAAGCTGGCGCAGCTGCATGATAGAGCCTTAGGAAGAGCTGCTGGGGGCTCTGATTGATTGGCGTAGGAGAGGGCCTGGGTAAGAGTGAAAAGCTGGGGGTGCGCCAAATCCAAGAGTGGGAGGCGTTCCGAGAAGATTGAAGGGAGACAGAGGACAGGAGGTCTTGTTTCAGAGGAGGTTCCCGGCTACTGTAATCGGTGTGCCGTTCTGTGTAGCGGTCGGGTCGACTGGCGGCGGATGGCCACCATGCTGGTTTACCAGGATCTTCTGTCAGCGTTCTCGACTGTTCCGTATGCTTCGTTTCGCAGAGTGCAGCGCGTTTGATGTTGTCAATCAAAGAGCTTATTTGATAGATTTTTCAAGATTGAATAGGGCAGTTGTCATTGGGCTGCATCGCGAGCAAGTCTCCAGGCTGGAAGTTGCGGATTTCGTTGGTCGAAATAGCAGTGGATGAGATTAGAAAATAAAACAAGGAGAGTGTGGCAGCTGGGGATTTTGTCATGGTGGATTCTCTTTTATGACTCTGGGTATTAGTCGCATCATGAAAACTGCTGCTGCTGCTGTCAGTATAGTATGTAGGAGATGAGAACTCCTGTCTGACTCTTTCCCTTACAAGGAGCTTTTGAATGGGATCATTTCAGAAATAGATGGAAAGTGGGTTGTGAAAGGTGCAGTTGACGTTGATATTGGAGCTAACCCCTTTGCGGAAGGTGGAGAAGATGATGAAGGTGTGAGTGACGAAGCCATTAAGGTGGTGGACATTGTTGATACTTTCAGGCTCCAAGAACAACCGTCTTTCGATAATGAAGGATGATGCGTCTTTGGTTCTCGCCTACTACAAGGATGGGGCAACTGATCCTACCTTTCTCTACTTGCTGACTCCTTGAAAGAGATGAAATGTTGAAGGGAGCTGCTGCAGTTTTGGATCCATTTGCATCTTGTGGGTTTTGATTTTTTCTTGGATTTTGGAATCATATGATGGTTGGTTTGGTCATGTATATGAGGTGTCTATGTTGGCCTTGATTTTATAGTTTTGTTGGATGTTGAGCCTCTGATGCTCCATGATGGCCATGTGTATCTTTCATGTGAATACCATGAGGTGATGTCCCTTGAAGAGCTAACTGTTTTGTTTCCTTGCGGGATTTTGGATGTAACTCTCACAGCCAGACACCCAGTGTGTTCCCAGCGACACTGCCCACGTCATGACACCGTGCCTTTTGAAGGACCAACTATTTCATAACTTTCATAAACGACTCAAAAAAGAACATCCAACGAGAACTTACAACACTAGCTCGTGACATCTCATCGATTAAATGAATAAGACAATGAACCTAAATATCAAAAATACCCCTTGGTAGTTCCTTCTTCGAAGAATTCTCTCTTCTCTCATCCTTGGCAAAGCAACAGGATCAATTTCCTTTTGAGCCATATACCTATGTCATCTTTTCCAATTAGAAAATATATTAATTAGCATGACAAGTTTAAATGTTGTTTGAATTGTATTTCATACCAAGCAAGTGCTCCTAGTCAATAAATGATGTTACAGATAGCTAGATTTAAGAAGTTTTGGACCACAAGAGGTAAAACATGTTGACAAAACAATTTACAAAAGCTAAGCAATATGTATGTTAAGCAGCCTTGAACCACTAGAGGTAAAACATGCTGACAAAACAACTTACAAAAGTTAAGCAATATGTATGTTAAGCAGCCTTGAACCACTAGAGGTAAAACATGCTGACAAAACAACTTACAAAAATTAAGCAATAGGTATGATACTAAGAATGAACTTTATTATATGTTTTATACATGTAACATGTTATGCCAATCATGAGTCTTTAGGCCTTCTAACTTCTTTTCTTGTGAGTTAAAAAGGAGACGAAAAGATGTTCCATATACAGTCAGCGCTCGGAATTGTTTGATGCGATCCAACACCAAGCTTAGCCTTTTGTATTTTGCTGACGCCATAAATATGGTTTGATTTTTACCTCTTGAAGATCATTTTTGAGAGAAATTGTGTCCTTTGCAATTGTGAGGTGTCTCTAAAGAGAATCTGCCACATTTTTTAGGATGTGCATAGGATTTAGCAAGTGTACAAGTTTTAAATTTGCCCAGTGTTCTAATTGGTAGAAAATAGTTTTTCCAGATTTCTTTCCAATTGGCTATTCTCTTGGATTTAGTTCCCTTTGTTGTGCAAAGGACTCCCATTTAATGCCCCAATCAAGTGGTGTCAGTCATGGCTGTGGTCATCAATTCTCTATCTTATTGTCAAACTTGTGTCTTTGCATTGTTCTAAATGGGTGATCCATAGGTAAAAATCTTCTATGTGATGGTGGATACACATTCTTATACAAGCTCTTACCTACGTATAAAATTCCCCTTCTAGATTCTTGCACCTAAACTGCACTCTTTATATAAAGGGGTTAGGCACAAGTCTACACAAGGGAATAGGTGGCAAAGGAGTGGATTTCACCACCTAGAATGCACACACACACACACACACACACACACACACACACACGTTATGCTTGGTAATCCAAAAGATACCTTATGTAAGATTTAATAAAAAGTGGTTAACAATAATCTTCACTTTGTTAAAAACTAAAATATTTGAATCTTAAATTTGGAAAAGTAAAACAAAAAAACTTCTTTAAAATTTTAAACGTCGTACGAGAACATATTTTCAATCCTGGATAATCATGGATAGTCCATGTAAGGATGCCCCATAGAAGGAAGGTCAAACTCTGATTTTCTCTTGAATGATCGCGTGAACTCTATAACCTTGCCAAAGTTGTTATAGTTCCTCTATAAGGGGTGCCACCATGTACACATTTGTGTTGGATGTCTGATGCTTTCCTATAAACATTTCAAACAATTTCAAATGATCTTTGGCTAAAATATTATGCTATAAAATTTAAGTAAATGCACTTACCAAGAATTACAACACTCACTACAAGAGAATCATTGTTTTTCGATGCTTAGTTTCCACGCCTGGTCGCGTCGTCGATATGTGCGCCAAAATAGGCATCATAATATGCGTGGAAAAATGCATCGAAATAACAGTCGAAATATGCGTGGAAAAAGTCATCGAAATAAGCGTCGAAATAACAATCAAAATTTTTCTTTTTAAAAAAATTAAATTTATATATAATATTTGCCAGCTCCCATCTTGGGGTGTGTTTTAGCCTTATCTTTCTACCTCTTTGCAAGCATATGTGTCTATGAGAGAGAGAGAGAGAGAGAGAGAGAGAGAGAGAGAGAGAGAGAGAGAGAGAGAGAGAGAGAGAGAACTAGAGAGAGAGATAATCAGAGAGAAAGAGATAGATAAAGAGAGAGAGAGAGAGAGAGAGGGGGGGGGGGAGCTGAGGGAGAGAGGAGGGTATAGCTTCCATCACGCTCTTTGAAGGAGAAAAAGTGCTAGCTCCTCCTCCTCATCACTAAGGTGCAATTAAGAAAGTGCTCTATTTTACAATGAAATTAAAGTTCATCAATCAACTTGCTCGTCCTCAACGAGATCCATGGCTCCAAATAAATCTATTTCTAGAAATGTTCCATCATTGTTGTCAATTGGTGGAACCAGTTGTCTTGTAGTAGCAGAAGGTAATTCATCCATGTCGTCATCATATTCTTCTAGCTCTAGCATGAGAGCTATCGATGCATCATGATCATACTCAGCTTGAATCTCTTCTTCTTCTGGATTATCTCTAGTGTCTGTTTCTCGTTCAAGATGTATTTGCTCAATGAGTACACCTTCATTCGATCCTCATCCCGTGTGAGCCTCACCTACTTCCTCAACTAGTATGTCTTCTTCTTGTTGTTTAATAGGTGCTAGTCGTGTATGCTCAACCATCACATGATCTGGGGGGAGTTCCTCAAGCATCTGGCAAACAGTCAACTGCTATTTTCACCTCTTCAAATATTTGTTTTCCACGTGGATTTATTTGGATCACAAACAACCATTTATGATCTATCAGGTCTTCTACAAAGATGACTTGCTCACAGTGCTCTCGTAGCACAAATGTGTTCGTTTGGTCAGTCCATATTGAAGAGCGGTTCTCTCTACCGTGCAATATAGTGCTCATAGAGTAATACTGATCAACAAATGTGTTAAGAAACACAATGTCAATCCGAGGACTCAACCCGATTAGTGCATGAAGGCTTATCCCTTGCGGGAGAGCTCACATACATGAACCACCACTTGACGATTCAACCATTCAAACACCTCAATCAATCTCTCAATCCCTTAAACCCACTATACTAATCAAGAGAACAAGCAATGCATGGCAATCTCATAATCCCATTCAAACATTGATTAAATCTTAGCTTTCCCTAATGCAAGCAAACCCATAAGCGTGCATCTACTAACCCACAAGCTTAAGCAAGCATAGAATGTAACATTCACAAATCCACAAGCTCATAGAGAGAGTCTATCCATGAATAACTCATTGCCAATGAAGTGGGCAAGAGCTTGTATCAATGGAGACTACACACACACACACACTACAAGCATGCATACACAAGAGAAAGAAAGAAGCATTCAACTAATCATAGATTAATCTACTTCAATGATGCTAAAAGAGATTAAGAGAGAGAAGTGGAGCTATACTCATTGATTAATGGAGCTTGATGCTCATTAGAGTACAATAGAGAGAGTTAGAGAGTTGCCATAGCTTGAGAGCTCAAGAGCTTCACTCAATAGCTTATGAGAATGGCCAAAAACGTGCTCTTTCTTTAGCTAACATCTCTTTTATAGAGATGTCACTAACCCTAGGCCTCTTTCACACATGGGCGGACAACCCCATAAGTGAGCCTTGCTTAATACACTTAGAACTCTCATTTAGAACCCACATTGGCCTAAAATGATTTACATTGCACTTCAGCACAAAAATATGGAAAAATTATGTGCGTCTTTATGTTCCCATGGCTACAATCCCGCTCTCTCGCATTAATTGCTTCCGGCCTCCTTCCATAATCCGTGTTCCCGTGAGTGTTCCCATGGAACATTCCCCCCTTCCTAAATCACGCACGTCCTCGGGCGTGGTAGAAACAAAAGCTGCAAAACACAATGGAAGACAAGTAAAGCCTTTTATTGAAAAAAAAACAGCTGCAAAGTCAATATTAGATAAAATGGGAAAAATCCCTCAAAATGGGAATGTATTTAAAAATTTTGTTTCGGCCATAACTTGAACATGCAAACTCCAAATTTGTCGGACAAAGTGGATTTAGATTCTACTTTTCAAGCTCTTTCCAATGATATGTCACATGAATATGTTTTGATGACAAACTTTTGGATGAGTTTACCATACCCCCACTTTCTTCATGGGAATGGGATTTTTTCCACTTTATCTAATATTGACTTAGCAATGACTATCTCACACATGAGCATGCAAGTGAAAGACCGATTAGAGTTTTAAAGAGTGCTAAAAGAAGCGAGTAAAGACTAGTCAAAGTGAGACTAAGTGGTAGATAGTGCTATGCAAAGGCAAGTGTGCTTATACACCGCAAGTTATGACCGCAGTCTCAATGTCCTACAAGTGTTTAAGTTATTCCTAAGTGGCAACCCTACTCCTAAATATAAGCCATGGTGATTGGACCTTTCTTTTTTTTTTCTTTTTTTTTAAATCTTTTCTTTTTGTGTGTAAAGAGCAGAAGATTAAAGAGAATTATTATTTTTAGCTTGATAAAGAGGAAGGCTCCATCCCAATGAGAATTATTATTTTTAGCTTGATAAAGAGAAAGGTTTCATCCCAATGAGACCCAAGCAATGGCCAAGAGACCTCCGCCAAGAGAATTTGAAGGCCGCTAAGTATCTCAAGGGCGACAGATCCTTTTCTTTCTTTTTGACATAAGAAGTACCCCATGAAGATGAGGGCATCGATCTTAAGGGCCCATAATGTACCCAAGAGTCCTACCAGCATCTATCAAGGCGATAGAGTCCTTGTAGGTATTCTTCTAAATCTTTTAGACGTCAGTGTTCACCCCATGGAAACCAAGGCATCGGCCCCAAGGTAGCCCATACCTAAGAGGTAGCTACCACTAGCGATAACTAATATACTTTGAGAGCATAATAACTTGGCATATGTCTTACACCGTCTTCAAATAGAAATACCTTCTACTAAGTCCTCTAAGAATCTAGAAATCACTCACCACATAGTAACAACTAATTTAAAACTTAAACCAGCCAACTGTGTGTGAACATGCAACCAATATATGCAAAAGTGAAAAGCACATAAAGAACAAAAGATTATGATTTGAATACACCTGTTGTAGTACTCGTTGATGTTGTGCATTTGTCTTGATGCATTGCTGATGTGTAGATTGCTTCTCTTTGCTCTTTGTAGGCATTGCATGTCTCCCCCCTTCCTAATTTATGTGCACGGTAGGTGGACTGTTGGAGCGTGTTTGTATGCTCTTGTTTAGCTAATATCTCTACAAAATATCTTATTAACAAACAAGAAAAGAAAAGAAAAGAATAAAATTTGTTATTGGTGCCAATCACCGAATATAGCCGAGGGGAAAAACCCAGTGGGAGAAAAGTGCCCTGGCTTGTTGATCTTATTGTGGAGTTGATGAGCTTACCCTTGCACTGGCGGTGGATCCGTGTCCACTTCTGTTGGAAAGTTGGTATCAATCACTTCAGGATGCAAGGACAACCCTGTACAAAAGCCGACCTCTGGAGAAGGTGATAGAGGAAGGAGTGCTTTCTCGCTAAAATATGGCATTGGTTCTATGGGAAGGTTAAGCAGACAATGCCGATTTTGGAATTGCTCAATATAGTTGCTCATAGTGATCCAAAATTGACATGTTGAGGCTAGGGGAAGAAGGGCTTGCAAGATAGGTGGTTGCAAGTCATTTATGCATGTATCCCTCCATTGTTGTGCTTGAACCTCCTCAGGTAATCTATGTTGATTTGGTCCTCGGTCTGGTACTCTCACATCAAGAAGGTTATGGCATTGGGGTGTAATTCCCACAATTTGTTTCATTAAGCCTGTGCCATATCGTCAAAAGTAAGAGTGGCATAGCCAACAAATGTGTGAAGCTTCCCCTAATACGAGTCGTACACACTCTTGACAATGTGGAAATGGACGATGCTGTTGATAGAATAAAGTGACAAAGTGATGCCCACAGCAAATTTCACCTAAGGGAGCATAAAAGTACCTAGAATGAGTTTGAAAAGGAGGAGCACTATAACCCCCGCGATGTTCAGGTTGAGTACTATCAGGGTCAATGCATGGTGGACATGTATCTCCCCAAGTACCCATCAGGAGGTATCTGGGCGTAGAACAATGAAATTTAGAAACTTCAAACTTTATACACTCATATCCATCATTATAATCCCTATCAAAAACAATGTAGATAAGATCAGCTCAAAAAGAACACAATCCTGTAAAGGCAAAAGGAACCACATTAGTAAAAGTGAGACTATTCAAACAGTGATCTCCAAAGAGCTTCAATTGTAGTGCTAATGCCTTATCTTTGGTTTCAGGTATGTCCTTCTTAAGAGGTGGGAAGGATAGAAATTGTCGAGGAATTTGAGCAAGATAAGAGGATTTAGGCAGTGAAGTGCTAGAATCTATGCTCAAAGGAGACTCATGTAAAGTTGGATTTGTCTTTGGTACACAAGTTGATGGTGGAAGTGTGTAACAAGGAGAAGTTAGGACAACTGGTGATTCAATACATGTTTGGGGAAGGTCAACACAAGGAGATTTGTAGGTGCTATCACAACCACCTATCCTATCTTAAAGAGGTTGTGTTGATTTCCTTTGCACCCACTGATATGAAAAACCAAGAGTGGCTTTTGGAATATCTTCACCTGAGAAGCTTGGTAAGTCAATAGGAATGTGCACAAGTGTTGGTTGTCCCAAGGCTACCCATGTGTCAAATGAGAGAACATTATAATCTGCACCAGAGTCAATTAAGGCAGAGACAAAGTAGGTAGTCTCATGAAGATGAAGACACACGTGAATATTGAAAGGATCGACATATTGTTGATCAGTAGCCAACTGTAAGGTCAACACAGAAGTCTTGCGATGCTCCTTGGCTTTTGCAACTCTAGCTTTAGCTTCTTCTTGAGCCTGACGTTTAAGTAGGTCATGTGCTTCTTTCCGTGTGTAGGCAGCATGCATTTGTTGAAGCATGGCTTCAGTTATTAATGGTTCATTATATTTCTTAAGACGACTTCCATTAATGAAGTTAGGCATTTGCTCACCTTCTAGTGTCTCTAAACGGACTGCACCACTAGGAGTAAACTCATTAATCACAAACGGTCCTAGGCCATGTTTCTTGAGCTTTCGCTTATGCTTCTTAAGTGTGTACAAGAGCACAAGGTCCCCTTTTTGGAATCGGCCAGTTGTTACATTTCGATCATACCATTTCTCTTGTCTCCTCTTCTCGGCATACATCCCCATTACCGCCAACAATAAGCGGGTCTCATCAGGCTTTTCCAATTCATCAATGCGTTGAGAAAGCTCATGACCAGTCTAGTCCAATTGTTTAGCAACTCGTAGAGTAGGTACAAGAAATTCAATGGGAAGAATTGCATCTAGCCCAAAAGCAAGCTCAAATGGGGTTGTGCCCATAGATGTTTTATATGCTGTTCTATATGCCCAAAGAACTGAGTGCAACTTTTTCTCCCAATCAATCCTATGTCCCTCAACGATCTTTGTGAGTGCTGTGCAGAGAATCTTGTTAGTACTCTCAGCTTGACCATTGCTTTGGGGATGATAGGGTGCAGAACGCTTGTGAATTACCATAAATTCTTGAAGTAAAAACTCTATGACCTCATTCACAAAGTGCACACCTTGATCACTAACGATTTCAATAGGTAAGCCATAGCGTGTAAACACGTACTCATATAAGAACTTGGCTGTGGTTCTGGCATCATTTTTTACTGTAGCCTTTGCCTCTACCCATTTGGTCAAATACTCAGTTGCAACTATAATATATTCGGCATGCGTGTGACGAGCTGGAGGTTTAATGGGACCGACAAAATCAATACCCCATTTGGCAAAAGCACGTGTGCTTAACATAGGCCGCAATGGCATATTGTCCTTTGTGATGGGAGGTTTGGTCCTTTGACAATCGTCACAACGTTTCACATATTCTTCGGCATCCATTTGTAAGGTTGGCCACCAAAGCCCAGACCACCTAATCAACTTAGCTGTGGTATTGCCCGAAAAGTGTCCACCCCCAACACCTGCATGTGCATGAGTCAAGATTTTCAAGTAGTCAGCTTCACATACACACATGCGCAAGTTGCCATCCTTGCCCCTCTTGTAGAGTTGGCCCTCTATCACCATATAGTTGGCCGCTTCAACTTCAATAGCATGCTTTCGATATTTAGGAATTGTTCGATCAGGGTGACCATGCTGAAGATAGTCCACAATATACTTACTCCAACTTGGTGTAGTTGAAATTTGGAATAATGTGACATTATGAATTGGTTGTTGAATTTGACATGAAGCACAGTTATGAACAAATTTTCCACCATCCGCATGCATGGTAGGCCACCATTGCCCATCCTGAGTTATACGTCGCAGACAAGCAATAGCTGCTGATGCATGGATTCCACCAATACCCTCATGTGCCCATTCCAAGATCTCCTCATATTGGTCATGGTTAGGTATAAGCCGCAACACTCCATCATTACCCTGACGATATAATCTCCTTGAGATTAACTTGAATGTCCACATTAGGACCCACTAGTTGTATCTGCCCACTTGTCAAAATTTCTAAGATGGGTTCAGACCATTTAGGAGTTGTCTCTACAAAGAAAAGTGTTGAATCTAACATATCATCATCCACACCCACAGGAGCTTCTCTAGAGGTGATTCGAGACAAATGATGTGCCCTAAGATGAGTTAACTCAAATTTAGGAATTTTGGGAAATATGCACAATTTTGGGACAATTCTTTGTTAGATCCAATACAATGTTTACTGTGCGATATGCAAGATTTATTATTGGATGTTCTCAACAAGCATTCTTTGTTGTTAGATCCAATACAATGTTTACTATACGATATGCAAGATTTATTATTGGATGTTCTCAACAAGCATTTGAATAATGCGATATGATTTATATACTATTGTACATTTGTAACAAGTGTATATGATGTTGGTGGTGGGATGTAAATTTGCCTGCACACACACACACACATGCACACCAGGAATTAAGCTTGTTATATCACATAGCCTCCAGCAGTTGACCATCAAACACAGAAACTTTAACAAAGAAAGGATATTCAATGTAACTTTAAGTTGTAAGAAAGTCTAGGTGATAGAATTAAAAAGATCACCATCTGTATTGAATCAAAATTCTTGAACAATGGGTGAACCATAAATCTAAAAGCTTAAGAAAGCCTTACAATCTGAATAATGATCGAACTATGAGTTTGGTAGCTTCATACAACATTGCTAAAAGATTACGAAGCTAGTTGCCCATATGCTAACAAATCATTCTTGCTCAACTGCACTGACATGTTGATTCAATTGATTCTGTTTGGCCTTCAGTATTATAGCCTTTGGAATCTTGATTTTCTCTGGAAGTCGTCCACCCTTGGGCTTCCATGCCCAAATGATGCAGCTAGTATCTTCCCAGCGCTGAGGATCATTTCTGTTCTCTTGCCAATACTTGTTCCAGCAATCCTTATAAACCTCCACATCACTTGCATTCTTCTTCTTTGAAATTGGTGCCCAATATTGTATCTGAACTTGTAGGTAGTTTATCGAGTTGTTGTTTTGATCAACATCACTTGTTGTCACTCCCAACCATATTGGGTAATTTGCATCACAAGGTTGTACAAGTGCAAAATCTCCTTTAGACACATCAAGAGTCGGGTTGAACTCTTCAGCAGGTTTGTTGCGCATTGGACCACAATAATGGTCCTCATTTACATCAAACCCTTCATCTACATTATCCTCCACTTGAAGGTTAAGAGGCTCAGCTTTTTTGCATTCACTCCTTGGCCAAAAGTCATAAAATCCAATGTCTTCCCTTGCACTAGGGGTTTGCATGTTTAGCATAAGATTCTCCCAATAGGCAAGGACCGGATTGATCCACTTAGCATAATCACTTTGGTCTCCTTTCTCTTGCAAGTGCTCTTTCCACCAATTGACATGTTTTTTTAAGCCCTCCACAACCTTCTCATTTTCCTTAACATACTCAAAGGGTGGCAATACTTTTGGAAAACCTTCAGGAAGCTTGGGTCCTCCCTCGTCATTTCTCTTCCATAACTCTATACCACTTTCTGGTAACCAATCAACATTTTTGGGATGTACTTTGTATTGCATCAAAGGTATTCCATCACTCATATAAAACCTGAATTGCAATGGCTTTGAATGTCCAATCAAGCTATCGGCTCCATCATGTAAGCATCCCTTGACAAAGCCTTTGAAGTCTGCCACCTTTTGTAGGAGAAAGGGTGCTGGATGCATGCTAACACACTCATTAAAGATCTTCATCAAATGTGGAAATGTGAAAATGGTTTGTTTCCTTAACTTCTCAGAGAAGCGACTGAACAATGCATCAATATCTTCATGAGTATGACCAACCATAAGAAAACCAAGCTGCACCATGTCAAACACTCCTCGTGCAACCAATAGGGATAGATAGGCAAATACATAACGGTTCTTATTTTCAGAACCACAATTGTCAAGTTGCAACAACAACGTCCTTGGCAATCTCTTAAAAAATGTCCTTGAATTTGATGGCATTAAACTTGACGCATTTCCATTGCCCCTATCTTGCACATGTGTGTTAGTATGAAAGACTGACTGCATATGTGAAGAACAATTTTCCTCTATATCCACATTTGTTTCTGTCTCTGCATCTGCATCCTCAATGCTCTGCTTGCAATATGCATTTCTCTCCTTCAGTACTTCCATATGCTGATACAGGGCCATAGTAGACAAAACACAATCAAAAAGATCTGTTCGTGGTTCAGCATCTGAGTTTTGTGAGCTCAAGTCACCATACATGTGTTGCTCTCCTCTTTCTAAGTTTCTTAAACATTTTGAGAGAGATGAAATTGTGAAGTTGGGATCACTTGGCCATAACCCCAAGGCAAAGTGACCATAAGCTGTTTGTCCATGTCCATGAGTGAGCATTCCTGTTAAGGATACTGGAAGCCTCTCAACCCCATTGAGAGATTTAGGAACTGGTTTAATTTGTGGTATGGCAGTCTTGCTCTGGTCCATCTTATCATGTATAATACACAAATACCTGTTTGGGTTCATTTCGGAAGAGCTCCTCCAAGCATAGTATAGATTTCTACAACTCATTTGTTTCAACATGTGTGCCCTTCTTTGTGCCATGTATCTGGCACGCTCCTCTTGATTTTTTGTTGATTCCAACTTGACCTTGATTGCCGTACAAATGTCGCATTTTGAGAAGGTGCTGGTTTTTGATAAACTAACTGTCTTGAACTCTGTGTTCCACAATCTTGAGAATGATGGTTGTGACAGTGGCCGGTATTCGAACGAGACAAGTGTGTCATTCACTTCACGCAATATGTCCACCTGTTTGTACATTGTTGGTAGAACACGTTGGGTCTCGCGGGCTCCATGCATAGTTGTCCTTGACCTATGTGGCATTTGATCGGCATTATTATCTATGAAGCCCTGTATGATTGATTTTGCCATCTCAACATGTGTCATGCCCTTCCGTATTATCCCACTGTTGCCATGACTGACATTACATGCACCATTCAAGAACTTCTTTCTGAGCCTATAGAACGTTGACTTACCGATGCCATGCATTACATACCATGCTTTACTACAAACCTTCTTCCCATCAAATGTGAACTCAAAGCACTCGTCATCTTGACCTTGTCTATAGGCCATGCCCATGCAATCTAGTACAAATGTGTATCGTGTACTATAGCTCTGTTCCCAAAAGTGTACCCTAGCTTGCATGATTTTGGATCTATCTCCAATTTGACAACATCGGTTCTCGCAACAATCAATGGTTGCGACGTTGTGAATGTTTGCAACATCACATTTTTTGCCAGCTCCATGGGTTTTATCGTAATTTTTCATTACCCTTACCCTATGGACATAGCTCCTTTTCTTATTTGTCCCTTCAATGATATCATAGTCAGTGATCATGGCATCATGGTGTTTGTCATCAGAACTATCGCCATCATTGTCCTCTACATCATCATCCTCTTTTTCATCACTTGAATTGTTTAGGCTGTCAATATTTTTTTGCATGAAGTGATCTTGAATACCCTCATCAATAGAAGAAGATTCTGTGTCCTTCACTAATGGTTCACCATTCTCAAATGTGAGTTGCCTGATCGGCCAACTAACCAAATTCAAACCTGAAACACAAGTTGAACTTGGATGCAAAGATCCTTCTACAATGACACCCAAGCTACTCTCCCCTAGTTCTCTACAATTTATAGCCTCGTATGGGTGGACCAGCAATACTACTCCATTGCCAAGTTTTGTAGATCTGTTGTCATCCCAGAGGATGACACTTTTCTCTTTCCAGCTCTCCCTATCTATAAAGTGATCTTCTTGATCAACAAGAAGTTTCGCAAAATTATCCTCTTTGGTATTAGTAATGTCTCTGTCCATAACAAGGTTGACCAATGGCCATTTGATGATGCTTCCAACTGCTTGAGACATTGTTCTTGCATCCATTGTGGCAAATGGAATGAGAAATGTGTCATCAAAGCTTTGTTGAACATGTATTGCTGCACATGTCTCACCAATGAATTGAAAACCACATCTTTGAGATGCATCAATAGAATGAATAACACCGCGTGCCTTCCTTGCAGAACCATCAATGAGAAACACTGAAGCACCTTGTTTTAGACCCTCCAATCCCTGAAAAAATCAAAATCTCAATAAGAAAGACTGAAGCGATGTTTTTGCGGTAGTACACAAAACTATAAATGTAATTCAATCTCAACATGAGTTCAGGCTCCAACCAAAGTTTGAATCTCACCTATCAATGCTAATTTGCTAAGAGGGAAGCTAGGATAATCCAATAGAACAAGTGGGGTGTGGGTGAAGATGGGTATATAACCAAAAGTGAAAGTAACTATAATCAAAAGACCTGGGACCTGGGCCTGTGGGCTTGGGCTTGGGGAATGAGCCATTGTGCATTATATAGATTTTAGTTGAATTTTTAATCGCATAGTTTATAAGTATATTTGGGTGTATGAGAAAAATAGGAAAGAAAATAAAAAATCTCAAGTTCAAGGTCAAGTTCAAGGCTCGAACTTGAGTTGGAGCCTTGTCTATTACACAAGTAAGTAAGAATAGAGAGGGAAGCTAGGATAATCCAATAGAACAAGTGGGGTGTGGGTGAAGATGGGTATATAACCAAAAGTGAAAGTAACTATACTCATGGGACCTGGGACCTGGGCTTGGGGAATGAGCCATTGTGCATTATATAGATTTTAGTTGAATTTTTAATTGCATAGTTTATAAGTATATTTGGGTGTATGAGAAAAATAGGAAAGAAAACAAAAAATCTCAAGGTCAAGGTCAAGTTCAAGGCTCGAACTTGAGTTGGAGCCTTGTCTATTACACAAGTAAGTAAGAATAGAGAGGGAAGCTAGGATAATCCAATAGAACAAGTGGGGTGTGGGTGAAGATGGGTAACTAACCAAAAGTGAAAGTAAATATAATCAAAAGACCTGGGACCTGGGCTTGGGCTTGGGCTTGGGGAATGAGCCATTGTGCATTATATAGATTTTAGTTGAATTTTTAATCGCATAGTTTATAAGTATATTTGGGTGTATGAGAAAAATAGGAAAGAAAACAAAAAATCTCAAGGTCAAGGTCAAGTTCAAGGCTCGAACTTGAGTTGGAGCCTTGTCTATTACACATGTAAGTAAGAATAGAGAGGGAAGCTAAGATAATCCAATAGAACAAGTGGGGTGTGGGTGAAGATGGGTATATAACCAAAAGTGAAAGTAACTATAATCAAAAGACCTGGGACCTGGGCCTGGGCTTGGGCTTGGGGAATGAGCCATTGTGCATTATATAGATTTTAGTTGAATTTTTAATCGCATAGTTTATAAGTATATTTGGGTGTATGAGAAAAATAGGAAAGAAAACAAAAAATCTCAAGTTCAAGGTCAAGTTCAAGGCTCGAACTTGAGTTGGAGCCTTGTCTATTACACAAGTAAGTAAGAATAGAGAGGGAAGCTAGAATAATCCAATAGAATAAGTGGGGTGTATGGGAAAAATAGGGAAGAAAACAAGAAATCTCAAGCTCAAGGCTCGAACTTGAGTTGGAGCCTTGTCTATTACACAAGCAAGTAGGAATAGAGAGGGAAACTAGCCTAATCCCATAGAGCAAGTGGGGTGTGGATGAAGATGAGTATATAACCAAAAGTGATAGTGACTATTATCAAAAGACCTGGGACCTGGGGCCTGGGCCTGGGCTTGGGCTTGGGCTTGGGCTTGGGCAATGAAACCGAAACCGAAACACCTTTTCTGCCGAGCCGTCCCGGCGCTCCTCCGTCAACGTCCTCCTCCTCCCCCCTTCCGCGTCGGCCCTCCTCCTCTCTCGTCGGCGCACAGGCCCACGGCCCCCCGGCGCAGCTCCCCCCTTCCGCGTCGGCGCACAGGCCCGCCCACGGCCCCCCGGCGCAGCCCCGCCCCCCCCCTTCCTCCGGCGCGCAGGCCCGCCGCCCACGGCCCCCCTCCTCCTCTCCCGGCGTCGGCGCAGCCCCGCCCCCCCTTCCTCCGGCGCCCACGGCCCCTCCTCCTCCTCTCCCGGCGCAGCCCCGCCCCCCCTTCCTCCGGCACGCAGGCCCGCCGCCCACGGCCCCCCTTCCTCCGGCGCCCACGGCCCCTCCTCCTCCTCTCCCGGCGCCCACGGCCCCCCCTTCCTCCTCTCCCGACGTCGGCGCACGGCCCCGCCCCCCCTTCCTCCGGCGCGCGCACCAGCCCCCGCGCCGCCCAAATTCAAAATTCAAAGTTTCCCCCCACGACCGCCGAATTCAAATTCAAAACCGCCGAATTCGAATTCGAAAATTCCCCCCAAATTCAAATTCGAAATTCCCCCCAACGGATTTCCGCCCGCACCCCGAAATTCCCTGCCGACCCCTAAACTTTTTTCGCCTTCTCTCTCCGAAAAACTTTTTCGCCTTCTCGCAGAATCGACCGACCTCGCAAACTAAACCTGCGCACCCGCCTTCGCTCGTCGCACAGAAAGGAAAACCGGCCGACCTCGCGTTTCGCCCATACAAAAAACCTGCGCACCCTCGACCAAATCTCTCGCAGCAATACTCTCCGCTCCTTCTGTCTCTGCAGCGCTGCGTTTCAAGCGCGCCCTCTGCAGCCCTGCGTTTCAAGCGCACCTTGGAGCAGATCCAGCCCTGCGTTTCAAGCGCACCCCGGAGCAGACCTCTCGCAGCAATAATCTCTGCAGCCCTGAGTTTCTAGCGGTTTCTTTTCCACGGATACCTCAAGCATCCGTCAAGATCAAGACTGTGCAACATCGGAGACTTCAGCAAGTAAGTCCTTCTTTAATTGATTGTCTACACTAATATAAACGCTTACTTGATTGCACGCTAAGTGTGTCATTTGTCGATCGTTGCTCGTCGTAGATGGTTTCCACCTCTTGCTGCTCTCTTTTGTATCTTCACATATGTCAAGAACCTGTAAAACTGATCCAAGATAGACTCCACAACTTGGATATAGACTCCACCTTAAGTTCGAGCCTCCTCTACATAGAACTTATGTGTTAATGCTCGACCTAGATTGAGACTTTGTTCTCCATACTAGTGCACCGGCCTTAAGGCTCGAACTTGAGTTGGAGCCTTGGCTCTCGCCAGCCTTAAGGCTCGAACTTGAGTTGGAGCCTTGGCTCTCCCCAGCCTTAAGGCTCGAACTTGAGTTGGAGCCTTGGCTCTCGATGCTAGTGTACACCGGCCTTAAGGCTCGAACTTGAGTTGGAGCCTTGGCTCTCGATGCTAGTGTACACCGGCCTTAAGGCTTGAACTTGAGTTGGAGCCTTGGCTCTCGATGCTAGTGTACACTGGCCTTAAGGCTCGAACTTGAGTTGGAGCCTTGGCTCTCCCCAGCCTTAAGGCTCGAACTTGAGTTGGAGCCTTGGCTCTCCCCAGCCTTAAGGCTCGAACTTGAGTTCGAGCCTTGGCTCTCGATGCTAGTGTACACCGGCCTTAAGGCTCGAACTTGAGTTGGAGCCTTGGCTCTCCCCAGCCTTAAGGCTCGAACTTGAGTTGGAGCCTTGGCTCTCCCCAGCCTTAAGGCTCGAACTTGAGTTCGAGCCTTGGCTCTCGATGCTAGTGTACACCGGCCTTAAGGCTCGAACTTGAGTTGGAGCCTTGGCTCTCCCCAGCCTTAAGGCTCGAACTTGAGTTCGAGCCTTGGCTCTCGATGCTAGTGTACACCGGCCTTAAGGCTCGAACTTGAGTTGGAGCCTTGGCTCTCCCCAGCCTTAAGGCTCGAACTTGAGTTGGAGCCTTGGCTCTCGATGCTAGTGTACACCGGCCTTAAGGCTCGAACTTGAGTTGGAGCCTTGGCTCTCGATGCTAGTGTACACCGGCCTTAAGGCTCGAACTTGAGTTGGAGCCTTGGCTTTGAGTTGGAGCCTTGGCTCTCGATGCTAGTGTACACCGGCCTTAAGGCTTGAACTTGAGTTGGAGCCTTGGCTCTCGATGCTAGTGTACACTGGCCTTAAGGCTCGAACTTGAGTTGGAGCCTTGGCTCTCCCCAGCCTTAAGGCTCGAACTTGAGTTGGAGCCTTGGCTCTCCCCAGCCTTAAGGCTCGAACTTGAGTTCGAGCCTTGGCTCTCGATGCTACTGTACACCGGCCTTAAGGCTCGAACTTGAGTTGGAGCCTTGGCTCTCCCCAGCCTTAAGGCTCGAACTTGAGTTGGAGCCTTGGCTCTCCCCAGCCTTAAGGCTCGAACTTGAGTTGGAGCCTTGGCTCTCGATGCTAGTGTACACCGGCCTTAAGGCTCGAACTTGAGTTGGAGCCTTGGCTCTCGATGCTAGTGTACACCGGCCTTAAGGCTCGAACTTGAGTTGGAGCCTTGGCTTTGAGTTGGAGCCTTGGCTCTCGATGCTAGTGTACACCGGCCTTAAGGCTTGAACTTGAGTTGGAGCCTTGGCTCTCGATGCTAGTGTACACTGGCCTTAAGGCTCGAACTTGAGTTGGAGCCTTGGCTCTCCCCAGCCTTAAGGCTCGAACTTAAGTTGGAGCCTTGGCTCTCCCCAGCCTTAAGGCTCGAACTTGAGTTCGAGCCTTGGCTCTCGATGCTAGTGTACACCGGCCTTAAGGCTCGAACTTGAGTTGGAGCCTTGGCTCTCCCCAGCCTTAAGGCTCAAACTTGAGTTGGAGCCTTGGCTCTCCCCAGCCTTAAGGCTCGAACTTGAGTT
Organism: Cibotium barometz; assembly: GCF_041138505.1. Lineage (NCBI taxonomy): Eukaryota > Viridiplantae > Streptophyta > Polypodiopsida > Cyatheales > Cibotiaceae > Cibotium > Cibotium barometz. Next base: position 31,564,569 of record NC_141091.1, read on the forward strand.
CGAGCCTTGGCTCTCGATGCTAGTGTACACCGGCCTTAAGGCTCGAACTTGAGTTGGAGCCTTGGCTCTCGATGCTAGTGTACACCGGCCTTAAGGCTCGAACTTGAGTTGGAGCCTTGGCTTTGAGTTGGAGCCTTGGCTCTCGATGCTAGTGTACACCGGCCTTAAGGCTTGAACTTGAGTTGGAGCCTTGGCTCTCGATGCTAGTGTACACTGGCCTTAAGGCTCGAACTTGAGTTGGAGCCTTGGCTCTCCCCAGCCTTAAGGCTCGAACTTGAGTTGGAGCCTTGGCTCTCCCCAACCTTAAGGCTCGAACTTGAGTTCGAGCCTTGGCTCTCGATGCTACTGTACACCGGCCTTAAGGCTCGAACTTGAGTTGGAGCCTTGGCTCTCCCCAGCCTTAAGGCTCGAACTTGAGTTGGAGCCTTGGCTCTCCCCAGCCTTAAGGCTCGAACTTGAGTTGGAGCCTTGGCTCTCGATGCTAGTGTACACCGGCCTTAAGGCTCGAACTTGAGTTGGAGCCTTGGCTCTCGATGCTAGTGTACACCGGCCTTAAGGCTCGAACTTGAGTTGGAGCCTTGGCTTTGAGTTGGAGCCTTGGCTCTCGATGCTAGTGTACACCGGCCTTAAGGCTTGAACTTGAGTTGGAGCCTTGGCTCTCGATGCTAGTGTACACTGGCCTTAAGGCTCGAACTTGAGTTGGAGCCTTGGCTCTCCCCAGCCTTAAGGCTCGAACTTGAGTTGGAGCCTTGGCTCTCCCCAACCTTAAGGCTCGAACTTGAGTTCGAGCCTTGGCTCTCGATGCTAGTGTACACCGGCCTTAAGGCTCGAACTTGAGTTGGAGCCTTGGCTCTCCCCAGCCTTAAGGCTCGAACTTGAGTTGGAGCCTTGGCTCTCCCCAGCCTTAAGGCTCGAACTTGAGTTCGAGCCTTGGCTCTCGATGCTAGTGTACACCGGCCTTAAGGCTCGAACTTGAGTTGGAGCCTTGGATCTCCCCAGCCTTAAGGCTCGAACTTGAGTTGGAGCCTTGGCTCTCGATGCTAGTGTACACCGGCCTTAAGGCTCGAACTTGAGTTGGAGCCTTGGCTCTCGCCAGCCTTAAGGCTCGAACTTGAGTTGGAGCCTTGGCTCTCGATGCTAGTGTACACCGGCCTTAAGGCTCGAACTTGAGTTGGAGACTTGGCTCTCCCCAGCCTTAAGGCTCGAACTTGAGTTGGAGCCTTGGCTCTCGCCAGCCTTAAGGCTCGAACTTGAGTTGGAGCCTTGGCTCTCGATGCTAGTGTACACGGGCCTTAAGGCTCGAACTTGAGTTGGATCCTTGGCTCTCGATGCTAGTGTACACTTGGCCTTAAGCCTCGAACTTCAAATTGAGCCTTTGTTCTCCATGCTAGTGTACTTTGGCTTTAAGGCTCGAACTTGAGTTTGAGCCTTTGCTCTCCATGCTAGTGCACCCCGGCCCCTTAAGGCTCGAACTTCAGATTGAGCCTTTGTTCTCCATGCTAGTGTACTCTGGCTTTAAGGCTCGAACTTGAGTTTGAGTCTTTGCTCTTCATGCTAGTGCACCTCGGCTCCTTAAGGCTCGAACTTCAGATTGAGCCTTTGCTCTCCATGCTAGTGCATCCCGGTCCCTTAAGGCTTGAACTCCAGTTTGAGCCTTTGCTCTCCATGCTAGTGCATCCCGGTCCCTTAAGGCTCGAACTTCAGATTGAGCCTTTGATCTCCATGCTAGTGCACCGCGGCTCCTTAAGGCTCGAACTTCAGATTGAGCCTTTGCTCTCCATGCTAATGCACCCCGGCCCCTTAAGGCTTGAACTTAAGTTTGAGCCTTTGCTCTCCATGCTAGTGCACCTCGGCCTTAAGGCTCGAACTTGAGTTGGAGCCTTTGTTCTCCATGCTAGTGTACACCGGCTTTAAGGCTCGAACTAGAGTTGGAGCCTTGGCTCTCGATGCTAGTGTACACTGGCCTTAAGGCTCGAACTTCAGATTGAGCCTTTGTTCTCCATGCTACTGTACTCTGGCCTCTTAAGACTCCAACTTAAGTTCAAGTCTCCCATACATGGAACTTCGCCTTAAGGCTCAAACTTGAGTTTGAGCCTTGTCTCTCTATGCTAGCGTACCCCTAGCATATGAGTACACAACTTGGATCTAGGCTCCAAGTCGAGCTTCTGTATAGATTAAGTAAATGCAAGTGAGGCTCTTGCTATTCAAGATAACTTTTTGTAGCATGCATTAAGTTTTTTAAGTTTGATAGGTTTTGATTTGATATGTAGCATTTAAATCCATTTTTTTCTAAGGTTTTGAAACTTTTTTTTTTGCTTCACAGGAATGGAAGCTAGCAGAGCGCCCGCTACCTCGCAACCACATGGTGCACCAATCTTTACTCTGGATGCTCTCGAAACAACAACTCAAGCTAAAAGTGTCACTCCTAGAATTAAGGTGGATAAAACCTTCGAATTGAGTAACAAAGAAGGAGTAAAATGGTTTGTGGATAGCTACGATGCTAGTGCAAACTTCAAAGGAGTCCTCCATTTGTTTTTGTCTCAAGGTGATACATCATATGGAGATATGGGGATTGTGGTAGGCGCTAAGGATGATGTGGATGCAAGAGCAAATCCATGCTTCACATGCACTGTATTGCCAGAAGGAGAAACTACAAAAGCAAATAAGTTTTGCTTATCATTGGAAACTTTTCACCCAGCAGACATGACTGGCAGTAAACTAGGAAAGGACAATTGTATTGTAAAGTTAGGATTGAAGATCATTGACTTTTCCAATCAAGAAGACTCAGGGGTGGATAATGTGGAGGACCTGGTGAAAGCAGTGAGGCATGCAAAGAAGGCTTTGGATTCACGAAAAAAGTCCATACCTGAAAAGGAGACAACAACCACTCAAGTTAGGAAAATTGTGGAGAAAAAAGGCAGGGCCATAGTGAAGAGTGCACTTGAAGCATCTACAAATGCTGGTGCAACTTCTTCAAAACATAAAAAGGAGGGTGACAAAATAAAAGTCCTTGATGTAAGCACAATAGCAGCTGAAGACATGGCAGGCTCTCAGGTGCAAGAAGAGGAGCAAGCCCTTGCAAAGAAGAGAAAGGCAAAGCACTCCACAAAGGTTCAGGAAATCTCTTTAAAGAGGCAAAGGACAAAACCAGCAAGTGGTTCAAAGGAGATAGATGCGTCCGAGGACGAGCTAATGGAGGTTGAGACTCTAAACAAGGGCAGCAATGCAATTATCTCATTAGAAATAAAGAAGGGATATTATCCCTTTGGTCTAAATGAGGTCTTCAGCATTGATGTGATGAAATGTTATCCTGCTCCTTCAAACTATGTGTATAGAAGGTTAAATAAGGATTGGGTTCGTATTTTGACCCAAGACTTTATTGAGGACCCAAAGCAAGAGGAGATACTTGCAATTTTGATGCCCTGTAATCGTGCTACAAAACAACCCCTTGATAAACTCGCAAAAGAAGATATTCATAAAGTTGAATATTGGATTATCTCTGGTCAACACTCCATTAGTGCTGCAAAAAGCTTGCAAGCTCTAAATATGGCTAAAGTGACCCCTCCACTGCGTCAGCAATTCAGGTTCAGGAGATGTAAGATAATTGTAAATTGCCCGCCCAAGATTTCTCGTGACATTTCCAAGGATGCGAATTTATCTGTTGCAAAGTCAATGCAAAAGGAGCCATTCCTCGATCAACTTCTACAAGCTCGAGCACAATGGCATGCAAACGGTCGTCCTAGTAAACCTTTGCCTGGTGTCAATCAACCCAAGATGGACGAGTCTTGGAAGGTACTCTTTTGATTCTTTGCTATATCTTGGTAAATCATAGACCTACATTACTTCTTCTTTACTTCTTCATAGATCTATAGTTTTAAGTATAGCAGTAGCATAAGAAAGATGCATGTAAGGCTTCTTCTCAAACTACATAAACTTAATAGTTTGGTTTGAAATTGAACTTCAAGCCTCACCTCTCTGTGATGGTGTAGCACTTGCATATCTAATTATGGCTCGAACTTAAGTTGGAGCCTCACTTTCAAGTGCTAGATTTGCATACGGAGGTGATGCTCAAACCTAAGATCGAGCATCACGATTATATACTAGTTTAGCACTGCAAGTGAGGCTCAAACTCAAGTTTGAGCATAAGCTCCAAATGATTGAAAACCCATAGATGCATAATTCCTCCTAATATTTTGTGATATCTATAGTGAGGGGGCTAACTTCTTACTTTGCAACTTTGCAGGCCTTTGTGGAGACCACGGAGCACACATTACATAAGAACTTTGTCAAAAATGATTTACACTTGCTTCTATGTGATGATGATGTATGGCAGAACTGGGTTAAGATCATGAGGCTTTATGCAAAAGGCTTGCTACCAAATACAAAGGGCGAAACTCCAACTAAAGGTCTTGATCAAAATCCCAGACTTCCAACTTTGAAGAGTGGGCAAATTCAGCAGGCACCAGGAACAGTCCAACTAGGCCCAACGCTGTTTAGGTGCATTTTAGGCCTTCAGAAGAGTGAAGTTTTGGACATTCAAACATCACTTCTTGACAAGAGAATACTGCTTAAAAAGGGAAAGCAAACCCATCAAAGAATGGATATGGAGGAGATGGCTTGGAAGCTAAAAACAGATCGAGTTCTCAAAGATGCAATAACCGCCTTCTATTTTGATCTGACAAGGGAAAAGATGACTTGGGAACAGGTGTGTGAGACATATAAGCTAGGGGAGTATGAGTATAATCAATTGAGGAGCTACAGCCAGTCCTTTGTTAGGGATGCTCTCAATCCTTCAAAAAAAAATCCTTCACTTTCAAAAAGTGTAGTAACTTTACTGAATCACCTATATAGAGCATCTATGGGTATTGTATCTCAACAAGAGTCTATTCCTTGGAAAATTAGGGGGGTGGGTTTTGATATGACAAAGATTATAGCCTTCTGTAGTGAAGAGCATGTACCATTTCAGCTGGCAATCATGGACCTACATGGTACAAAGGAGCAGCTCTCGTCAGAATTTTTCTCCAAGTTGGCACTTGCTTTGAACACACTAAACTCACAATATGAATATATTCTTGTGTGTTTTGTTGATTTCATCACCATTGGAATGCTTATCGAAGGGATTTCTAGCCAGTCAACAAAGGTGCACTATGAATTTGGTGTGATCCACACACAAAAAGATGATGCCTGGACATCTGGAACAGTTGAGATTGCAACTGTTATTCTTTTCATCAGCAAGGTTGACAAGTTTGAGGCCATTGATAAGGTTCTCACAAAAAAGGTATTCATCTCAGGATCTAGTGGCCAAAATAGAGAATTCATCGACAAAGGCTTTATTGATGGTCTCATCACAGGGTTTTGTCCTGAACAGAGCTATGTTGTAGAGATATATTGTGGTGGAGTTGTGCTAGAGGAGAGCTTGCTAAAGAAGAGACGATGTATTGCTTTATGCAAAGATGATTTGGAAGCGATGGCATTAGAATCAAAGTGCTCTGCTCTTTTAGATGGTCACCCGTCCTTGCAAGAGTGGTGTGGTGCAAGTGGCGGCACAAAAAAGCAAACACTAGATGATGCAGAAAAAGAGAACCTTCAAAATCTTCACATTGATGACCCACCAAGTACAGAGGACGAAGAGGAAGGTGATGATATTGACAACAAAAATGACACAGATGATGATAAAGAAGTTGGGGATGCTATAGACTTTGAAGATGCAAGGCAAAGGAATGAAGAGGACCAAGGGAATGATGCTCTATTCAATGAGGATGCCGAAGACAATTTTGAAGATATTGGAAGGCATGAAAATGATGATGAAGGTGGGAATGGTGATGATATATTGGATTCTACAAAAGCCATGGAAGCTACAAATGTTGGGGTTGCTATGGCCGTTGAGAAGATTGGGGATACAGATGTCAACAAGGCTTTCCATGCTCATAGCCCATCAAGCTCTCAACCAAAGAAAGGTAGAAAAGTGCATTGATAGTGCTTATTATGAATGTACAACGAATCATTGAAAGGAGCTTATCAACAACTAATATTAGCAAAGGTTTTGTTCAAAGTGTGGATTTGTTGAAATAATAATTTATCTTTTGATTAATACATTGGCTTTTTTGGATTCACTTTTAACATTTTTCTATTAAAGTGAATATTTCTATTCTATTTATCCTTTATTTCATGCCAACGTCTAGTACAAATGATGATGCACACTTACTATTAAGAAATTTCTCCATATCCTAGTGTAGCAGTGAGGCTCAAAATTAAGTTTGAGCCTAATACAAATGATGACGCACACTTACTATTAAGAAATTACACTTACTCCATATCCTAGTGTAGCGGTGAGTCTCAAACTTAAGTTTCAACCGTACCTCCACTTATGTCCAACCTTGGGGATGTCTTCCAACACAAGGCACAATCTCAAGTTGAGCAATCTTTACGTTGCCCTTGTAAGTGAGGCTCAAACTCAAGTTTGACTCTTATGTTATGGTTCCTAATTCATTATGGTACATCAGTCGAAGTTTAGTAATCTAAGTTTGGATACAAAGTATATGTGTAGATATAAAAATGACTAGTATTGTATTAGCCTTGTTGTATTATTTAAATCCTAAAAGTAATAGCATTTTATTTTAATCTTACAGATATATACAAAGAAGGGAAAGACGAAGATAACATTGCTCAACTAGAACATCATCATGAAAGCCCTACTAGAGAGATCAACTCTCATGATTTAAATGCTAGAAATAATGAAGACAACATGGTGGAGGTAGATCACATCAATGATTCAGCTTTGCAAACATCTTCAAGGCCTTCAAGTGATAGGACTAAAGAGACTAAGGACATTCCTAATTTGAAAGTTAATGTTGAGGTTAGTGAGAATAAAGATAAAGTCAATGAAGAGCTTCAAGACACTTCTGCAACCAAGGAGAGACAAGAAGAGATTGTTGAACAAATGGATGAGGCTACATATGCTACAAATAAAGGGAAAATAGTTGAAATCAAGGACTCTGTGGTGGCAGAGGGTGTTGAAGAAATTGATGAGGCTACATATGCTACGAATAAAGAGAGAATAGTTGAAATCAAGGACTCTGTGGTGGCAGAGGGTGCCAAGAAAACTAAAGGTATATCTTTTTCAATAGGATGTTATTTAAGATGATTTATTCAGCAATTTTGTGTGTTAAAAAGTATGTTTCTCAGCGAGAGTTGTTTTTGCAGGTATAGCTGCTTCTAACAATCACAAGTTAAGTACGCAAGAAATAGAGCAACGTGTTGAGGAGCTACGTTCCGATACACAAAAGAGTAGGCCTCTAGGAAGTTTATATTCTTTTGAGAGAGATGGAGATAGATTAGTATTTCAATCTTCACCAATCAATAGGGAAATGCAATCACGTCTAGGAGCCATCGTCATAGATGAATATGGGAGCATGAAATGAAAGTAAACTTGTGGATGTTTTGTTGTAATTAGCTCTCATTGATAATATAGGATCACTTGTTTTAATATTGTTAAGTATGTAAACACATTAAAGTGTTATCATTCTTCTGTATTGTATGCAGAAAATATTCCTCGTGCAATCACCATAAAGAAACATGCACTTATACTTGATCTTAATGGAGTTTTACTCAACAAGGAAGAGAAGAGGCATCCACAAACAAATTGTATTCGAATTGATATTGGTCGCACCACAGTTGTTATTCGCCCCGGGTGTTTTGAATTTTTGGATGAGATTTGCCAGTACTTTCATGTTGGTATTTGGTCCACCATGCTACACAAGAATGTTTGTGCCTATGTAAACACTCTTGAATAGTATGCACATAAGAAATATCATTTCTTTATGGTGTGGGGACAAGAAGAATGTTATATCCATAATCTTCGAAAAGTGTATAGGCCAGATAAGCCTACTGTTGAGGCTATGTTTAAACCTTTACTCAAGGTTTGGAATCAGTTCCAAGATATTTGCAATAAGAAGAATACATTGCTTATTGATGATAGCCCTTTCAAGGGATGTGTTAATCCAAAAGACAACTGTCTCTTCCCTGAAAGTTTTCAAGGAGGGCACGACTACGTACTGTGCAATGACCTTCTACCCTACCTTTTAAATCTAAATAATACAAATGACATTACGTCTATTATTTTGCTTAATCGGCTAGGTCAATCTCCTATCACACATGGCCATAATTTATTTATCAATTTTCAAGATGTACTGGAAGAATGGCTTCAATTCACCTCCCTATTTTTGCGAGAAGAAGTGGAAAACTCATCTTCTGCATCTTCACACTTACCATTATATGGTGATAAGCTAAAGTATGTCCAATCAAGAGGGGAAAAAAGAGAAGTAGAATCTATAAGCAAGGATCTAGCAATGTTGGCATCCAAAGCTGGAGTACCATTACTATCCAAAGACCAGCTAAGCTTGTTAAAAGTGTGTTACAAAAGAAGGATTTTGAGTGATCAACACGCTATTGCTTATGCTACTCGCTTGGGATATGATCGTGGTCATCTCATAAGTGGAGTTGCAGCAAAAGCATACATATCAAGGCTACAAAAGGCTTACTTGAGCTTATGGGTAGGATAATGTCTGGTTTCATTAAACATTGAGTGACAGTATAATCAGATTCCAACCTAACCCAAACTAGTTATTGCTGTGCAGGTCGAAGGAAACCATTTCTGAGGTCTAAACGTGCAGTTTGAAGTATGAGATCTGTACAAATATCAAGACTTGTTGGGTGCAGAATGTTTGGAGCCATTTTGTACCTAAAAGCCCATAAGATAGACTTAAGCTTTGGCCAAAACAATGTACTTAGATAGGTTTAATTTTTGGATTGTACGAGCCAAATCTTTACACTATTGTATCAAGAAATCAAATGCCTTCAAACTTACTGTCATTTGATTATCTCTTTTGTCAATATTTGCAATTCGATTGCAATAAAGATGTGTTTGTTTTTTATTGAATATATTGCCTTGTCAAGGTGTAAGGCTATGAATATCATAATAATTTAATTTGGATAGACTCAATTATCTCAATAGTGAAAATTTTTTATACATCATATTCAATAAATTTGATGATATTTAGCATTGACAATATACTCGCTCTTTTATTTTTTTGGTTGAACTAATGAGGTATTGGAGCATTTGCCTATGAAGGTTTAAGACCATCCATATCATGGATGAATTTATGTTGTTGGCACATAATATATTTATTCAAAATTTTGAATGTACATTAACCAAACATTTTGTTTTCAACAGGATATGTTGAAGCATATAGCTTTGATTTCAAGTGTACAGAAAACTTACTATTGAGGTGGCACCAATCATTGGTGACTTATGTACCTAGAGGCAAAAGAGTTCCACCACCCCCAGATACAATAAGGAAACAAAGAAGAGTATTGATACTTGAACTCAATGGTGTTTTACTTAAGACCATTGAGATGCAACATGGTGATGTATGTCCAGACTGGGCCAAACATATGCATCTTGTGGAAGAGAATACAAGTGTTTGGCATTTGATTCGCAAAGATGCATTCACTTTCCTTGATTTTTGTATGCAATGGTTTGAGGTATGGATCTGGAGTACTAATAGACTACAAAGGACTCGACACATTCTTGAGTTGTGCTTTCCTCGGCACCATCAAAAGTTTAAGGTCGTAGCAGGGCATGCAGCATGTCAAAAGACGGATCTTCTTATTGGATATCGATTTGTATACCACAAAAACTTAGATGTAGCATGGAGAATTTTTCATGACCTGGATGGAAATAACACACTAATTTTTGATGATACCCTCTACAATGTAATGTAGAATATGCCCGGAACCTACTTGATTTTTCCAAAGATGTGGAATCAAAATATAGAGGAGCTTCAAAGTTTTTTGGAGACAACAATCAGCGCATGGTTACTTGGTTGGATTTATGCAAAGAACAAACGGGAGTATACTTGCAACACTTTAGTAAATGAAGCAGCTTATGATAGAGAAACTTTGTATGTATTGGAGCAATACATGAGAAAACGCTATGTTTGAGATACAATTTGTACTCAATTATTATCTTGACGAAGGATTTTTGTCTTCGGATAAATTGTAAACTTGAATGTAACAATCTCATTGAATGTAACAAGTGTTCTTTGGCATTATCATCCCATGTTTTTACTTCAATGTCCCTCAAATTTGAGCATATATATCATGATTTATAATCTTGATATAGTGTCTAAGATGGGTTTTTATCTGTGGATCAATCGTAAACTTAGCATATTGTTACTGTCACTGAGATTTACTTTTTGTTTTGTTGTTTCTAACACCACACCCTTTAGAGATCTCTCATTTTTAAGGTTCCTTTTTATAATGATATTTAGAATTCTTTTGGCAAATTAAATAAACCCCATGTTTTTACTTCAATGTCTCAAAGTGGAGATAGTATTTAACATTATCTTCTTCATATGAAAGGTGTTGTATAATCTCAATTAAGTTTAGTGTCACGTATGTATCTATACAACTACAAACAAATACGCCAAATAGTTGTGTCAAGATATAATCTATTGGCACAAAGAGTGCACCAACAAATAGATGTTAGCTCAAACTACACAAAAATACCGAGTTTCCAACCAATCCTATAAGAAATGGGACTTGAATAATTCCCAAAATTCCTAAATTTGTCTTAGTTGTTCCTTTTCGGACTGCCACTTCAAAATCAAACTTAAGAAGGATGACAAACCACCTCACAATCCTTCCAGTTGCACAAGGCTTAGTCACCAAATATAGCAGTGCTTGATGGTCCACAAAAAAAAAAAATGTTTACCAAAAGGTAATGGCGGAACTTTTTCACTGCATATATCATGGACAAACCTTCTCTTTCTGTTGTGGTATAATTCTTCTCAGCATTGTTCAACTGTCAATTAGCATATGAGATTGGGAAATCCTTATTATGTTCTCCCGATTAACCCAAAATACATCTAATTGCAAAGTTTGAAGCGTCAATATGGACATGAAAGATTTGGTTCCAATCTGGTGCCCGTAAGATGGGTGCAGACACTAATTCTTTCTTTAACTTTTCAAAGGGTTCCTCACACTCGTCAGTCCAATTAAACTCTACAAGAAGAGCATATAATGGTCTGGCTAGGACAGCGTACATGTAGATGAATCGACGATAATAGCCACAATGTCCCAAGAATATTTGTACCCCTTTAGGGTTGACAGGCCGAGGTAATGAGATAATGACATCAATTTTATCCATATCTGTTGAAATACCATTGCGAGAAACAATATGGCCCAAAATCTTCCCTTGTCTTACCATGAATTTGCACTTGTCAGGATTCAAGCATATACGATAAACTTGACACTTTTGAAACACAAGTCTGAGGTGTTCTATATGATCATCACGCTCTTGTGAGTGAACACATAAATCATCCATGAAGATCTCAAGAAATAACCTAAGGTACTCCTTGAATACATGACACATTAACTGCTGAAAGGTTACAGGTGCATTTGTCACCAAATGGCATAACACGATAGGCAAAGATGCCATCTTCAGTAGCAAAGGCTGACTTGTGTTGATCCTTTGGATCAATTGACACTTGATTGTAACCGAAGAATCCATCCAAGAAACTATATGCCTTTTTCCCTGCAACACGTTCCAAAACATGATCCGTGAGATTGGAAGTGGATAATGATCACGTATAGTAGCTGCATTTACCTTCTTGAGGTTTACACATACTCGAAGTTTTCCATTTTTCTTGGGCACCACTACAATAGGGGAGACCCATTTAGTGTGTTCAATCTCATAGATAAATTTTGCCTCTAAGAGCTTGTCTATTTCTTCTTTTATCTTTCGTGCAAAATTCTCATTGTAAGTATAAGGACATTGCTTGGAAGGCTTTGCATCCTCTCGCAATGGAATTGTATGCTAACATATGCTTGGATCAACTCCTTTGAGGTCTTTATAACTCCAAGCAAAAACATCGCGATACTCCTTTATTGTTTGAATTAATAACTTCTCCTCATCTAAGGACAAGTCTGTGGCAATCCACACATAGCGAGGCTCTTCTCCTAGCTCAACGATATCAATTTTTTTTTGCATCTTTTGGACCATCATATGAAATCCTTGGCATGCTTGGCTTTTGTCCCATGGGCTGTTAAAGAACAATCTTCCGATCTTGAAGAGTGTACTGTATGAAGTTGTTGGGGGGAACATTCAGACCTTGTTCTTGTCCACTTGAGTCATCACTAATTGAAGACCATGCGGTTTTGAGCTCTCTTTTGCAATCTTGCATCGCAATCTTGCATCAGAGTTTTTCGTTCAACCTTTATCTTTGCACTTCCGACACTCTCTTTTGAATCTGTTTGAGACTTGAGTTTTTGTTTTGGTCTCTTTTTTTATTTGCAATTTTTGCTAACAGTTTTTAGCTTTTCTCCTAGTTGGAATCCATCTGATCGTTTTACTTGGTCTTTGATACTATCTTGTGCTTGGACATAGTATAGATATCCATTCTTTCCTAAAAAGTGAGGTGGTGGTCGAGAGTGTTCATTCATAAACTCTTCGTTTTCTTTTTGTCTTCTCTCACATCGTTCCCTCTCATCTTGTTTACGGATTCTCTTATGGCTCTTACAGCATTTACGTTTGGGTCGGCTTCGAGGGATCTCTATTTTAACCTCCCTTCCTCTCAAGAGTATGCGTGCCTTTCCTAACTCTTCCTCGGGGATTATCACATCATCATCAAAATCAGAGTCCCATCCATCTTCCTTATCAGCATCATTAGCAGATTCGAGTGTTAAATCCTCCACTGAGACTTCCTCTACATGCAGTGCTATGGATGCATCCCCATAGTACAAATCAAGCAGACCAAAGCTTTATCAAATCAAGCAAAGGTAAGGTACAAGCCACTAGTGCTGACAAAATAGCTTGCACGATACCCATATCCATCTCCTTTGTCAACCTTCTATGCATGGAGGGCATCCTCAAGGTTTGAGAACAGTTCTCATATTCTCCCAAATAAGATGGTAAGGTTTTCATTGTATGCTTACTTCTAGGAGAAACAATTGTTTGAACTTCCTCCTGGATGCTTGGGCATCTAAAGTTGTTTACTGTGCCCCTGGTAAAATACACTTCAGAGAATGGAGGTGAAATAATAGAGGACATATTCTCATTAACTTTCTCATGAACTGCTACCCACATCTCATTTGCCATGTCCTCGTTAGCATCAATAACTTCATCATTGCATGGGAAGGCAAGACTAGGTGGTGGTAGAATGCCTTCTTTCAATGGGGTGTCAATTGGTGTAGACTTCTCGCTATGAGCTTGTGAGATCAGCTCACTTTTCATTTCCCAACTTGATGACACTTCTAGTATGGTTTCTAATGTTGGCTTAAGAGAGGTGGGGCCCCGAGGGATAGGTGGAGATGGGCCCTCAAGTACTGATTGAGCTTCCCTAATGAGTTGCTGATGTACAGCTAGATTGATCTTCTCCTCACATGAGGGTTTGGGTATTCTTGAAGCTTCTTGGGTAGCTTAGATAAAGCTACAATGCGACTTCTATGAGCATCAATGATGGCATCTAGAGTCTCGTTCACCTTATCCACAAAAACAGAACCCCCTCAACTATCCTCGGTTGTAATATCCTCATCTTGTTTAGCGCTAGGCCCAAGTTGAGGTTGATACTCCTCATGCACTTCTTGGGATGTAAAAGCTTGATTCTTCATGTTTTGTTTAGAGACTTCTTGAGAACTAGTGGATGCACTCTTAGTTTGCTTGTTGCGGTTCTTTTTCCTCCTAGTGGTCCTTTTTCTATTGGAATGTAGGGTCTTGTCCACTAGATTTGCCTTTGCATCCCTAGTTCAAGGTGTCTCATCAGTCAGCATTTCAGCAATTTCGTGTCTGTGATCTAGTCATGACTCTAAGTGGCACGACATCCTCATTCTCTGATGAAGGTGGCGATGGAAATGCCTCTACAAAGTTGAGTGAGACCTTTGGTTGAGAGGTGCCTTCCTCATGTGGTTTCAGCAAACAATCCTTTGGAAAGTGTTTTACACAACACCCTAGACAATATCTTTCAATTGGTGGAAACTGTGGTACTGTTGTATTGGATCGAGCTGCTTGCCTTTGGCGATGTGGAGAATCACGAGCCCAATGGGCTTCTCCGCACTCATATAACAGGGGCCCATTAGTTTGGCTTCTACTTTCCTTTGCTGTCATTGACCTGAGAGGCCTGGAGTCCTAGGTTGGTAGCCGCCTAGAAACATCAAAGAATTTTGTTCCCCCAGTTGAGGCTTCAGTGTGCTTGGCTTGGATATGCGGGACTTCCAGAGAGATTTTCCTTGGATGAATATGATGCATATTCCTCCTCCACATAGCTTGCGTTTACCAAGTCTCTACACATATTTGAATTGTCATAGTCAACAAACCTCACAGGAGAGCAGTCCTAGGAGGAGCAGGAGGTTGAGCTCCAAGTACAGGTCATGCTTGCTCTTGTGCCATCGGTGGCTTACATTCAAAATTAGTACACTGTTGATGCATTTGTGGAGCCACTACACCCCTTTGGTGCTCACGCTCCTGTCTCATTCTTGCAATGCGAGTACATTCCTGTGTGGGTATAATTCCAAGCACAGGCCTGGCACCACTTCTTTGTGGGTTGGTTTGTGACGAGAGAAAAAGGTAATACATTCTTCGGTTTTATGGTTATCGCCATATGCTCCACAAAGATGAGGACCTATAGGTAGTACACTCCTCATTCGCTCTGCTGCTACTGTTGTTATGGCTACATTGGTGAGCAATAGGTTTGTCCCAATCTCCTTAGCACTAGGTTAGCTATCTGGTCTAGATTTACTAGTGCGCTAGACCCTAAACTTTGGTCATCACCCCACTGATCTCTAGGTTGCACCTCAGGGCCAGTACCATCTTGGAATTTGAAGTTATCTCTGACATCCATAGCATCATGGCAATACTGATTGAAATTTGTATGCTTCTTTGCATACAGATGTGTGTGCAGTGTTGAATTTTTGAGTCCTTTTAAGAAGAGAGAAATTAATCAACTCTGGGTAGCTTCTCATCTTCTGGGCAACGATTAATGTACTGCTTCATCCTATTTACACAGTCTCTAACACTCTCAGTCATGCCTTGCTTGAAAGAGTAGATGTTTGCTACTGTGTTATGCTGAATCCCCATCAAGGAAAAAGCAGCAATGAATCTCTCTTCCGAAACTCGTAATAAAGAAGATTTGTCTGAAGCCTCTAGTGCCTGAAACCAAGCAAGGGCCTTTCCCTCAAGAGTGAGCCCAAATCCTTCAATTTGTGTATGCTTGTCAGTCACTTGCTCAGCTCGAACTGCTTGCCTAAATGCTGCTACATGGTCATATGGATCTCCCGACCCTTCGTACTTCTTTACCAGTTTCTGAAGAGTCGATGGCCTTACTCATCTTGAATACTCATCATCAGGCCTACAGTGCTCTATCAAGCTCTGAGAAAAAGTCTGCAATCTTAACAAGATACCGTTGTTGTGGATCCCTAAAGATCTCAGCTCCTTGAGCATCCGTGTAGACATATTGAAGTCTCACATTGAGTGGTAACCCCATGATGTCAGCTTCAAATGGATTAAAAGATCTTGTGGGTGTCCTATTTGGGGCTAAGGGATGACTATTTGACGGCCCTAGATTGTCCATAGACAATGAGCTAGTTGTCCTCGAAAAAGGGTATCACATTGGGATTCAGAAAAGGTTTCAGCAATATCTACCAAATTTCCTACCGATTGGGTCCCACTTTCTTGAGTAGGTACTCTAGAAGGTGCCCTAGACCCTATGGCAGTGTCTATATGACGTCCCGAACCGCAAGTGCATAAGGTCAAATTTTAAGGTTGGTTTTTTTTTCTTTTTATTTATTTCTTTTTTCAAAAAAATCCAAAAATTTTCAAGTTGGCTCTAACTTTGCCAGAACCCATTTTGAACCCCCTCGAACACATTAGGCCAAAAAATAGCGTATTTTTCAGGATAAAAAATCACCTAAAATTTACCAGTTTCCCATACTGAACTCACTATGGGAAAATGATTCCGGGACCAAAATTTCGACGATGGGTGTTTTCTAACTCCTCTTGAAAAGTTAGAAAACCTCCCAATTTTTTTTATTTTTTTTGCACCCCTTTATCCGGTGCGGTGGCGGTCTTTATGGTGCGGTGTGTGGGTCTCTCCGCGCGGTGCACTATTCACGCACAGGCGCCTTCTTTTTTCTTTTTTTTTTGAAGTGTGTGCTCAATGCGTGTGCAAGGAAATCAATGTGTGTGCAGCTGTGAGATTTGCAGCGAATTCAATGCGTGTGGCAGGGAACTCAATGCGTGTGCAGCTGTGAGATTTGCAGCGAATTCAATGCGTGTGGCAGGGAACTCAATGCGTGTGCAGCTGTGAGATTTGCAGGGAATTCGAAATGTTCAATCTTCATGTGTGTGTACAGATTTCAGTTTCTCTGCAGGTGCAGGTTTAAAAGAGAACTAAAATGCACAAAATTAAAGATGTAGAAAACTAAGCTAAGAACAGAAATTAAAACGAACATGCAGAAAATTGAAACTATAAAAATTAAGCTCAGACAGCAAAAATTATCCTCAAACAGAATGACAGAAATGCAAATCAAGCCTCTCTCTTTTGCGCACAAATTGAAATTGACAAGTTTAGCGCCTACCTCCAATCCTTCCCGTGTGTTGAATCCTTGTCCTAGCGTTAAGGGAGAGGCGTAGCTAGCCAATCGCACTCAAATTGCAAGATAATAAAGAGAATTTAACAACAAATTAGTCTTAAATAAGTACCAAAAATAGTCCCAAAGCCTGCTCTCCTATCCAACAGTTTTGCAACCGCGATTGGAGCTTAACAAGGAGTGGTAGCACTATATGTATGGTGCTCAACTAATGTAGGCACTCGCTCCCCGGCAGCGGTGCCATTGAAGAGCGGTTCTCTCTACCGTGCAATATAGTGCTCATAGAGTACTACCGATCAACAAATGTGTTGAGAAACACAATGTCAATCCGGAGGACTCGACCCGATTAGTGCATGAAGGCTTATCCCTTGTGGGAGAGCTCACATACACGAACCACCACTTGACGATTCAACCATTCAAACACCTCAATCAATCTCTCAATCCCTTAAACCCACTACACAAATCAAGAGAACAAGCAATGCATGGCAATCTCATAATCCCATTCAAACGTTGATTAAATCTTAGCTTTCCCTAATGCAAGCAAACCCATAAGCGTGCATCTACTAACCCAAAAGCTTAAGCAAGCATAGAATGTAACATTCACAAACCCACAAGCTCATAGAGATAGTCTATCCATGAATAACTCATTGCCAATGAAGTGGGCAAGAGCTTGCATCAATGGAGACTACACACACAAACACTACAAGCATGCATACACAAGAGAAAGAAAGAAGCATTCAACTAATCATAGATTAATCTACTTCAATGATGCTAAAAGAGATTAAGAGAGAGAAGTGGAGCTATACTCATTGATTAATGGAGCTTGATGCTCATTAGAGTACAATAGAGAGAGTTAGAGAGTTGCCATAGCTTGAGAGCTCAAGAGCCTCACTCAATAGCTTATGAGAATGGCCAAAAACGTGCTCTTTCTTTAGCTAACATCTCTTTTATAGAGATGTCACTAACCCTAGGCCTCTTTCACACATGGGCGGACAACCCCATAAGTGAGCCTTGCTTAATACACTTAGAACTCTCATTTAGAACCCACATTGGCCTAAAATGATTTACATTGCACTTCGGCACAAAAATATAGAAAAATTATGTGCGTCTTTATGTTCCCATGGCTACAATCCCGCTCGAGCATTAATTTCTTCCAGCCTCCTTCCATAATCCGTGTTCTCGTGAGTGTTCCCGTGGAACACATATCTTTGTGCGTAGTCTACTTGAAGAAATCCACACTTGTCTTTGCGTACAATTACTTGCGCCCCTTGAGTTACCAACTTGAACCATTTCACATCAAAAATGAACATATCAAACTTTTTGAATCCAACCTTGATAATATCTTGGATTGTTCCACAATAATCTAGCATGCCTACTTCAGTATTGCCATCACTTGCACTTGAACGACTATCTTGCATGAAATTAGCCTTCACACAACAATCAAAGGTTGTCCTCTTTTTATCTATTCCTTCTACTTGAAAGTGACATCCGTGTGACCGAATTGCCCCAAACTTGTGATACTGCAAGCACAATAAATAAGTACTTTTATTATATAAATTCACGAAAGCACAACATAAAAGATAATGCGTAGATATCTCTAACTCACATACATGGAAATCACAACCATATGCAAGCTCCTCCTCATCACTTATTGATTTACCATTACGTTTAGCTTGTAGTATGGTTTGCTCGAGCCATTTATTAGAAGGAAAGTCTAGAAGAAGTGCAAGTTCTATTGGGTACGGTAGTGTGCGGGTTGTTCGATTCCTAAAACTCAGACGTGCTTGGTCCCTTTCAGCCTTCACCAAGTTATATCTCTCGATCAATTCTCCATAGCATGTGAGTTTAAGATGCAAAATTTATTGATGCTACATCCATTATTCTCACAAGGCCTTTCCCTTCTGGTTCTTCCCCAACTAGTCAATCATCTTCTTCTTGTGTCCATAATCTTAGCATATCGGGATTAGGTGTACTGAGAAATTCAGCTATATATACAAGTGATTCTTGAACAAGCCATCCCGCTGCCATACTACCTTCAGGAGGACGAGCTCTTTGACGAACAAATCCTTTAAGTGTATAAATCTCTCCAAGAAAAACATCCATCGGCTATGGACAACCCTAGCCACAACAACAAGTTCATCAACCACATGAACTAGCAAGTGCAATTGAGTGGTTAAAATACTTGTTGTTGGAAAGTATTTCTCAGCCATTGTTACAGCCTTGATGAAGTTTAATCGTGTTGCTTCCAATGCGTCTCTACTAATCTCTTTCCTTGATATCCAACGTACCACTACACCAATTTTATAAATTGTTACTCTAATGTCATCGTTAAAGCAATCCTTGATGGCTATAGGAAGCATGAATTGCAAGAATTTGTGCCAATCATAACTCTTCTCAAGACACTAAGCTCATCGTCCTTTGTAAATGCTCCCTTTAAGAAATGCATGCATCTTGTAGGGGTACAAAACTCACTAATGCACTTATTTACACGTTGTTGCTCATCCCTTGTCATGACTGAAGCTGCTTCTGGTAGCTTCACCTTTCCATCTGCTCTATTTCGGGCCCATAAGTGGTGCATGTGTTGAACCTCTTGTAAATCATCTCATTGTGCCTTGCTCTCCTTTTCTCCTATGATGGTTTTCTAAAGCACCTTGTCTATATTCTTGAAAATGTGCTTTGGGTCAAGAAGATGGTTTACTAGAAGGTCATTCCAGTATGGAAGTTGATGGAAAATGGACAGACACTTCATTCCTGGAGGTGTACAGGTTGGATCTAGCTCCCATAAGGTCCTCCAATATTCACTACTCTTCCATATGCGAGGATATCTCCCTAAAAATCCCTCACGCAAAGAATGGTCCACTCAGAGATACTTCTTGCGGCCCTCGTATACTATCTTCTTCATAGACTTTGAGTATTGAGCCTCAAGTTGCGGCCCACATAACGGACATCCATTATACCCTGACACTAAAGCCCTGTAGAACATCAAAAAAGATTATAGCAGGTAAGTTTGGATGACAATCATGACTTAACATAATATGTTAACAAGCTACAGTATTACCTGAGCACTCTCCATAGTCAGGCCAATCATGCATAGTCCACATAATTATTCCTCTCAATGTTAGCGCACGTTGTCCAAACCTCTTGGAAATATCATGAACTTCAATGCCCTCCCATAGAACATGAAGCTTCTCAACTAAAGGGGCTAAATACACATCCATGTTCTTCACCTTGTACTTTCTAGAAACTATCAAAGATAATAAAAGATGTCCTTTTTTTTATCGCTAGCCATGGTGAAAGATTATAGTTAACTAGACAAACAGGCCATGTACTCCATGATGAACTTCGTAGACCAAATGGATTCACTCCATCCATCACTAGTCCGAGTCGAATATGGTGAGCCTCCTTCTGAAGGGCTACCTACTTCTCTTCAATGTGCTAACACCATCCGTGGACCTAGTGTTACGGTGCCAAATCATCAATCCTGCAATGGATTTGCACTTGAACATTGTTTTAATGTGAGGGATGATGGGAAAGTGTCGTAAAACTTTTACTGGTACCCTTTCTCCTTGCACATCTTGTCTATATCTTAATGTACCACAATGCAGACATTGTACTGCGTTGTTATATTCTTGTCGATAAAGAATACAATCATTTGGACAAGCATGGTGTGTGTTGTAGTCCATGCCAATCGAGTGCAACATTACTTTTTCTTGACTCGGTCCACTGGCATCTCATTATCTTCTAGCAATATTTGATGTTTCAATAAGCTGTTACACAAAATAGTCAGGCTAAGAAAATGCATATAAAGGTACATAATTCACTAATTGCATATGATATCATCACTTACGCAAAAAGTTTTGATACGCTCATATCAGACCATCCAAAAACCGATTTACAAGTTCAATATTGATAGGCAAGCGCGTAAAACAGACACATGTGCTCCACGATATAGTGGAAGACGAGCAAGACTGCGTAGCTGTTTCTCTTCTTGGGAAGCGTATTCCACACGTCGTGTGTTTTCTTCTACCCCTTCGTGTTCCAAACCTTGATCTTCTATTCCATCGTGTAAGGCATTTATCATGTCATCCATGTCATGTTCTAGTATTTGTTCCGAATCTGCCTCAAGTTCCTCGGGTTGTTGGATCACCTCGTTTGTGTGGCTACTCTTTTTGGTTATTTCAGGCTGGATATCCACTGGTTTATCATTGTTAAAGCGCGCATTGCCACTAATTAGATGTTCCAATCGCTCCATCGAAAATATTTTCCATTTTCTATAAGATCATTGCAAATTTGTCGACGTCAAGCCACTTTGCAAATGAGTACATGTGCAAAGTGTCTTCTCCTCTAAATCAACAAAATTTGAGGGTGTGGCATCGTCCATGGTTTCCATATTGATTTGCAAAATGGGAACGAATGCTTATTTTTGGAGGGGAATCCTGCCTTAAGTATTTGTGGAGGGTGGTAGTCTCAGTGATAGGTAATTTGAAATGTCGGCGGGGGTGCGCAAGATCTAGAAAGATTTTGAATTTGAATGAAAAGTAGCGATTGTCGAAATAAGCATCGAAAAGAACGTCGAAATAGCCGTTGAAAACAGCGTGGAAATTTTATTTTTTTGACTTATTTCCACGTTGTTTTCCACATACTTTTCGACATATATACCGACGACGTAGGTTTTTACAGTAAAATAGAATCTCTCTTTTTTCTGTAATTTTTTTCGTGTGCATGTGTTTTGCTTCCTCACGAGGTATGCCTCCTTTTCCCTCACTCCCATCTCCTCTCCTCTCCTCTTGGTTGTTAAATTGGTGTGTGTGTGTGTGTATCCATGCTATTCACACTTTTAGGGTTTTGTATTACTAATTCTTTTCTCAACTTTTTGTTTTGTTTTGTAGGTCTTCTAATCCTCTCTTTCAACTCCACCAAAAAGAGGTAAATTCCTATCTCTCTTTCCTTTATTTTTATCACCAAAAAGAGGGGTTTTGTTTTGTAGGTCCTCTATGCATAGAGCCTAATGCACATGCATAGAGCTCTAATCATAGAGTTTAATTTATGCATTAATCTCTATTCGTATAGCTAAATTCATAGATTAAGCTCTATGCATGCATTCATAATGCATAGAGATATATGTATCGATTAAGCTCTATGCATAGAGCTTAATCTATGCATGCATTTAGCTCTATCTATGCATGCATTAAGCTCTATGCATAGAGCTTAATCTATGCATGCATTAAGCTCTATGAATGCATGCTTAATGCATAGTGCCAAGATACGGTTTAGTTTAGGATAGTGTGGCTTGCAAAGTGCTTTATGCAAAGCCTCATGCATAATGCTTTATTCATAAGCTTTATGTATAAGGCCTCTATGCATAGAGCTTAATGCACATGCATAGAGGTTTTGTTTTGTAGGTCCTCTATGCATAGAGCTTAATGCACATGCATAGAGCTCTAATCATAGAGCTTAATCTATGCATTAAGCTCTATTTGTATAGCTTAATGCATAGATTAAGCTCTATGCATGCATTCATAATGCATAGAGATATATGCATAGATTAAGCTCTATGCATGTAAGCTCTATGCATAGAGCTTAATGCATGCATAGAGCTTAATCTATGCATGCATTAAGCTGTATGCATGCATGCTTATTAATGTATAGTGCCGAGATACTGTTTAGTTTGGGATAGCATGGCTTGCATAGTGCTTCATGCAAAAGCCTCATGCATAATGCTTTATGCATAAGCTTTATGTATAAGGCCTCTCTATGCATAGAGCTTAATGTACATGCGTAGAGGTTTTGTTTTGTAGGTCCTCTATGCATAGAACTTAATGCACATGCATAGAGCTCTAATCATAGAGCTTAATCTATGAATTAAGCTCTATTCGTATAGCTTAATGCATAGATTAAGATCTATGCATGAATTCATAATGCATAGAGATATATGCATAGATTAAGCTCTATGCATTAAGCTCTATGCATAGAGATTAATGCATGCATAGAGCTCTATGCATGCATTCAGCTCTATCTATGCATGCATTAAGCTCTATGTATAGAGCTTAATGCATGCATAGAGCTTAATCTATGCATGCATGCTTAATGCATAGTGCCGAGATACGGTTTAGTTTAGGATAGCGTGGCTTGCATAGTGCTTTATGCAAAAGCCTCATGCATAATGATTTATGTATAAGGCCTCATGCATAAGCTTTTATATGTATGCATTACTAATCCTTTCCTCACCCTTTTGTTGGTTTTGTAGGTCCTCTATTCCTCTCTTTCAACATCATGAAAAAGAGGTAAGTGCTTTTCTATCTTTCCTCTCTTTCCTCTATTATTATTGCACCCTAGGTGCTAGGGATTTATTTTGTAGATTTGCACATAAGCATTATGCATAATGCTTTATGCATAAGCGTCATGCATAGCTTTATGCATAAGGCCTCATTCATAAGCTTTATGCATAGTGCTTTATACATAAGGCCTTATGCATAGTGCTTTATGCATAATGCTTTATGCATAAGCCTCATGCATAGCTTAATGCATAAGCTTTATGCATAATGCTTTATGCATAATGAATGTTGAGGGATAGTTCATGTGTATACTCTTATTAAAGTGTCCAGGTGGGCTTTGTTATGTGTGTGTAGAAACATGTCTCGCACTCTAGATGAGACACTGGCGTACTTCTCTCCATATGCCATGTCTCTTGACCAGTTCATGGGTTGTTTATTTAGCACAAGCCACAATAATATTTTGGGAGAGGATCTGGCACTTCGGCCACACCATCGGGCACCACCACCGCTAACCCTAGTTCACCTATAGTATTAACCCCACATAGAGCTGCTAGAACCCCTCCCTCAGGTCGCTCGTCCACTCGTAGAGCACAACGCTCGAGTAGTGGAGGTGGAGGCGGTTGTTGTCCAAGTGGGAGCACGGATGGGTCTATGCTCCCACATGAGCATCCTTCCCCATCTAGCGCACCAGAAGCACTCCACTCGCGATCATTGCCCGCGACGTTTCGACACACAACTCACACCCGCCGATGGAGAAAAAATTTACACAATTGTCAATGGCAATGTGGTTTTGGATAATGTCGGGCAAGAGATGAAGAGCCACATCCCCGAGCTTTGCCACATTGTCTTTGCAAATGACTTTATGAATTTATGGCCAAAGTTAGATAAAGACAAGAAAGATAGAGTCATAAATCAAATCAAGGATGAGTACAAGCCGACTAGTGGTAGTGATGTCGTCCCCATAAGGTGAATAAAGGACCACATGGTGGACGTCATGAAACATTGACGAGGAGATGTGAGTAGGAGAGTGAAGGCAGGGGGTGAGAAGCCTTGGTACATGAGCACCGAGGATTGGAATGAGGAGAGGCAAAAGCATGCTCAAAATCACCAACGCTACAAGCAACAAGAGGATGCGACCAAAGCCCGAATGGAGAGCGTAGGAAGCTATCACCTTGGAAGCGGCGGTTGGGATGCATTCCATGTCTACTTTATAAGTATCAACATTTATCTTGTATGTTTCATTTGATGTTATGTCTACTTTGTAAAAGTATCAACGCTTATCTTGTTGTTTTGGTACTTTTAGAATCAAGTGATTGGTCGGCCGGTAACAGAAGAAGAGGAGGCCATTGCTCGCGGCCATAACACATACTTTCTTTTTTTGGAGAAGCTTTAGCGAGAAGGTGCCAACCTAAATTGGGGGTGCATTGTAGATATGGTAAGTGCGACAAGCCTTAACCTTATGATTTTTATACTTGCTTTGCCTTGTCATGTTAGATATGGTAAGTGCAGCAAGCCTTAATCTTATGATTTGTATACTTACTTTGCCTTGTCATGTTAGATCATTGTTTTGGTATAACAAAAAAAGCGTGCCTGATCCTGAGTGAGGGCTCCACATAGAGTGGCCTTGCCCATGTCTTTCCCCTTGTACATACACATTTTGGTCAGCTCACATCTTTGTTTAAGCTGGTATAGATTGTATGCAAATTTTGGCTTATCTCGTTAGAGCTTAATATGTAAATTTCAATTTTGGCTTATCTCGTCAGAGCTTGATATGTAAATTTCACATCTTGCAATATAATTTTGCCATTGTTTACACTTGTGTGAATTGTGTACCTACTTTGTAATGTCGCAAACATTATGGCACTCTCTCTAACTTTTTCAACAAATTCGCTCCGTTCTCCACATCAGAGTACAGTTGCCTTTGGTACTCTATAAATTTGGCATATTGGTGCATCCAGCTACAAGACTGCAGTTGGATGCACCATTATGCCAAAGACAATTTAATACCTGTGTGAGATCCCTGTTCCCACCGCGCAACGGATTCGGGGTACTAGCAGCAGAAGTAGCACTTCTTGCGCGAGGCAGGGTCCCACACTCGGGGCCTCGTCCACGGATATCCGGACAAAAGACTAATCCGTCGGTTTTTCCAAAACCAGACCCGGAAAAACTTCCCTTATCCGGAAAGCACGGGCGATTCCACCAGGATAAGTTTTACTCTAACGTAGTCAAAACTCTTACTGATCAAACAGATCCGACTGCATCTATAAAGATACTTGGTCAGATCAAGGAAGAAACTTGCACTTGGATCATTGGGATCAACGCTTTTTTCCCCACCAAGGAGGCACAGCCGTTGATTCCTATCCATAGAACAATTACTATCCGGGATTTACTTTATCTATCGTAATAACAGAAATTGAGGCTCAATTTACGGATCCATCAGTCCAGCCTAACCCCATCCGATCCCATGGGTTAGCCAACCGCCCAACCACTGTAGTGATGGGATCCAATTTGGAATTTGGTTAGGTTTTGTCCCGGGTACCAAGGAAAAGAGTTCCAAGGCCCCCTAGCCGGAATTTCATGCAAACATAAAACTAGCCACACCACTTACACACCCAATATGAAAATTGCCTTTTTCTTAGCATCAGCTAACTTTAAAACAATCCTTTAATGAAACCATAGTACCACTGATCACAATCTCCCAAATTATCCAGTTGATTCATAATTTCCCATCATTCCTTCATCAGAGTATCTATGGCATCATTGGCAACTAGAACGCTCACCACCTGTCCACACAGGGGCCGTTTCAATAGTTCCTAGCCCATAATACTCAACAATATAATCACTTATCAAGATGGACTCTCGTTGAAGATCAGCAAGATCAACCAACAGATCCATATAAAAGAGCCATGGACTCATCCGTTGAGGACCAGCAAGGTCAGTCAACCAGATCCATGCCCGGTTCCAGAAAACAACTCTTACTCCTTGTTCCAATATCTTCCTCGACGCACGCGTGGGTATCCTGGGCGACCCAGAGCCCGAGCACCGTATGGTCAGCACCCTCTAGGATCCTTCGCAGGTGACCTAGCGCTTCACTCATAGGCCGCTTCCTTGGTCCCTCATCCACCGTACCGGAAGCTCACCATTTTAATCGAACCGAGGCTGGTCAAGACCTCGGCCGACCTTGCTACGCGAGATGTCCTCCATTGACTCTCCGTCAGCAGTTGCAACTTTATCAGTTAGGTCTCCACGACCTTAATCACAAGACGGTCAAAATGCTTTCCCAACATTCTTGACATAAAACAGCCATTTACAAACAGCATTTACAAACAGTTTACAAATACAATTTCTATATTAACTCTCATTTTTCCACATTATCCCTCATGCAATCCACATTACTTATTCCACATTTCATTTATATGTGTACTCATCCAATCATATCATTTTCCATCTCTTCACTTCAGATTCCTTCACATCACATATCATATATTCACATCCATATCCACATCCATACATCCACATCCACATCCACATTCACATCCATACATCCACATCTACATGCTTATCTCCATTTTCACATCCTCATTTATACATCCACATCCCATATCCACATTCATACATACACATCCATATCCACATCCATATCCGCATTCATACATACACATCCATATCCACATCCACATGCATACATTCATTATCACGTCCTCATTCATACATCCACATCCACATACATACATACATACATCCACATCCACATCCACATTCTCATTCACATCTATACATCCATATCTACATGCACATTCACATCCATACATCCACATCTATATCCTCATTCACATCCATACATCCACATTCATGCATCCACATCTACATGCCTACATCCATACATACACATCCACATTTACATCCATGCATCCACATCCACATCCTCATTCACAACCATACATCCACATTCATACATCCACATCCACATCCACATTCACATCCATACATCCACATCTACATGCTTATCTCCATTTTCACATCCTCATTTATATATCCACATCCCATATCCACATTCATACATACACATCCATATCCACATCCACATGCATACATACATCCACATCCACATTCCCATTCACATATATACATCCATATCTACATGCACATTCACATCCATACATCCACATCTATATCCTCATTCACATCCATACATCCACATTCATGCATCCACATCTACATGCTTATCTCCATTTTCACATCCTCATTTATACATCCACATCCCATATCCACATTCATACATACACATCCATATCCACATCCACATGCATACATACATCCACATCCACATTCCCATTCACATATATACATCTTTATCTACATGTACATTCACATCCATACATCCACATCTATATCCTCATTCACATCCATACATCCACATTCATGCATCCACATCTACATGCATACATCCATACATCCACATCCACATTTACATCCATGCATCCACATCTACATCCTCATTCACATCCATACATCCACATTCATACATCCATACATCCACATTCATACATCCACATCCACATCCACATTCACATCCATACATCCACATCCATACATCCACATCCACATCCACATTCACATCCATACATCCACATTCATACATCCACATCCACATCCACATGCATCTTATCATATCTTATCACTTCTCGTATCTTTCATGCATACCTCTATGCATGAAATTCAATTATGCTAAAAGTAACACTTTTATAATAAAATATTCAACTTTTATGCATACCTCTATGCATGAAATCTAATATGATAAAAGTAACACTTTTGATATAAAAAAATTATCCTTTATGCATACTTCTATGCATGAAAATTAAAAATGATAAAAGTAACACTTTTGATATAAAAAAAATTATCCTTTATGCATGATATTAAAATTCAATTTTTCCATGATTATAATGAAATTCTTTCAATTAATCTAGGATGATAATTCCTAGAATATGGTAGGAAGTCCTCTTTTTATGCTTTGAATGAAATTATTTTATGCATAATTTTTATAAAAATTTTGCCATAGCTCCGCTGCTATGACTGATAAATCTCAATTTTTTCTAAGAGATAAATCTTATCATTAAGGAAATAATTAAAATGATCTCTAATTGGATCATTAATCTATAGTGGATTGAATCATCAATATGCATAAACTAAAAGCATAGAAAAAAGCCATTAAATTGGCCTCAAGCATAGCTTAATCTTGGGTTAAGGAAAAGCTTTATGAAAAGCTTGATTTGGATTGAGAACGGGTCATGAGTATGACCATTTCTTGAGTGAGAGAGAGAGTTTACATAAAAATCATTAGAATTTAAACATAAATGAAAATTAACTTCAATAGCATTTATTAACTTATGTAACTCTTCACTACTATTCAAACTTCAATAGTATTTAAAAAAAAACCATACCAATTAAACTTCTCAAGCTTGAGAGGGGTTGAGAAGAGAGAAACATTGAGAAATTATAGAAAGATCAATATTCACTAATTACCTTACAACTTGCTTGATTCTTTGTTCACGGTAGAGGCCCCCAACCAATCAATTGGTTAAGTATGTTGATGGAGCCACTAATGGGGATTGAAGAAAGAGGGAAGCTCCAAAAACTAGTGAATTATTAAATGAATTCACAGTTCTTGGCTTAGGTGGAGTAGAGTAACGATGCATAAACACTAACTATTTTTCAACAAGGGGGAGGCTTCTATTTATAGGAAAAATTGAGCTCCTAACCAAACAAACTGATTCTAGAATTTTCTAAATCAGTTTGGTCAATATTTGACCATTTTTAGGTCAGTTAAGCTAACTTTTTGGAACTAGACTTGAATGAGGAGAGAGGAGAGATGAAATATCTCAATTTTTATGAGTTTAAAACTCATTCAAGCATGTGAAATATGCACCTCCTTTAAAGAACTCCCCTTCCTTACATATGTGTCATAATGGAATCATTTTAATATTGCTCATAGTTTTTTACTAATAAACCTTGTACATTTTCAACTCTTCATCTTATGTGAAATATGCACCTCCTTTAAAGAATTCCCCTTCCTTACATATGTGTCATAATGGCATCATTTTAATATTGCTCATAGTTTTTTACTAATAAACCTTGTACATTTTTAACTCTTCATCTTATGTGAAATATGCACCTCCTTTAAAGAATTCCCCTTCCTTACATATGTGTCATAATGGCATCATTTTAATATTGCTCATAGTTTTTTACTAATAAACCTTGTACATTTTCAACTCTTCATCTTATGTGAGCATTTACTCATTTTTGGGTATCTTCTTTTTTACAAATTTGGATTTATCTCTTCCCTACACATGGATTGATGCTATTGGCCCATAGGAACCTTAATTGGACCATAGTCTAAAGATTTCTGAAAATCTAGACCCTTAGACTAAGGTTCTTTATACCTATTTCCAATTAATTCCAATTGCACATTGGAAAATTCTTTTTGAATTTCTATTTCAGGGGAACTCATCTGAATTATAAGAGATATTTTTCTATCAAAAATATTCAAAATCTGAATATTCTCTCTCTAGAATATTTTTCTCTCTCTAGGCTAAAACAGATAGAAACAAGGTGTTTATATTTCTGAAGAGGGTTGATTACAGGGGAAGATACTAGACATCAAAAAAGGGGGTTGGGGGAGGAATCTTACATTCTACCCCACTTAAAAAACGCGAGATGTCCTCATCTCGCAACTTGTGATAATTTCGCAAGATTCACGAATATGAGACTTAGAGAAAAATTTTAATCAAGATTAACCACCAAGAAACGTCTTAAAGAGAGCAAGATTCAAAATAAGAACAAGATTTAAACTTTATTCATTCTCGGAACTTATACAGTAAAGATAGAAGAACTCTTTACACTTCCATAAGCCCGTCCATCATATGATCACAAAAGCAGTCCTCACAAGCTGCACAAGTATAAGGTAACTCATCTATGGGAATGATTCTGTGGGTTATTGCTGCGCCTATCTCAGTGGTATGAGGTGTTCTAACAAAAGGACCTCTGAGAGGCAAGCCAAAAACGGGGTAAAGGCATATCTTCTCATGAGGAAGAAAACACGCCAGTAAGAAGACCCGCTCAGAAAACCCAGGATGCCTTGATCTCATGACGCAGTAGTATCGGGGACCCAAACCCAAAGCTTCAATAACCATGGCCAAGCAGACATTGTTACGAAAGTGCTGCTGACCCCAGGGTGTTACCCTAGTTATGTCTTGATAGGTCCGCCATTTTGTCTGCGCTACAGAAGTTCCCAAGTGAGGGAAAAGTGAGCGCTCATACTGCTCTATAAAATCTTTCTTCACAGACTCCCTTGCGTCTTGAAGGTGAGAAATCATTAGGGATAAAACTAGTTCTTGTTGCCAAGCCATGAAGGAGATTAAGAAAGAAAGGAGATCGATGGAAGTAAGATTACTGTGAGCGACAAGTAAAAGTTACGACTTATATAAAGGAAGGAGCTAGCGTAACTTAGAAGCCAACGGTAACTTGCCACTGAAGTTTTACCGTCTTTCCATGATTTGGGTTTGACACATTTTTCTATAGAAGGCATTAAGAATTTTGAGATGAAGAGATAAAAGAAGCTTGTAGGCTAAGTCACCTACTTTCATTGAATTCAGATATAAGGCTCACAATATCTGGGGGATAACTTCATATACTCCCCAAGAGATAAAGAACTTCTTTTGGGCCGTACTCGAATGAAGACCAAAACCTTGATATCCAAAACATCGATTCTCACTTCTGAACTCATTGTTCTGAATCCTTAAAACAGGTGGGACTCTTGAGAAGTATTCTAGGAAAAGGGTCTTCCTTTGTTAAACAGAACTTTCTTTTATTTTAGAGAGGGAATAATTATAAGATCAGAAAGGGAGATTCTTACTCCTGTATACTTTGAAGGCTGGAGAGGAATCTTACATTCTACCCCACTTAAAAAGTGCGAGATGTCCTCATCTCGCAAGGTAGAGGACAACTCTTTTTCTTAACATCCAATTTTATTTTGGGGTTCCTTATATTCTGGTCAACCCAGAAGAACACTGGGATAAATATCCCTTATATAGAACTCATCATTAATATTCAGATCATATCATTCATATCTTTAACATGATAATGGTCCATTAGACCGAAAAATTTCCTTCTGAACATTCCTCCACGGGAATTTCAGTCAAGCAAGTTCTCAATTTGTCATCCCTTAACTTGATCTACTGATCAAGTGTTAACACTAACAATTTGACAGCACAACCCACTAATCTCATAGTGATTTGCTGAATTCATTATCATCATTCCAGTTATGAATATCATCACTGGGACTCGTCCCATTCATCCTCATTGTGGTTTTGTTCAGATTTTTATATTTCAACTAATTTCAGAAATCATCATTTTTCAATCAGAATTTTCAATCAGAATCCAATTCAATTCATCAATTCTCAAACAGAATTAAAAATCATATCAACCACATTCGAATTCATCATCTGGATAGCATTAACGCTTATAATTTCAAGTCTTAGATTTACTCGTATATACTGTCAGTAAAGAGCTGCAGTATACTCTCGGTATATACGGGTAGTCGTGGCTCTTGGAATTATAAGGTAAATACCATCATGTCTAGGCCTCAAGCAAGTCACGGATTCTATATAATTGCGGTACTTCCATCTGAAGACCCAATTACCAAATTACGAATTTCAATTTGAATATCAATTTGTATGAATTATATCACACAATTACAACCTTTTTGTGCTTCTTGATAAATTTTTGACATATTTGTCTTCTCAGTTGATCTTTATTAACCAAATGCTCTGATACCAACTGTGAGATCCCTGTTCCCACCGCGCAACGGATTCGGGGTACTAGCAGCAGAAGTAGCACTTCTTGCGCGAGGCAGGGTCCCACACTCGGGGCCTCGTCCACGGATATCCGGACAAAAGACTAATCCGTCGGTTTTTCCAAAACCAGACCCGGAAAAACTTCCCTTATCCGGAAAGCACGGGCGATTCCACCAGGATAAGTTTTACTCTAACGTAGTCAAAACTCTTACTGATCAAACAGATCCGACTGCATCTATAAAGATACTTGGTCAGATCAAGGAAGAAACTTGCACTTGGATCATTGGGATCAACGCTTTTTTCCCCACCAAGGAGGCACAGCCGTTGATTCCTATCCATAGAACAATTACTATCCGGGATTTACTTTATCTATCGTAATAACAGAAATTGAGGCTCGATTTACGGATCCATCAGTCCAGCCTAACCCCATCCGATCCCATGGGTTAGCCAACCGCCCAACCACTGTAGTGATGGGATCCAATTTGGAATTTGGTTAGGTTTTGTCCCGGGTACCAAGGAAAAGAGTTCCAAGGCCCCCTAGCCGGAATTTCATGCAAACATAAAACTAGCCACACCACTTACACACCCAATATGAAAATTGCCTTTTTCTTAGCATCAGCTAACTTTAAAACAATCCTTTAATGAAACCATAGTACCACTGATCACAATCTCCCAAATTATCCAGTTGATTCATAATTTCCCATCATTCCTTCATCAGAGTATCTATGGCATCATTGGCAACTAGAACGCTCACCACCTGTCCACACAGGGGCCGTTTCAATAGTTCCTAGCCCATAATACTCAACAATATAATCACTTATCAAGATGGACTCTCGTTGAAGATCAGCAAGATCAACCAACAGATCCATATAAAAGAGCCATGGACTCATCCGTTGAGGACCAGCAAGGTCAGTCAACCAGATCCATGCCCGGTTCCAGAAAACAACTCTTACTCCTTGTTCCAATATCTTCCTCGACGCACGCGTGGGTATCCTGGGCGACCCAGAGCCCGAGCACCGTATGGTCAGCACCCTCTAGGATCCTTCGCAGGTGACCTAGCGCTTCACTCATAGGCCGCTTCCTTGGTCCCTCATCCACCGTACCGGAAGCTCACCATTTTAATCGAACCGAGGCTGGTCAAGACCTCGGCCGACCTTGCTACGCGAGATGTCCTCCATTGACTCTCCGTCAGCAGTTGCAACTTTATCAGTTAGGTCTCCACGACCTTAATCACAAGACGGTCAAAATGCTTTCCCAACATTCTTGACATAAAACAGCCATTTACAAACAGCATTTACAAACAGTTTACAAATACAATTTCTATATTAACTCTCATTTTTCCACATTATCCCTCATGCAATCCACATTACTTATTCCACATTTCATTTATATGTGTACTCATCCAATCATATCATTTTCCATCTCTTCACTTCAGATTCCTTCACATCACATATCATATATTCACATCCATATCCACATCCATACATCCACATCCACATCCACATTCACATCCATACATCCACATCTACATGCTTATCTCCATTTTCACATCCTCATTTATACATCCACATCCCATATCCACATTCATACATACACATCCATATCCACATCCATATCCGCATTCATACATACACATCCATATCCACATCCACATGCATACATTCATTATCACGTCCTCATTCATACATCCACATCCACATACATACATACATACATCCACATCCACATCCACATTCTCATTCACATCTATACATCCATATCTACATGCACATTCACATCCATACATCCACATCTATATCCTCATTCACATCCATACATCCACATTCATCCATCCACATCTACATGCCTACATCCATACATACACATCCACATTTACATCCATGCATCCACATCCACATCCTCATTCACAACCATACATCCACATTCATACATCCACATCCACATCCACATTCACATCCATACATCCACATCTACATGCTTATCTCCATTTTCACATCCTCATTTATATATCCACATCCCATATCCACATTCATACATACACATCCATATCCACATCCACATGCATACATACATCCACATCCACATTCCCATTCACATATATACATCCATATCTACATGCACATTCACATCCATACATCCACATCTATATCCTCATTCACATCCATACATCCACATTCATGCATCCACATCTACATGCTTATCTCCATTTTCACATCCTCATTTATACATCCACATCCCTTATCCACATTCATACATACACATCCATATCCACATCCACATGCATACATACATCCACATCCACATTCCCATTCACATATATACATCTTTATCTACATGTACATTCACATCCATACATCCACATCTATATCCTCATTCACATCCATACATCCACATTCATGCATCCACATCTACATGCATACATCCATACATCCACATCCACATTTACATCCATGCATCCACATCTACATCCTCATTCACATCCATACATCCACATTCATACATCCATACATCCACATTCATACATCCACATCCACATCCACATTCACATCCATACATCCACATCCATACATCCACATCCACATCCACATTCACATCCATACATCCACATTCATACATCCACATCCACATCCACATGCATCTTATCATATCTTATCACTTCTCGTATCTTTCATGCATACCTCTATGCATGAAATTCAATTATGCTAAAAGTAACACTTTTATAATAAAATATTCAACTTTTATGCATACCTCTATGCATGAAATCTAATATGATAAAAGTAACACTTTTGATATAAAAAAATTATCCTTTATGCATACTTCTATGCATGAAAATTAAAAATGATAAAAGTAACACTTTTGATATAAAAAAAATTATCCTTTATGCATGATATTAAAATTCAATTTTTCCATGATTATAATGAAATTCTTTCAATTAATCTAGGATGATAATTCCTAGAATATGGTAGGAAGTCCTCTTTTTATGCTTTGAATGAAATTATTTTATGCATAATTTTTATAAAAATTTTGCCATAGCTCCGCTGCTATGACTGATAAATCTCAATTTTTTCTAAGAGATAAATCTTATCATTAAGGAAATAATTAAAATGATCTCTAATTGGATCATTAATCTATAGTGGATTGAATCATCAATATGCATAAACTAAAAGCATAGAAAAAAGCCATTAAATTGGCCTCAAGCATAGCTTAATCTTGGGTTAAGGAAAAGCTTTATGAAAAGCTTGATTTGGATTGAGAACGGGTCATGAGTATGACCATTTCTTGAGTGAGAGAGAGAGTTTACATAAAAATCATTAGAATTTAAACATAAATGAAAATTAACTTCAATAGCATTTATTAACTTATGTAACTCTTCACTACTATTCAAACTTCAATAGTATTTAAAAAAAAACCATACCAATTAAACTTCTCAAGCTTGAGAGGGGTTGAGAAGAGAGAAACATTGAGAAATTATAGAAAGATCAATATTCACTAATTACCTTACAACTTGCTTGATTCTTTGTTCACGGTAGAGGCCCCCAACCAATCAATTGGTTAAGTATGTTGATGGAGCCACTAATGGGGATTGAAGAAAGAGGGAAGCTCCAAAAACTAGTGAATTATTAAATGAATTCACAGTTCTTGGCTTAGGTGGAGTAGAGTAACGATGCATAAACACTAACTATTTTTCAACAAGGGGGAGGCTTCTATTTATAGGAAAAATTGAGCTCCTAACCAAACAAACTGATTCTAGAATTTTCTAAATCAGTTTGGTCAATATTTGACCATTTTTAGGTCAGTTAAGCTAACTTTTTGGAACTAGACTTGAATGAGGAGAGAGGAGAGATGAAATATCTCAATTTTTATGAGTTTAAAACTCATTCAAGCATGTGAAATATGCACCTCCTTTAAAGAACTCCCCTTCCTTACATATGTGTCATAATGGAATCATTTTAATATTGCTCATAGTTTTTTACTAATAAACCTTGTACATTTTCAACTCTTCATCTTATGTGAAATATGCACCTCCTTTAAAGAATTCCCCTTCCTTACATATGTGTCATAATGGCATCATTTTAATATTGCTCATAGTTTTTTACTAATAAACCTTGTACATTTTTAACTCTTCATCTTATGTGAAATATGCACCTCCTTTAAAGAATTCCCCTTCCTTACATATGTGTCATAATGGCATCATTTTAATATTGCTCATAGTTTTTTACTAATAAACCTTGTACATTTTCAACTCTTCATCTTATGTGAGCATTTACTCATTTTTGGGTATCTTCTTTTTTACAAATTTGGATTTATCTCTTCCCTACACATGGATTGATGCTATTGGCCCATAGGAACCTTAATTGGACCATAGTCTAAAGATTTCTGAAAATCTAGACCCTTAGACTAAGGTTCTTTATACCTATTTCCAATTAATTCCAATTGCACATTGGAAAATTCTTTTTGAATTTCTATTTCAGGGGAACTCATCTGAATTATAAGAGATATTTTTCTATCAAAAATATTCAAAATCTGAATATTCTCTCTCTAGAATATTTTTCTCTCTCTAGGCTAAAACAGATAGAAACAAGGTGTTTATATTTCTGAAGAGGGTTGATTACAGGGGAAGATACTAGACATCAAAAAAGGGGGTTGGGGGAGGAATCTTACATTCTACCCCACTTAAAAAACGCGAGATGTCCTCATCTCGCAACTTGTGATAATTTCGCAAGATTCACGAATATGAGACTTAGAGAAAAATTTTAATCAAGATTAACCACCAAGAAACGTCTTAAAGAGAGCAAGATTCAAAATAAGAACAAGATTTAAACTTTATTCATTCTCGGAACTTATACAGTAAAGATAGAAGAACTCTTTACACTTCCATAAGCCCGTCCATCATATGATCACAAAAGCAGTCCTCACAAGCTGCACAAGTATAAGGTAACTCATCTATGGGAATGATTCTGTGGGTTATTGCTGCGCCTATCTCAGTGGTATGAGGTGTTCTAACAAAAGGACCTCTGAGAGGCAAGCCAAAAACGGGGTAAAGGCATATCTTCTCATGAGGAAGAAAACACGCCAGTAAGAAGACCCGCTCAGAAAACCCAGGATGCCTTGATCTCATGACGCAGTAGTATCGGGGACCCAAACCCAAAGCTTCAATAACCATGGCCAAGCAGACATTGTTACGAAAGTGCTGCTGACCCCAGGGTGTTACCCTAGTTATGTCTTGATAGGTCCGCCATTTTGTCTGCGCTACAGAAGTTCCCAAGTGAGGGAAAAGTGAGCGCTCATACTGCTCTATAAAATCTTTCTTCACAGACTCCCTTGCGTCTTGAAGGTGAGAAATCATTAGGGATAAAACTAGTTCTTGTTGCCAAGCCATGAAGGAGATTAAGAAAGAAAGGAGATCGATGGAAGTAAGATTACTGTGAGCGACAAGTAAAAGTTACGACTTATATAAAGGAAGGAGCTAGCGTAACTTAGAAGCCAACGGTAACTTGCCACTGAAGTTTTACCGTCTTTCCATGATTTGGGTTTGACACATTTTTCTATAGAAGGCATTAAGAATTTTGAGATGAAGAGATAAAAGAAGCTTGTAGGCTAAGTCACCTACTTTCATTGAATTCAGATATAAGGCTCACAATATCTGGGGGATAACTTCATATACTCCCCAAGAGATAAAGAACTTCTTTTGGGCCGTACTCGAATGAAGACCAAAACCTTGATATCCAAAACATCGATTCTCACTTCTGAACTCATTGTTCTGAATCCTTAAAACAGGTGGGACTCTTGAGAAGTATTCTAGGAAAAGGGTCTTCCTTTGTTAAACAGAACTTTCTTTTATTTTAGAGAGGGAATAATTATAAGATCAGAAAGGGAGATTCTTACTCCTGTATACTTCGAAGGCTGGAGAGGAATCTTACATTCTACCCCACTTAAAAAGTGCGAGATGTCCTCATCTCGCAAGGTAGAGGACAACTCTTTTTCTTAACATCCAATTTTATTTTGGGGTTCCTTATATTCTGGTCAACCCAGAAGAACACTGGGATAAATATCCCTTATATAGAACTCATCATTAATATTCAGATCATATCATTCATATCTTTAACATGATAATGGTCCATTAGACCGAAAAATTTCCTTCTGAACATTCCTCCATGGGAATTTCAGTCAAGCAAGTTCTCAATTTGTCATCCCTTAACTTGATCTACTGATCAAGTGTTAACACTAACAATTTGACAGCACAACCCACTAATCTCATAGTGATTTGCTGAATTCATTATCATCATTCCAGTTATGAATATCATCACTGGGACTCGTCCCATTCATCCTCATTGTGGTTTTGTTCAGATTTTTATATTTCAACTAATTTCAGAAATCATCATTTTTCAATCAGAATTTTCAATCAGAATCCAATTCAATTCATCAATTCTCAAACAGAATTAAAAATCATATCAACCACATTCGAATTCATCATCTGGATAGCATTAACGCTTATAATTTCAAGTCTTAGATTTACTCGTATATACTGTCAGTAAAGAGCTGCAGTATACTCTCGGTATATACGGGTAGTCGTGGCTCTTGGAATTATAAGGTAAATACCATCATGTCTAGGCCTCAAGCAAGTCACGGATTCTATATAATTGCGGTACTTCCATCTGAAGACCCAATTACCAAATTACGAATTTCAATTTGAATATCAATTTGTATGAATTATATCACACAATTACAACCTTTTTGTGCTTCTTGATAAATTTTTGACATATTTGTCTTCTCAGTTGATCTTTATTAACCAAATGCTCTGATACCAACTGTGAGATCCCTGTTCCCACCGCGCAACGGATTCGGGGTACTAGCAGCAGAAGTAGCACTTCTTGCGCGAGGCAGGGTCCCACACTCGGGGCCTCGTCCACGGATATCCGGACAAAAGACTAATCCGTCGGTTTTTCCAAAACCAGACCCGGAAAAACTTCCCTTATCCGGAAAGCACGGGCGATTCCACCAGGATAAGTTTTACTCTAACGTAGTCAAAACTCTTACTGATCAAACAGATCCGACTGCATCTATAAAGATACTTGGTCAGATCAAGGAAGAAACTTGCACTTGGATCATTGGGATCAACGCTTTTTTCCCCACCAAGGAGGCACAGCCGTTGATTCCTATCCATAGAACAATTACTATCCGGGATTTACTTTATCTATCGTAATAACAGAAATTGAGGCTCGATTTACGGATCCATCAGTCCAGCCTAACCCCATCCGATCCCATGGGTTAGCCAACCGCCCAACCACTGTAGTGATGGGATCCAATTTGGAATTTGGTTAGGTTTTGTCCCGGGTACCAAGGAAAAGAGTTCCAAGGCCCCCTAGCCGGAATTTCATGCAAACATAAAACTAGCCACACCACTTACACACCCAATATGAAAATTGCCTTTTTCTTAGCATCAGCTAACTTTAAAACAATCCTTTAATGAAACCATAGTACCACTGATCACAATCTCCCAAATTATCCAGTTGATTCATAATTTCCCATCATTCCTTCATCAGAGTATCTATGGCATCATTGGCAACTAGAACGCTCACCACCTGTCCACACAGGGGCCGTTTCAATAGTTCCTAGCCCATAATACTCAACAATATAATCACTTATCAAGATGGACTCTCGTTGAAGATCAGCAAGATCAACCAACAGATCCATATAAAAGAGCCATGGACTCATCCGTTGAGGACCAGCAAGGTCAGTCAACCAGATCCATGCCCGGTTCCAGAAAACAACTCTTACTCCTTGTTCCAATATCTTCCTCGACGCACGCGTGGGTATCCTGGGCGACCCAGAGCCCGAGCACCGTATGGTCAGCACCCTCTAGGATCCTTCGCAGGTGACCTAGCGCTTCACTCATAGGCCGCTTCCTTGGTCCCTCATCCACCGTACCGGAAGCTCACCATTTTAATCGAACCGAGGCTGGTCAAGACCTCGGCCGACCTTGCTACGCGAGATGTCCTCCATTGACTCTCCGTCAGCAGTTGCAACTTTATCAGTTAGGTCTCCACGACCTTAATCACAAGACGGTCAAAATGCTTTCCCAACATTCTTGACATAAAACAGCCATTTACAAACAGCATTTACAAACAGTTTACAAATACAATTTCTATATTAACTCTCATTTTTCCACATTATCCCTCATGCAATCCACATTACTTATTCCACATTTCATTTATATGTGTACTCATCCAATCATATCATTTTCCATCTCTTCACTTCAGATTCCTTCACATCACATATCATATATTCACATCCATATCCACATCCATACATCCACATCCACATCCACATTCACATCCATACATCCACATCTACATGCTTATCTCCATTTTCACATCCTCATTTATACATCCACATCCCATATCCACATTCATACATACACATCCATATCCACATCCATATCCGCATTCATACATACACATCCATATCCACATCCACATGCATACATTCATTATCATGTCCTCATTCATACATCCACATCCACATACATACATACATACATCCACATCCACATCCACATTCTCATTCACATCTATACATCCATATCTACATGCACATTCACATCCATACATCCACATCTATATCCTCATTCACATCCATACATCCACATTCATCCATCCACATCTACATGCCTACATCCATACATACACATCCACATTTACATCCATGCATCCACATCCACATCCTCATTCACAACCATACATCCACATTCATACATCCACATCCACATCCACATTCACATCCATACATCCACATCTACATGCTTATCTCCATTTTCACATCCTCATTTATATATCCACATCCCATATCCACATTCATACATACACATCCATATCCACATCCACATGCATACATACATCCACATCCACATTCCCATTCACATATATACATCCATATCTACATGCACATTCACATCCATACATCCACATCTATATCCTCATTCACATCCATACATCCACATTCATGCATCCACATCTACATGCTTATCTCCATTTTCACATCCTCATTTATACATCCACATCCCTTATCCACATTCATACATACACATCCATATCCACATCCACATGCATACATACATCCACATCCACATTCCCATTCACATATATACATCTTTATCTACATGTACATTCACATCCATACATCCACATCTATATCCTCATTCACATCCATACATCCACATTCATGCATCCACATCTACATGCATACATCCATACATCCACATCCACATTTACATCCATGCATCCACATCTACATCCTCATTCACATCCATACATCCACATTCATACATCCATACATCCACATTCATACATCCACATCCACATCCACATTCACATCCATACATCCACATCCATACATCCACATCCACATCCACATTCACATCCATACATCCACATTCATACATCCACATCCACATCCACATGCATCTTATCATATCTTATCACTTCTCGTATCTTTCATGCATACCTCTATGCATGAAATTCAATTATGCTAAAAGTAACACTTTTATAATAAAATATTCAACTTTTATGCATACCTCTATGCATGAAATCTAATATGATAAAAGTAACACTTTTGATATAAAAAAATTATCCTTTATGCATACTTCTATGCATGAAAATTAAAAATGATAAAAGTAACACTTTTGATATAAAAAAAATTATCCTTTATGCATGATATTAAAATTCAATTTTTCCATGATTATAATGAAATTCTTTCAATTAATCTAGGATGATAATTCCTAGAATATGGTAGGAAGTCCTCTTTTTATGCTTTGAATGAAATTATTTTATGCATAATTTTTATAAAAATTTTGCCATAGCTCCGCTGCTATGACTGATAAATCTCAATTTTTTCTAAGAGATAAATCTTATCATTAAGGAAATAATTAAAATGATCTCTAATTGGATCATTAATCTATAGTGGATTGAATCATCAATATGCATAAACTAAAAGCATAGAAAAAAGCCATTAAATTGGCCTCAAGCATAGCTTAATCTTGGGTTAAGGAAAAGCTTTATGAAAAGCTTGATTTGGATTGAGAACGGGTCATGAGTATGACCATTTCTTGAGTGAGAGAGAGAGTTTACATAAAAATCATTAGAATTTAAACATAAATGAAAATTAACTTCAATAGCATTTATTAACTTATGTAACTCTTCACTACTATTCAAACTTCAATAGTATTTAAAAAAAAACCATACCAATTAAACTTCTCAAGCTTGAGAGGGGTTGAGAAGAGAGAAACATTGAGAAATTATAGAAAGATCAATATTCACTAATTACCTTACAACTTGCTTGATTCTTTGTTCACGGTAGAGGCCCCCAACCAATCAATTGGTTAAGTATGTTGATGGAGCCACTAATGGGGATTGAAGAAAGAGGGAAGCTCCAAAAACTAGTGAATTATTAAATGAATTCACAGTTCTTGGCTTAGGTGGAGTAGAGTAACGATGCATAAACACTAACTATTTTTCAACAAGGGGGAGGCTTCTATTTATAGGAAAAATTGAGCTCCTAACCAAACAAACTGATTCTAGAATTTTCTAAATCAATTTGGTCAATATTTGACCATTTTTAGGTCAGTTAAGCTAACTTTTTGGAACTAGACTTGAATGAGGAGAGAGGAGAGATGAAATATCTCAATTTTTATGAGTTTAAAACTCATTCAAGCATGTGAAATATGCACCTCCTTTAAAGAACTCCCCTTCCTTACATATGTGTCATAATGGAATCATTTTAATATTGCTCATAGTTTTTTACTAATAAACCTTGTACATTTTCAACTCTTCATCTTATGTGAAATATGCACCTCCTTTAAAGAATTCCCCTTCCTTACATATGTGTCATAATGGCATCATTTTAATATTGCTCATAGTTTTTTACTAATAAACCTTGTACATTTTTAACTCTTCATCTTATGTGAAATATGCACCTCCTTTAAAGAATTCCCCTTCCTTACATATGTGTCATAATGGCATCATTTTAATATTGCTCATAGTTTTTTACTAATAAACCTTGTACATTTTCAACTCTTCATCTTATGTGAGCATTTACTCATTTTTGGGTATCTTCTTTTTTACAAATTTGGATTTATCTCTTCCCTACACATGGATTGATGCTATTGGCCCATAGGAACCTTAATTGGACCATAGTCTAAAGATTTCTGAAAATCTAGACCCTTAGACTAAGGTTCTTTATACCTATTTCCAATTAATTCCAATTGCACATTGGAAAATTCTTTTTGAATTTCTATTTCAGGGGAACTCATCTGAATTATAAGAGATATTTTTCTATCAAAAATATTCAAAATCTGAATATTCTCTCTCTAGAATATTTTTCTCTCTCTAGGCTAAAACAGATAGAAACAAGGTGTTTATATTTCTGAAGAGGGTTGATTACAGGGGAAGATACTAGACATCAAAAAAGGGGGTTGGGGGAGGAATCTTACAACCTGCACGTGTCGAAAGTTTCCTGCATCCATCAAAAACAGCATCAAAAGTTTCCTACATCCGTCTAAAACAACGTCTAAATGAAAGTCGAAATAAGTGCCGAAATAGTAGTTGAAATAACTGAAGAGCGGTTCTCTCTACCATGCAATATAGTGCTCATAGAGTACTACCGATCAACATATGTGTTGAGCAACACAATGTTAATCCGAGGACTCGACCCGATTAGTGCATGAAGGCTTATCCCTTGCAGGAGAGCTCACATACACGAACCACCACTTGACGATTCAACCATTCAAACACCTCAATCAATCTCTCAATCCCTTAAACCCACTACACTAGTCAAGAGAACAAGCAATGCATGGCAATCTCATAATCCCATTCAAACGTTGATTAAATCTTAGCTTTCCCTAATGCAAGCAAACCCATAAGCGTGCATCTACTAACCCAAAAGCTTAAGCAAGCATAGAATATAACATTCACAAACCCACAAGCTCATAGAGAGAGTCTATCCATGAATAACTCATTGCCAATGAAGTGGGCAAGAGCTTGCATCAATGGAGACTACACACACACACACACTACAAGCATGCATACACAAGAGAAAGAAAGAAGCATTCAACTAATCATAGATTAATCTACTTCAATGATGCTAAAAGAGATTAAGAGAGAGAAGTGGAGCTATACTCATTGATTAATGGAGCTTGATGCTCATTAGAGTACAATAGAGAGAGTTAGAGAGAAGTGGAGCTATACTCATTGATTAATGGAGCTTGATGCTCATTAGAGTACAATAGAGAGAGTTAGAGAGTTTCCATAGCTTGAGAGCTCAAGAGCTTCACTC
This sequence comes from Cibotium barometz, assembly GCF_041138505.1. Classification (NCBI taxonomy): domain Eukaryota; kingdom Viridiplantae; phylum Streptophyta; class Polypodiopsida; order Cyatheales; family Cibotiaceae; genus Cibotium; species Cibotium barometz. The sequence goes on from NC_141091.1 coordinate 31,608,670, forward strand.
AATAGCTTATGAGAATGGCCAAAAAAGTCCTCTTTCTTTAGCTAACATCTCTTTTAGAGATGTTACTAACCCTAGGCCTCTTTCACACATGGGCGGACAACCCAATAAGTGAGCCTTGCTTAATACACTTAGGACTCTCATTTAGAACCCACATTGGCCTAAAACAATTTACATTGCACTTCGGCAAAAAAATATGAAAAAGTTATGTGCGTCTTTATGTTCCCATGGCTACAATCCCGCTCTCTCGCATTAATTGCTTCTGGCCTCCTTCCATAATCCGTATTCCCGTGAGTGTTCCCGTGGAACATTCCCCCCTTCCTAAATCGTGCACGTCCTCGGGTGCGGTAGAAACAAAAGCTCCAAAAAACGATGGAAGACAAGTAAAGTCTTTTATTGGAAAAAAAAAGCAGCAACACTGACAATCTCACAGGTGAGCATGCAAGTGAAAGGCCGATTAGAGTTTTAAAGAGTGCTAAAAGAAGCGAGTAACGACTAGTCAAAGTGAGACTAAGTGGTAGATAGTGCTATGTAAAGGCAAGTGTGCTTGTACACCATAGGTTATGATCGCAGTCTCAATGTCCTACAAGTGTTTAAGTTATTCCTAAGTGGCAACCCTACTCCTGAATATATGCCATGGTGATTGGACCTTTCTTTTTTTCTTTATTTTTTTTTTGTTCTTTTGTGTAAAGAGCAGAAGATTAAAGAGAATTATTATTTTTAGCTTGATAAAGAGGAAGGTTCCATCCCAATGAGACCCAAGCAATGGCCAAGAGACCTCCACCAAGAGAATCTAAAGGCCGCTAAGTATCTCAAGGGCGACAGACCCTTTTCTTTCTTTTTGACATAAAGAGTACCCCATGAAGATGAGGGCATCGGTCTCGAGGGCCCATAATGTACCCAAGAGTCCTACCAGCATCTATCAAGGTGATAGAGTCCTTGAAGGTCTTCTTCTTAATCTTTTAGACATCAGTGTTCACCCCATGGAAACCAAGGCATCGGCCCCAAGGTGCTAAGATAACCCAAGGTCCTACCAAGCATTCCACATGGCCATAGACACGTCATGTCTCGATTCACTTGTATATAATTTTTAGGGCATGTGTTTTGTAAATTTTTTATTTATTGTAGCACCTAGCCCATACCTAAGAGGTAGCTACCACTAGGGATAGCTAATATACTTCGAGAGCATAAGAACTTGGCATACTCCATTGGCATATGTCTTACACCGTCTTCAAATAGAAATACCTTCTACTAAGTCCTCTAAGACTCTAGAAATCACTCACCACATAGTAACAACTAATTTAAAACTTAAACCAGCCAACTGTGTGTGAGCATGCAAATAATATATGCAAAAGTGAAAAGCACATAAAGAACAAAAGATTATGATTTGAATACACTTGTTGTAGTGCTCGTTGATGTTGTGCATTTGTCTTGATGGATTGCTGATGTGCAGATTGCTTCTCTTTGCTCTTTGTAGGCATTGCATGTCTCCCCCCTTCCTAATTTGTGTGCACGGTAGGCGGACTATTTGAGCGTGTTTGTATGCTCTAGTTTTGCTGAGATCTCTGCAAAATGTCTTATTAACAAACAAGAAAAGAAAAGAAAAGAATAAAATTTGTTATTGGTAGCCAAGGGGAAAAACCCAGTGGGAGAAAAGTGCCCTGGCTTGTTGATCTTATTATGGAGTTGATGAGCTTACCCTTGCACTGGCGGTGGATCCATATCCACTTCTGCTGGAAAGATGGTATCAATCACTTCAGGATGCAAGAACAACCCTGTACAAAAGCCGGCCTCTGGAGAAGGTGGTAGAGGAAGAAGTGCTTCCTCACTAAAATATGGCATTGGTTCTATGGGAAGGTTCAGGAGGCAATGCCGATTTTGGAATTGCTCAATATAGGTGCTCATAGTGATCCAAAATTGACATGTTGAGGCTGGGGGAAAAAGGGCTTGTAAGATAGGTGGTTGCAAGTCATTTATGCATGTATCCCTCCATTGTTGTGCTTGAACCTCCTCAGGTAATCTACGTTGATTTGGTCCTCGGTCTGGTACTCTCACATCAAGAAGGTTATGGCATTGGGGTGTAATTCCCACAATTTGTTTCATTAAGCCTGTGCCATATCATCGAAAGAAAGAGCGGCATAGCCAACAAATGTGTGAAGCTTTCCCTAATACGAGTCGTGCACACTGACAATGTGGAAATGGATGATGCTGTTGATAGAATAAAGTGACAAAGTGATGCCCATAGCAAATTTCACCTAAAGGAGCATAAAAGTACCTAGAATGAGTTTGAAAAGGAGGAGCACTATAACCCCCGTGATGTTCAAGTTGAGTACTATCAAGGTCAACGCATGGTAGACATGTATCTCGCCAAGTATCCATCAGGAGGTATCTGGGCATAGAACAATGAAATTTAGAAACTTCAAACTTTATACACTCATATCCATCATTACAATCCCTATAAAAAACAATGTAGATAAGATCATCTCAAAAAGAACACAATCCTATAAAGGCATAAGGAACCACATTAGTAAAAGTGAGACTATTCAAACACTGATCTACCAAAGAGCTTCAATTGTAGTGTTAATGCCTTACCTTTGGTTTTGGGTATGTCCTTCTTAAGAGGTGGGAAGGATAGCAATTGTCGAGGAATTTGAGCAAGATAAGAGGATTTAGGCAGTGAAGTGCTAGAATCTATGCTCAAAGGAGACTCATGTAAAGTTGGATTTGTCTTAGGTACACAAGTTGATGGTGGAAGTATGTAACAAGGAGAAGTTGGGACAACTGGTGATTCAATACATGTTTGGGGAAGGTCAACACAAGGAGATTTGTAGGTGCTATCACAACCACCTATCCTATCTTGAAGAGGTTGTGTTGATTTCCTTTGCACCCACTCATATGAAAAACCGAGAGTGGCTTTTGGAATCTTATTGATACACTCTTCTGGCTCTAGCAAACCATGGCATTTGGGAAGCCAAAGTGCTGTTGCACCCTAATAATAGCCTTGTGCTTTAAGAACATGCTTTGGGACGACCCAATGAGTAACAATCTGAGGCTTAGGCTTGGAAAAGATATGCTTTTTAGGAGGTTTAGCAACTAGGCTAGATGGTACAAGTTTGTACGCATCTTTGGGTAGCCAAATTGACAATTCCTTCTTGCCTGGCCTTATTTGAGCAGTGACTAGAGTAGTTGGAACATGCCAGCCATGGCCCTCGCTTAAGGACTCATCGATTATCCACATCATTTGTCTTGGAGCTTGAAGAGCAGATGTTGAAAGTGGGTTGTGTAAGGTAGAACTACCACCCTTTTGACATGATAAAACTCGTGGAGCAGCAGATCCCAAGATGCAATCAGAATCAATTTGCAATTTATATTGTCTATTCTTCCAATCTAATGAACAATTGGTAGCACTTAACCATGATCGACCAAGAACAACCTCTACCACTGCCTTGGACTTACTAGCCACATAAAAGGGAACTGACATCTAGTGACCCTGAATGGACATCATAATGACACATTTTCCCTCTATAGGGTTATCTTCACCTGAGAAGCTTAAGCATGGCTTCAGTTAGTGGTTCATTGTATTTCTTGAGACGACTTCCATTAATGAAGTTAGGCATTTGCTCACCTTCTAGTGTCTCTAAACGCACTGCACCACTAGGAGTAAGCCCGTCCTAGGCCACGTTTCTTGAGCTTTCGCTTATGCTTCTTAAGTGTGTAGTACAAGAGCACAAGGTCCCCTTTTTTGAATCGGCCAGTTGTTACATTTCGATCATACCATTGCTTTTGTCTCCTCTTCTCGGCATACATCCCCATTACCACCAATAAGTGGGTCTCATCAAGCTTTTCCAATTCATCAATGCGTTGAGAAAGCTCATGACCAGTCTAGTCCAATTGTGTAGCAACTCGTCCGAGTTGTCGTCAAGCGATCTCATATAGAGTGGATCGCAATCACACGACGTGTTATCCTCCCACTTCTAGGATGTCTCCTCTGAGCCTCATTGGATGAGGAAGAGTCAGATCTATGGAGAGTAGGACTCCATTGTTGTGAGGGTAAAGATATCGTCACCTAATATTAAAGTTAATCTCTGATTAGGGTATCAATTGATCAATACTCGCTATGGGCACTATGAATTTACTGTCGTGCCATTTGGATTGACAAATGTCCCAGCCACATTCAATCGCCTAATGTAGGACATTCTCAGAGAATACTTGGATGATTTTGTTCCTGTTTTCTTTGATGATATTCTGATTTACTCAACGAATGCAGCTGACCATGAAGCTCACGTCCATAAAGTTCTTGAGATTCTAAGGAAGCACCAACTCTTTGCAAAAAAGAGCAAATGCACTTTCTCTCTCTACCATGTTGAATACTTGGGCTTTTTGGTATCCAAAGACAGAAATTCTCCAGATTCCGCAAAAGTCCAAGCAGTCATAGATTGGCCTAAACCAAAGACACTGAGATACAAATTTGTCAAAGCTGAAACTAATCATCTATAAACAAAAAACTTTTAAACATCATAGCTATAAGGGAAAAAAATAATACATGTGGTGGAGCAGATTCACATTTAAGCTCGTAGTCTAGCTCATTGATGAGCGCAATCAGGGTCCGTCTCGGACAAGATTGCTTAACTCCATTAACTAGGTCCGACCCATTGATTAGGGTCGAGATGACCAGTCAAATGCTTGGCGACTTAGAGCAACAGATGCAAGCAATTCATAAAGACATAAACGCTGCCCAGGATCGACAGAGACAATATACAGATAAGAAGAGGACAATCAGAGAATTCAAAGAAGCAGTTATAGTCTTCATTTGAATACGGACCAAAAGAATTTCTTTATCTCTAGGGGAGTATAAGTAGTTATCCCCCAGATATACAATGCTCCAGCGATGACTAAAAATGGTTTGCTTTTCAGCACAAACATCCTTTTCTGATCCACACTCATCTCTTCTGGTAACAATCCATCAGTTTGAGAAACAGCAACATTTGATCATAAAAGGAGTCAGAGCTCTAGCTCTGAACAACAAACAGATCAGAGAGTCAGGGAAATAATCATGAACTCCTGCAGCATCTTCTTTACTTTCAAGTCTGCTTAAATAATCTGCCACCACAGCATGCTGATTCCCTGGAGTATATACTATCACAAAGTCAAATTCTTGCAACAACAACATCCATCTTGCTAACCTTCCTTTCAACTGTGGTTTCTTCACAAGAAATAACAGAGCTTGATTGGTCAACATGGAAGAAGACTTTGTTAGCCAAGAGATAATGTCAAAATTTCTGTAAAGAGAACACCGTGCTCAAAGCTTCTCTCTCTGTAACTGAGTAATTCCTCTTAGCTGAAGTAAGCATTCTACTTGCATAGTAGACAGGTCTGAACCAATTTTTGATTTTTGCTTGCATAAGAACAGCTCCTACTGCAATGTCTGAAGCATCAACAAATACATGGAATGGTAAAGACCAATCAAGAGACTGTAAAATTGGAGCTACCACCATCATCTTCTTTAAATTCTGAAATGCCTTTTCTTGGGCCTCTGACCACCTGAATTCTACTCCTTTCTTCGTTAAATGTGACAAGGGTGCACATACACCTGAAAAATATCTTAAATGCCTATTGTGCCACTTGATCTGACCCACAAACCTAGATGTTTCCTTCAGATTCACTGGGCTCTTGGACTTTATGATGCTCTGAATTTTTCTTGGATCCACCTGTATACCTTCCTCTAAAATTATGTGGCCCAACAAAACTCCTCTTTTAACTGCAATTGCACATTTGTATGGATTCAATGACATACCATACTTCCTGCATCTCTCAAAACCTTTCCTCAAGTGCTCCCAAATGCATCTCTTTGGATCTAAACACACAGAAATCATCCATAAATACCCTCATAAAAGAAGACAAATAGGGCTCAAACACTCTACTTGCCACCTCTGAGAAAGCTGGTGGTCCATTTTTTAATCCAAAGCACATTACTGTGAACACAAATGCTCCCCACTCTGTAATGAAGGCTGTTTTGTGTTCATCATCAGGGTGCATCCTGATTTGATTATATCCCAAGAACCCATCCAGAAAACTATACATTTGATGCCCTGCAATTGAATCTAGCAAAGTATCTACAAAAGGTAATGGGAAAGGATCTGTGATTGTGGCTGCATTAAGCTTTCTATAATCCACACAAACTCTGATTCTTCCATTTTTCTTGGGGACTACTACAATTGGAGATAGCCATGTGGCTTCATGTACAGGCTTAATGAATCCCACCCTGAGCAGCTTGTCAATTTCATCTTTAACTTGCTTTGCATAATTGGGATTCATTCTGTACCTCTGTTGGATAACAGGCTTAGCATCTTGCTTCAAATTAATCCTATGGGAATAAAATGCAGGATCAATCCCCTTCATATCTGAATATTTCTATGCAAAAATATCCTTGTATTCCATTAATAATTTCAAAAGATTGTCTTTAAATTCTCCTTCCACATGAACACTAACTTTGACAACTTTAGGATCATTCTCTGTTCCCAAATTCCATTCATTCAGATCATCCTCCATAACTCTAGTTGATTTCTACATACTGTTTTCATATCTTTGCTCTGCTATTGCAATAGCCTGATTTGTTGTTAGATCATTCTGCATCTCCTCTGACTGTGACAGCTCTGATTCCTGTAAAACTGTGAACTGTTCCTTAGTCATCTCAGTCCCTATTTGAATATCTTGTAATTGCTGGTCTCTTTCCTCTTCTGAAACTACAGCAAAACAATCCTCATAATCTCCCAAAATAGTCATCACATTTATATCAAACACTGGGACAACTGCTGGATTGGCCTTCAAATATTCCACTTCTTCATCATCTTCTACTTCATTTGCCAGGTGTATGCCTTGTGCCCACAAAGCTCTTTGCTCCTTTGGCATAAATATAGTAGATGTCATGGGTAAAGTCTGTTTTTGGTTCCCCTGTTTCAAGATCACCATATTAGCTCCCCAATCTTGCTATAACTTAGCCTGTCTGAACCAAGGTCTTCCAAGGAGCATTGGGTAAGCCATGTTCCCTGATTGCATCCTGAGTACTACAAAGTTGACCATAAACTTCAATCCTGCAATGAAGATCTCTTGGTTTTTTTGCAAACCTAAAGGTTGTAATCTCCTCTGATCAGCCATTTTTAGCTGAAAAGGTGCTGGATGCAACTTTTGGCTCCCAAATTGAATATAAACTGACTCAAGAAGTATATTAACTCCTGATCCACCATCCAAAAGAACTCCATGTATGGGCTAGCCCTGATATTTGATTGATATGGTAGGAACTTTGAAATCAACATCTTCCACCTGAACAATATTAGTCATTAAAAGATTACTTTGAGGTGAATCAACACCTTGTCTCTGAAGAATTCTTTGAAACAGCAAATCTCTAAACCCTGGTACTAATATCAGCACAATTGGTCAAGAGAAATCTGAATTTCTGAATGTAACAGAGCTTCATAGAGTGAGTCAAAATTAAAAATTTCCTCTTCTCCTTTGTCCTGTCCTTGTTCTTCACAAACCCCTTCAATTTGTTCTAACATTAGTTCTTCCAAAGCTGGCTTCTTCTTGTCCAACTTCCTCTGAACCTTGCTTCTAACTTTCTCCTGATCTCCCCATTGAATTGGGCCTTTATTCAACTTTGCAGCTCTTGTCACTACCAAGGCAGGAACATGTTGTTTCCCATCCTTATCATTTGCATGGACTACACATCCAGAACAGTCACAAGAAACATTCTCAGCCACATCAGAGTTACTCTGAAACTGGTCCTCTATCACTGTCACTGCATTTAACTGTGTTATTTGTTGGTTTTGCTGCATCTTTCCTCTCTAATTTTGATCTGCTATCTACAGGGTACCTTACAATTGGGATACCCCTCTCTGTCCTATGCTTGCACCATAACTCACAAGCTGGACCCTGTCTATGACCCTCTTTGTCACAATAAGTGCACTTCAATTCTCCTCTAAAATCTGATTGCCATGTTTGTCTAGGTTGTGATCTGAACTGTCTATTTGGTCCTCTAGCTTAAGGAGGGAAAACTTGATTAGATGAAGTTTCGTTCTGCTGCTGCTTTGACCTTTGTACACCGAGGGGAACTCTTCCTCTGACATTTGGGTTATACCAGCAACAATTGGTTACTAAATGTCCTTCCTTTGAGCATATCTAACACACTGGTCTATCATTTGTTAATACTGAGGCATACTTCAATGCTTTAAGTCTCTTTAACAGTTCTTCATCATCCAATCCTTTCTTCTTCTTTTTGCCCTTATCTTTGGACTTTGAAGATTTCTTCTTCTTTTTCCTTTTCTGGCTAGTTAATTCATCATCTGAATCTGAGTCACTATTATATTCTGAATTATCATCAGAGCTCTCTGAATCTGTGTCTCCATCAGAGTCAGATTCCAGGTCTGAATTAGACCTCTTTTTCTTTTGTTTCTTCTTAGTAACACCCAACCTCTTTTCTACTCTTACTGCTGCTGCTTGCACCAAAGCATCAAAACCTGCAGCAATGTCTACATTAGCCACTGCTGATTTGATTGTCTTCCTTAATCCATTCAATAAATAAGAAGCTAACATCTCATTGGAAAGCCTATCTGCTCCTTCCAATCTTTGAGAGAGAATCCTGAACTTCTGAGCATAGTCCTCTACTAGCGTTTCTTTTTGTTGAAGATCTTTAATTTTATTTATGATGTCATTGACTGTTTTCTCCCTTCTGAACCTGGCCAAAAAACTCTCTCTCAAAGCATCAAAGTTTCAAAAATATCCCAAACCATACTCGCTAAACCAATCCATTGGTGAGCCTTCTAAGGTAGCAGCAAACTGCCTCTTCTTCACCTCTCCCCCATAAAGTGTGTCATAGCCACTAGTCTCCCACCTTGTTTGGAATTGGGCTACATGGCAGTTAGGGTCCTCCTTGGGTTTTCCCCTGAAATTTGCTGATCTCACCTTTGGGTTATGTGCTGGTGGATTTTGAGGATTCATTGTTGCCCCTCTAATTGGCCTCCTTGCTAAGAGTGGTAATGGTTCAAACTGCAACCTTCTCCTACTACTTCCCCTAATAACTCTATTCAACAAGGTTCCCCCAAGAAATGTCCTGAAAGTGCTTGAGAATACTAGTGGATTTTGAGCATCCTCAACACTTCCTGCTTTTGCATTAGCATTTGAATCATTATTTAAAATTGGAATACCCAAATTAGATTTAGATTGTACCGAACCTGTCGGAATCCCTTCTCCTTGAACAGCATCCACAAACTGATCATGTACTTCTTCCTCATCATCAATATCCTGTGCTTCTTGATCCAATGTTTCCTCCTCTACATCTTCTTCCAAAACAGTTTCCAATGCTACACTTGTTCTCGGAGGAACTTCATAATCTGAGTCATAATCATCACCTTCTTCATCATCATTTCTGCCTGTTAAAGCAGCGTGAGCATCTCTGGCCCTTGACCTTGTATAATATCTTTTTGAATTCCCCGAATTATCTTCAGACATCCACCAAGGCTAGCGGTCCTCTGAATAAGTCGTATCCTTCCAAAACTCAAAGCATTCGAACCCGCAGGATCGCCAATGTGTACATGGCCCTCTAAAAGGTTATGTACAAGGCATTAATAAATAATACATCACTCAACACCATTCAGAGCGCATCAGAGCGCAGTCTCTGATTCATCGTGTGACAGCATAATGATTGCACAAACATCAAGAAAGACATAATAAAACACTGCGCAAAGACATAGCAGAACTTCTCCTTCATTCATTAGCAATTAGAATCAACGTTCCATTCTTCCTATCCCTAGATACAACTATCAGGGTAATAACTACTCGGTTCAGATTCCAAAGGGATAGCTTCAGAGAGAGTGACCAAGCTAAGAGATACCATAAAAGGGAGAAAGCTGGTGGATCATGCACTCCACTCGAGGACACTCACGCTCAGCAAGAAGGGAATCCACTTTTTGAACAACAGGAAGATTAGGACCCACTCCCTGGGATGAACTCAAAGCTCTACAGTACCTCCTCAAAAGGGCTCAGCTAGAAGGAGAAGTGAGAAGGTATTGTGGAAGGGACATGGTGAGCTCTACTCGATTAAGAGCAGAAACAAGGTCAAAATAAAGAATGGGGGAAAACAACTTACTTGGAGTACGGCGTGGACGAGTGTGGCGAGGGCAAGGTAAAGGGTCGGCAACAGGAACAGCGACATGGGTGGGTGGGTGGGTAGCAAAACAACAGGTTCGGGATCTCCCTCCTCAACAACCTTTTCTTTCCCCTTTCGTGTGATGGCTTGCACAGGTGATGAATCTAACTCAATCATATTAATCAAAGGGTTCTTAGTGGTGGTAGGTGATGAATCTAACTCAATCATATTAATCAAAGGGTTCTTAGTGGTGGTAGGTGGTGCACTAAGCAACTGCTAGAGAACTAGGAGACCCCCTTTGAAGAAGTATCCAACTAGGGCCCGGGGGTTTCTCGGCACCAATACGATGATAATGGGGCCGGGGGGTGGCAAAGTGGTGCTCGTATTCATCAAATGGCGCATCTTAATGTAATACATATCCTCTCTGTGCCCCCTACCCAAACATTTCTCATAAGTGCAAATAACGGTGGGGCAATCTTTGGAAAGATGGCCGGATACATGACAAGCTCCACACACCATGTTGGTGGGATTAGGCTTAGGGTGATGTGCAGACAACAAGTTTTGTTGGCGCTTTAGAAAATTCACATCAAGAGTCACGGCCTTCACATTTTCATTAAGTTGGTTAATGTAATTTGTCATCATGTTTTTCAAATCCTCAATACTAGACGTGGTGCTTTCATACCCATCCCCCCCTTGTGATGTGCTGGTGGTGGAGTGGTAGAAGTAGAATCAGGGTAAGTCACATACGGTGATGGCGCATGAGGGGCAGGAACATGGTTTTGTGAAGGGGTTAGGGGAGCCACGACGCTAGAAGAAGGTGGGGGTGCTAAAGGCAAAAGAGGTGGTGAGGTCACCTGAAGGTGAGGTAGTACAACGGGGAATGGTTGTGTTGGTTGAAGTTGAGGCACATATACGATGGGGTTGGCCAAGGTTGTTGCGGGGAGGGAAAAATGGGAGTATGTGGTGCTAGCCATGAATAATACGAGGGAGATGGAGTCGTGGCCTGTTGTGGCTCGTAAACACATTGATAAGAGCTGTCCACATTAATGGCAAAAGTGATGGCCGTATTCAAGTCGTTTGGGGCTTGAGCTCTAACCAAAATTTGGATGCTAGGGTGTATGCCTCGTAGAAACGAGTCCATGATGGTGAGCGGGTCGATGTTAAAAATGGGAGTGTAATGATCAACAAAGTTCCTAAACCTCATGGCCGCTTGTTCCACTGTCTCATGCGGGTGATTTAAGCAATGTGATAAGAAAGTTAAAATCTATTCTTTTGAGTAAGGGCAATTGGTTCTTCTCTATGATGCACATCATGAGCTTTTCCCTGGGAAGTTGAGCCATTTATGGTCGGGTCCTTATCGCATTGTTGAGGTTTATCCTCACAATAAAGTCCAGCTTGCAGAAATGGATGGGACATGGTTCTCTACTAAAACCAATTTTGATAAAATTAAGCCCTATTGGATGTGATAGCATTGACTTTTCCGTTATGAGTTGCAGATGATGTTGAATCTACCACGCCTTTTTGGAGTCTATACTTTGATGGAGCATGTAGGGGAAGGACAAACTTGGTAGTTGCGGCATTGTCATATATCCACCTAAAGGAAATGCTATTCTTTTGGGAGTTCTTTTGGGAGATCATTTGAGCAACAACATTGCTGAATATCAAGCACTTTTGATTGATTTGAGAGCACTACTTCTTTTGGGAGCATCTCATGTTCATATCTATGGAGATTCACAATTCTTGGTCCACCAGTTTCATGGCCAAGCCTGCACCCTCCACCCTTTGATGCACTACTATAGTCTTTTAGCCCGTGACCTCTTCACCCATTTCAAGGGATCGGGCTCATACCCGCACTCCTAGCCGCAGAAAATGACTTGTGGAAAAAAAAGTAGCGGGCCCATGTATCAGCGCGTGTATCATCACGGCCAGAGACATGCGTGTAAAAGCACGTGTATAGACGCAATCAGACGTGCTGATACGAGGGCTTATACACATGTTTTGTCAGTTTAGCTACACTTATACATGGGCATTTCACAGAGTATCCGCGTATATACACGTGACTTTTACAGAGTTGACGCATGTATACACGCAAACATAGAGCCAAAAAAAAAATCCAGAGAGTGCTATTTGGTACCTGAATGTGCTGTTCCAGCATTCGAGCACCCAATAGCACTCTCTAGATTTTTTTTGGGGTGCATTGCACCATCCACGAGGAAGATTTAGTGCATTGTCATTACACGATTCAAGAACGACATGAATGCATACATTGTCAATACACGATTCAAGACAGACATGAATGCAATAATATCAATTCACGATTCAATATTACTATCAAAATTTACACATATATACAAGGGAGTCCATATGTCGAAGTAGCCCATGGCTTCAATTATAAACAAATATATACAAAATCAAATTGGTTTGTCTAAAAAAGCCCATGGCTTCAGTTACAAAAATATATATACAACCACATCCTCAATATGGAATGTGATACTATAAGTCTGAGTACTACTCAGACCCAGATGATGACCTGCTGCTCCCTTCATGATCAGATGAGCTCACATCGGTATACATGTCCGATGAGTAGTGCTCATGTCTAGCAGGAGCAGTGGCGGCGGCTGGATCATCAGTGGTAGGAGCATCAACAAGTGCAACAGCAGCTTGTGCCTGTTCAAGTAATATATCGTATATAAGTATATATATATGTAATTCAATAAACCAAAATCATTCGTTTAGAGTTTTCAAGTACCTGTCGACCGTATGGTCTCATGGCCATGTCAAACTGCGCATCCGTAATACGTCCCTTGGCTTTGAAGAGGGCCCACATGTCACGTCTGCTATGCCGACGAGCATACCCAATATCGTGGGCTGTGGGCTTCCTCCCCATAACCTCGTGGGCTGTGGGCTTCCTCCCCATAACCCGTCGTCGCTGTATCATAATCAACACAATTTGTAAGATTAAAACAATCATAGAATCAATGAATTAAGTAAAACAATCAAATAAAGTGGCAAGATACTTACGAACTCTGCCTCCCATGACTCGACGCCGCAAGATCCAAAATGCGAAGATCCAATGGTCTCCATCTGGATCCATCGTGCCTCCACATGCTGCCTGCTCTTCACCCCACCCTCTGCTCATTTCTTTGCCTCCTTCCACTCGCGTTTGTGTGCAGTGTGGCAGGTTTCTTGGCAGGATAGCCACCCGCAGCTACATTTAGCCCATCATCGTACGCGAGTTTCTTAAGGTGAGATCTTTTATTACTTAAGATCTCCCTTATTCGCATCCTTTTCCCATACATCCGAGAATGCCGCATGTGGGGGATTGGGGTACCGACTATGTACAACATCTATCACCTCCCCAACTAATCGGCTATTTTGATCTTTAAATCTAATAAAACAAATTCTGTACAAGTTTGAAACTACCCCACACATGAAGTCCATTACCTCTTTCCCCCTCGCATCCCATCACTACCCTGCCCCTATCCTTCACATCATAGTAGATCACTCCCTCCACCTCTCTCACCTCCGCATCATCACTGTCTCCTCTAACTCTTCTTCCTCTATCTCCTCTCTCACCGCGTGCCCTTCTACCTCCCCCACCAAAGCACCTGCCGCATCCTCCACTCCCACTCTTCCTACTGCGGCGTTTGCTCTCCTCTGTATTGCGGGGTGGAGTCATGACTGGGGGATTGTGTACGTGACTGTGTAGGTGACTGTGGCTGTGAGGGAGTACGTGATGGTGGCTGTGAGCCCTGACGTGACGGTGCCTGGGAGGGTGTGCGTAAGTGTGTCTGGGACGGGGTATGTCTCCTTGTCGGTGGGCATGGAAGAGGAGAAGCTGCATGCCATCTCGCCGGACTCGCAGACATAGACGGCAGTGGAGTGACATGGATACTCGGGGGCGGGGTATAGATACCAGAGGTAATCCAGGAGGGGGATGGGCATACATGTACTCTGTAAGCTCAACTGGACCAGGATGGCACCCAAAATGATTTAGCATCTCCATCATCCAAGTGCCGTATGCAAATGGATCGGATAAAGAACCTGGATCCATGAAGAATCTGCAAAAATAAAAGTATATACATGAAGGGAAACACTCTATGTATCAAAGCACAGTCGCCATGAAGGGAATCACTCTATGTATCAAAGCACAAAGATGAAGATTGAAAGCACAAACTTTATGCAGCATCTTGATCAAGGTTGTTTCTATACATGCTTGATGATTCCCCATGATGACAACATGCAAGCTAGCACATATGATTTTGTGAAGGCAAGCCATATGCAGATGGGATCATCTCTCTCTTGAGCTGGATCAACAAGCAAGACATGCAATCATGGGTGATCTTTAAGGACAAACACAGTTGCATGTAAAAACCTGTCCAAAAATGCGTGTATCTGCGCGTGAACAATCTGTGCAAACAGGGTACATGCAGATATACACGCGCTCGTACACACACGGCCTGCGCAAAAACTTTTTGGAAAATGACCGACCATCGACAAATCTTTCTTATAAAAAGAAAGCCCAGACTGTCACTATCGTTCACAAAAATACTGAAGTAGGCATGACCAAAGAAGGACGGAGACAATCGCATAAGGAAAAGAGACAATCACATAAACAAATGGAAGGAAAGAGACAGGACAAAGGACAAACTGACTCACCTCTAGAAAAGTGAGTCTTCTTTTTGGCTGGTTTCCTTCACCCGTGTCTGCTCCTTGCACCCATGTCTACTCCTTGCACTTGGCTTTAGTTCTCTGTTGGAAGAGGGAAGATTTGGCGGGCGACGAAGGAGAGGAAACATGAAGTTTGAAAATGGTTTTTTGGAGAAGGCAGCAGGTTATTTTAGGTATAGACAGGTGGTTGCATGTAGGAGTGCGTGTATATTCGCATGTATTATAAAACAGCCGCATTCATACACGTGATTTTAGACATCTAGATGCGCTGTTACACACGCGATTTAAAACAGTGAGACGCGCTATTACACGCGATCAACATAGGATATAGAGACTTTTTATACTTTGATTAAAAACTGATTATGATTATGTGTTTGCTCTTTTGTACATAGGATGTCATCAACCTCCTCAAGCAGTTCTGGTGAGGATGAGACAATGCGTCATCGTAATCGCGATGTGTGGTTGGGACAAAGGATCAAGTGTATGTGTAATCGATGTCAAGGATGCATTGTACGAGCGCGTCGAATTACCTTGAATCACATCTCCATGTATGGAGAATGGAATCAAATAGGTTTAGAGGTGAGTAGATGTAAATTGATAGTATTCAAATGACTCATGGTGTCTAAATTAATGGAGTTTTAATATATATACTCTAATTGAAGCACGATGCAGTACCACACCCTAACATGGTGACCTACGTGCGGCGAGAGCACGCAAAGCGTCGAGCGACGAGATGATGCTGGAGCTTCGGGATCTATTGTTAGAGATGAGTGGAAAAGGGATGACAATAGCCCTGCACCCCACAAAGTTGTGGAAGAGGAAGTGTTTGATGATATGGTGCGGTATCTTTTTAGGGATGATCCCAAAGGTATGGAAGACGATGATATGGAACAAGAGCAACTTTACAAGGCTTCATCGACACCGGTTTTTGAAGGGTGCACATTCTCTATTTTACGTGCTTCACTTGAACTACTCAATATATAAATAGTTTATGGATGGAGCAATGCAAGTCTTGACGCATTATTGAAGTAAGCATTCTAACTTGCAAATTTGAATTAGTGGTTAAGGGTTTAGGGTTTAGGGCTAATTGATGATATTGGATGCAGGATATTATCAAACATGCTTCCAAAGGGGAATAGACTACCCACCTCAATGTTGAGATATCGAGCTCGTCACTGATGACCCGCCTGGGGGATAGGCCCCACACTTACACCACTGGCATGGTTGGTGAGATCTTGGGTGATATGCGGCCAGTGGGATGATAGGCTGTGTGTGACAGCCATTCTAGAGACTGGCATAGTTATAGCGCCAGCTCATTTAGTCGGGTTCACACTATAGAGAACCTGTGTATGTATTTGGTTGAGTACCTTTCATATTGAGTGCACTCTTATCTTGTATATGGTGTGTTGAGTGTTGAGTAGTGAAGAAGAAGATTTTCAGCCTCTCACCTTGTGTGTTCTCTATTAGGGTTTTGTGAGTGTGTGTGTGTGCTTGCAAGAGCTCAAGCTCTCTTCTCCCCTGCATCTTTTCATGGTATCAGAGCCTGGTTTGTGCTAAGGACTGAGCTGCAAGCAAGAGAACCACATGCATTAGGGGAAGGTTGAGGTCTATGGGGGCCCTTTAAGCTGCCATATTATGTTTTTAAGTACTTTTGCTTAAGGACTCTAAGCATACTTTGACTAGGCCTGACAAGGGGATCTTTATGCAATCATTATTTGAATTTCTATTTTTTCAAATATATATTTGCTTGAGCTAAAATGGGGGTAACTTTTTGGTTTCCCCAAATTCAAAATGGCTGAAAAGCCTTCCCTCCTCTCTTCCCTCCACGTTTAGGTCCCCCCCACTTTCTCTCTCTACATTCTCTCTCTAAGACGCCTCGTTTCTCTACCACTCTCTTTCTCTTCCCCTTTCTCACATTTGGGTGTGCCATGGCTCTGCATCTCTGATTAGTAAGCTTCCATAACCTCTGCACTTCCAAATGTAGATATCTCACACTCTCTCATCCTCCATGCCTCATCTTTTTATCATTTTCTGCTCTCTCTCTCTCTCTCTCTCTCTCTCTCTCTCTCTCTCTCTCATGTCTTTCCCCCATTGAAGTGCAGAAAATCCCTCTGTCAACCTCCATAGCTTCAAAGCTTACCATTTTCCATTCTTGCATTGTTTACCATACATATCCCCTACTTCTGTCTGCAATCTACATCTCTCTCTCTCTCTCTACTGCATTATGCTGCGAAACCTCAATCTACCATTTTCTATGCCTCTTGCCATATTCCTTGTCCTTTCTCCTATTACCTAATCAGAAGATCTATGACCTTCTAATATTTTTTACAGTAAAACTTCATTGCACTCTCCTCAGAATACCCTATCCTCACTCTTGCATTGTGCGCTACAAGAAGCTCTTTTCAGCATTGCCTAACCCTAAAGAAAATACCACTTAAAGATATATCTAACAGAGCACCAAAGTTCAGGTTACATGTAGATTTGGCTGCTGAGTATGCTACAATCCGCAGCACAAAATCAAGTGGTGTGACCGATGTGCCATTGGGTACTCTTCGATCACAAGGGCAAAAATGTATTGACCTCTGGACGAATGGATTCATATACCCTATTGACCCGCTCACCAATGCTCCACCTCATTTTGTTAATATCACTACATTTCTTAGTTATGTAGATGATGGAGCTAATGGTCTATTTGGCTATTGTAGGAGGCTTTCTTTTGTTGCAGCTCAGGAATCGCATTCAAGACTGCATTTTCGAGGCTTATGGCTTGAGTTGCAGAAGCAACACAAGAAGGACATTGATAGGCTTGAAGAAGTGGTGAACAACTTGAAAACTCAGAATCAGGAGCTCCAGAAGAACAACTTTTTGCTTAAGCAGGCCTTTGATATTGAACGGGACAAGGTGAATGCAGCCAAACAGGATGCACGAAACAAGCAACGACACCTTGCAAGCCTGAAGAAGCTTCCTGTAGGCTTTCGACAACGGAAAAGAAAGCGTCAGTCCCTAGAAACCTTGGCAATCCTAAGTGGAGCAAGAAAACGACGTGTACGAGAAACAAGGTAACTTCTATTCTTGCCATTGTTTTGCAGGCCTTTCTGTTTTGTGAAACATATTGATGTTATTTTGTATTTATGTTCCATGTAGAGATATTGCTGGGGATATGATGGGATATGAAGGTGGTGCTGAGGAATGTAGAGCAGGCATATTGAAACATGTTGTTATCAGACATATATAAGCTGCTAGAAGATCCCACATGCAAAATATCTAAGCAAATCCGAAACAAAATTTCTAGAGAGCTGCAAAATATGGTAAGCCCCATACAGATTATGGATGCATGTGATAGTGCTGGTGTCAGTAGGAAGGGATATGAAGCCATCTACAGGGTGTTTACACTAGGTCATCGTGCTAAAGGTTTTCTTCAACCCATGCTACCAACTCCATACAGTGTAACCATGGCAAGAAAAAGTGCAAACTCAGAAATTGCGACCATGTTAGGTGGCTACCGTCATGTGGAGGATGCTCTGCCTGTATGTACTACAAAGGTATTTGAATACAACAAGTACAACAATGTCTTTATTGATTTAAGGACCCTTCAAAGAGCTATGATTTCTTATTATGGTCTAAGCATTGAGGAGTGCCAAGGTCAGGCTATGTTTGTGTTAAAGCTTGATGAGTGTCAAATTGTAAAAGGACGAAAATTAGAAAGAGTCAGCCTAACACTTATGAACAGGGCTATCAAAGGAAATCTGGAGGAACAGGATGATAATCTTCTTGATTGTAGTGCACAAGCCTCAAATTCCAACAAGGGAAGTCAATCTTAGGGAAAAGATTACTATGGAGTGCAATCAAAAAAGAATATATGGTGGTTGGCAGCATTTGAGCTTCCACAGGAGACGAATGATACATTGCGATGGTACCTTACCCGAACAGGCATCCCAAATGTCATATCATTGTAATCAAAAGGAGAAGCTTTGCATGTGGAAGATGTAGGAACATTTACAATTGAGTGGCACATGGCAGGTGATTTAAAGACATTGAAGTGTATGCTGGGATGCAAGCTAGGAGCAAATACTTTTTTTCCATGTATTTATTGCTGCCATTCAAAATCAGAGTATATTGATCGCGGCAAAGCTTCAGGCAAGGTTGCAGCCACCAAGACGACCAAATGTCATGCAAAGGGCAAGAAAAATGTACAACCAACTTTAATGAGTGCAACGCAAAACAAAGATCCAAAGAAACCTATGTAGTGGGTTAATGGCATCATGAATTGTAATACCAATTGTCTGCCTAATCGTGATCAAGAAGATATCTCATGGAGCCCTATATTAGAGATTCCACTTTTCCGTGTTCATATTTGCACGCTTCATGCTAGGTTACGCATAATGGACAAATTACTGAAGTTACATATCAATTATGCATGGAATATGGAGCTTGAACATCTTCGCAACGAATGCATCAGTAAGCTGGAAGATGTCCTTTCAAGTGTGGGGCTTCATGGTGGTGCTGTAAAGTTGACTAAGGATACTAAAAAGTCAGGACCGATAATCCAAACAAAATATGCATGGGTGGGTCCAAAGCAAGACACCTTCTCTCAAATTACGAGGGGTACAATAGTCACACAAAATATGAATTATGGAAGGCCATTTGTGAATGCACCACTTATCGTGGGAATAATGCAGAGCTTGGTCTCAAGCGGGCAAGGCTGTGGGAGTCACTTGACAAAATGATTTAATTGCTAGAAAAGGCTCCACTTGTTGCTGAGGAGATTGCAAACTTGAAGACTGCAATACATACATTTACTCAGCAAATGGTTGATGCATGGGGAGAAACACATATCACCCACTATATGGTATTTACCTTTCTATCTATTTACTGATATTAATCGCCAAATAGTAAAATTCGGATATGATCTTTGTTGCAGCACATTATATTTGCCCACACACAATTTTTTCTCGACGAATATGGTCCAATGGTAATTTGGAGCACCCAAGGAATGGAGCGCTCTCATTATCAAGCTAAGGCAGCATACTTTAAGAACACGCGACATGGTGGAGGTGGTAAGGAAAAAAGTAATGCCTTGCATGAGATGTTTAATTGGTTTTATCGCAGTTTGGGAGGTCGACGCCGACAGAAACCAAAAGGGCAGGTGTCATTACTACGAAGGGTTGTAAAAAATGTCAATCTGCAACGAGCCAACGCGGAGGCATATGGGTCGAAAATGGGTTCCATATTAGAAAATTGTAGCCTTTTTTAAGTAAGAGCTTTTTTATTAATGTCGAGATTTTTTTTATTAATAAGTTTTTTTTCAAAAACTATATAAACCTGTGAAAGTGAGTTTTAAAATTACATTTTCACGTTCATTCACTCGTGTAAGTCAATGGATGGCTAGAACTAAGCACACTGCACGCAAAACTGAGAACCCAAACGTACCGTCTGGTGCGCACAACTTAATACACGCAGTAGCCGCGGCACAGGCATTTCAACAAGTGCAAAAACGTTTCAAAAAGAAGCATACAAGCATGGACAGAGAGGTAGAGACCCGACAGGAAGATGTACAGCCGGATGTGTTCTCAGGACTGGACAATATTGAGGATGTCTCCAAGCAGCCTGGAGACATCGGCTCATTTAGAGCCACGCGTACACCATTCCCCCGACCTCTCTCACATGCTGAGCAGTAGGAGCGTGTGCTGGAAGAGCAACAACGCCAGATTGATGAGGAGGAGCATAGAAGAAGAGAGCAACAGCAAGCCCTATTCCCTCAGCAGCTACAAGAGGAGCTAAGGGTCGCATTTGAGGAAGACCAGGAAGCACTTCTGTGTATTGAGCAAGAGCAGTTTCAACAGACTGCTGACTTCTATGAAGCAGAGGAAATAAGCCATCGTGAAGAGCAGGATAGGCTCTTAGCACAAACACTACATTAGGAACTTGAGAGGCGTCAGCCCCCGTCTCCACCTAAAAAACAAAGAATAAAGATTCGTGTCAAGAGAAAGAAGGAACGTGCAAACAGGCAGCAAGAGGTGGAGATGGAAGAGGAGGATCGATGACAAGTAGAGGAGCAAAGGGAGAGGGAAAGACTGGAGCAGGAGGAGCAAAGGGAGAGGGAAAGACTGGAGCAGGAGGTGCAAAGGGAGAGGGAAAGACGGGAACAAAGAATTCAAGAAGCACGCAGATTAAAACAAGAACAAGAAAAGAAGAAGGCAGAAGCAAGTAAGAGAAGACTAAATCTAGATCCAGCCGAGCAAGAAAGGCGAAAAAAATTTAGAAATGATAGACAACCATGGGAAGAGAGGTCGCATCCACCACCACCCCCTGTAGCCAACAAGAAGAGAAGATGGAAACCAGGGACCGTGGCTCTGCGAGAAATCAGAAAGTACCAAAAGAGCACAGACCCCATCATGGCAAAGGCCCCCTTTGCAAGAGTTGTAAAAGAAGTCATCGACAAGTACAGTGACAGGGTCACTCGGGTACAGAGTACGGCACTGTGGAGGCCCTCCAAGAGGTGTCAGAAACAATTTTGGTCTCTCTATTTCAAGATTCGGTGCTGTGCCATGCTCACGCCAAAAGGGTGACCCTAAAGCCTGTTGTTGACATGGCACTTGCACTACGTTTACGTCAGGATAAAGCGCTCCATAAGGAAGGATTTATAGGATAGGATTAAGCTTTTAGGCGGCGGCCTTTGTGCCTTTTGTAATCTCGACATTGTAATACATTTTTTTGAATCTATAAGATATTGTCAATGACTCGTTAACCAACGTATTCATTTGTTTCGACTGTTATAAAAGCAGACATTTCATTTCTTGTACTGTTGTTTGAATGAGAGAAACTGTTGATCATGTATTAAGAGCCTTAGTTAAACAGGAACAAAATTTATATTATTGATAAGGTGATTGTGAAACATTATCTTGTTATACGTGGCATTGTTGTTGGCATTGTTATACGTGGCATTGTTGTTGGCATTGAACAGAGGATCCTTACATAGTGCAGAAATAAAATTATATTAAATTTATTTTCGGTTTGAAAAAAAAGGCTTAAAGCTCAATAAGGCCTTAGAAAAGCTCAGGGACAAAAAAAAAAGTTATTTGGGGCTCAAAATCACCTGGTGAAGTCTGGCATTAGATAGAACATTTTTTAAAAAAGCAACAGTTTTCTTTTTTTTAATGTTTCTAGGCAGAGTAATCATCAAAATAAAGTGCACACAATGCATTTTTGTGTGAAAAAATGATCAAAAAAAGGGCTGTGCGCTACGACGCGAATTTAAGCCTGGCCTGCAATTTGAAAGGCTGAAATTCGCGCCGTAGCGCACAGCCCTTTTTTTTAAATTTTTTGACTCTATCCAGCATTATGTGAACTTTTTTGATGAAAAATATGCTTACAAATATCAAAAAACATAAAAAATTCTCATTTTTTAAAAATTGTTCAGATTTTGTACTGCCAGATTTCAGCTGGATGTTAAGTGACATTCAAAGAACAAATATTTGATCATTATCAATGAAATTTCCTACACATTCACATGCCTGCCAAAAGTTTAGAGGGCACAGTGCTGACACAACAAATAAACAAGAGAAATGGTTCAGACTTCTTAGAAACATTACAATTAAAAAAGTATACATTTTGTGTTGATTTCGTAGAAAGAAAATTACAAGTTCCTGAGAAGATTTCTGAGAGCTTCTTTAGCTTCGTCACTCTGTGTGGTTTTCTCACCTAGGCTATTAGCTATAATAATAGGATTGGTTACACCTTTGGAGATTGAAGTGGTACAATGGCTTAGCATGTGGCCGGTGTAGTTGCCTGCAAATGTGTACATGGCTACCTCCCTGCTAATAAGTATACATTTGTTTGCATTATTTGCTAGCCCATCTTCGGTGAGAACCCCACTTAGAGCTTTACACTTGATGAGCTCTGCTTGTGCCTCCTCAGAGTACTCTAAATGGATTACTCGAATAAATGATGGAGAGAGGCTAGGAAGGTAATGAATCAGGGAGGTGTCTCGTCCATCGGATTGCACACGAACTCCACCTCCACGTGCAGCAAACTTGTCAAAAATATAAGCTTTCTACAAGAGAAAAAAATCAGGTGTTAGTAATAACTCACTTATAAATATGAAGGCACAACTTTGATTTAACCCCACCTCAATGTCATCATCACATTGGCTAATGCGTGGGTTGCATATGTCTATACTGCTTCCACGCTGCTCAACTGATGTATCTACATGCAAGCGCTTATGTGGTTGAAATTCTTCTTGAGGGACACTTTCATACTCTGCTGCTACATTTTCTATAGCAACAAGAGCATTGGAAGCAGTTTCCTCAATTGTACGTTCTGTATCATAACCTTGGAATGCTAGCGCTTTGGTAAGATCATGGTCATCAAAATCAATCAGTACACCTGCAGTCTGTTGCCCAAGTGTGCCTTCTTTGCAGAAACCAGACCCAATTGCTAATATGCTTAAGGCCTCATCCTCCCTTAACCCCAAGGATTTACAAATGTCATCAAGGAAAAGAAATTCCTTGTTATCCATGATGATGGGATTCAAAGTGGTTACATCCAACTCAGGGATCTCTTCCACAATTTCATCCCCTTCGAGGTCACGATGAGGCTCTTCATCCTCAGTTGACCCTTGTTGGAGAAGCACCAAGGCCATGGACGCTTCAGCTTCTTCTAAGAAAACCTCTTCCACCTCGCCTTTGGATTCCTTCACAAGAGCTACTTCCTTTTTCACTGCCTTTCCCTTCTTTTTTTTTGTATCCCTGGCTTCTTGCAGAAACAGTGCTAACGTCATATCCCATGAAAGGAAGGTGGTGCCTACATTACCAACCTACAATTCATAAATGGTGTCATCATCGTCGACCCTATAATTGCTAGATGTAAGCCCTTTCAAAAATCGGTTGAGCCTGAATCGGAACGACTTGTCACCATGGTACAGATGCCTGATTAAGTCCACTGGAACCCATTTAGTGGTGGATTCAGGCAATTGCACGACATATTGTGCCACTACATCATTCATGTACTGGACCTGCTCTTGAAAAGCCTCTGCATGAAGGTCTATAGTTTTTTGCATATCGATCACCCCCTCAAAAATGGCGATGTTCTCACCTGCACCTGCTGAGAGCCCAATTTTCTCAAGTTTTGCGCGTAGCGAGTTAGAGCTTGAAGCCATGGCGGGATATTGAAGGGAAATAGAAACTGCAAGATCTTAAGAATGAAATGAGCTTTATAGAGCAAAACCTATTCTTATAAAGCATTCCACTATAAAGTTTAATAAATTTATAGAACATACTTAAAAATTTTAAAATTAACAAAATTAAAATCCAAATTGCAGTGAAATACAGAGGACATTGGGACTATGGTGCAATCAATAATTTTGTATTCAAAAGTACACCGCTACAAATTATCGCCCAAAATCACTCAAAATGTTACCTAAGTCTGCAACTTAATAGTCTTTCAAGCTAAGGACCCTAGGGGGCTCCAATGACACACAGAGTGTATGTTTCTCTGACCTTTGATGCATGGGTCGATTAGAAACAACAAACTTGAATTGGTTCCTTACAGTAAAGGACATGACAATACGATCTCTCAACTGAGCAAAATTCTAATCATCATTAACTACCACTGTATGCTCCTCTCCTGGGTGAACTTCAATATAAAGTTCTACCTCCTCCCTAGCATAGAGATCAGAGTCCAAAGCCTCCCATTCACCATGCGAGCATTTCCACCTTCTAATAGGGTACACCATAGTTAGATTTTGCTTGCCTATCTGATACCTGCATCTTACCATTGACATTACCGCTGAGCACTTTATTACATCGCCCTTATGTTCTGCCACCTTGGTGGTCCAATCGCCTTTTAGAAATGTATCTAGAGCTTCAAAGGCCCCATCTTTGCTTATCCACATTGTTGGGGTGCGATGGAACTTGCCTGCTTTGAAAATAGCAATAAACACATGTAAAGGCATGAAAAGAGATACACTTATCCTATGGGATCCATATGCAGCCTTTAGGCTTGACTGAATGTCATGGAAAATCCTGCGCTGAAAGCTCTCCATTGTAGGGGTGTCTGAAATGGGCCATTCCGGGCTATTTAGTGCAGGAGGAGAAATTGGCTCAAGTGCTCCAAACCTTCCCCTCTGTGGCACAACATATGTTGCAGCAATGAAAAATACTCCTCTATTTGCAAGTTCGGAACTTGTTTCCCCAGCATACATAAGCCTACCTAGATCAACATGACATGCTTCGAAGGTCCCTGTAAAACATTCTAGAGGCTGCCATTCCACACATGTTGAAGGGAAAACATCTGCATACAATAGAATACATTGGAGTTCTTGATATTCACATAGTCTTCATGCAAGCATTTCTCCAAAGCAAAGAAACATTAAACAAGTACTGAAACTTACAGTTAGTTGGGAACCGTGGTGAGTTCTCATCTTCAAGATGTATTTGGCTTGAGGTGTAAACATGTTGCACCTTTGCAAGCCGCTTTCCATCCTTGTTGCAAACTTTGAATTCTAAGATCCTTCCTTTCCAGTGATGGCTTGTGGAAGCCATGTGCCTTCAAGGAACCTTGTGTGCACCCCTCAAATTGGGCTGCATTGTTATCCACATGAACCGCTTAAAAACGGTAGGAATCCAATAACCTTCATCATCCTATACTGTGGAAATAGCCATGGACTCGATAGTGGATGATGGCCTGCGTACACACTGAAGAGCCATAGATGGCCCAAATGAAAAGACAGTGAATGTTAAGAATATGGCAAAAAAGCAAATACCTGCTCAGAGAGAGAGAGAGAGAGAGCTAGCTAAAGCTTCAAAGAAGTTTGCTGCAAATCCATACACACACTCACACAATACACACACACACACACACACACACACATGCACACACACACAGAAAGCTAAACCTTCAAAAGAAAGCAAATGAGAGATTGCATTAGGTGCCTACATGCAGAGAGAGAGAGAGAGAGAGAGAGAGAGAGAGAGAGAGAGAGTCTGATAACAGAGCTTCCTCTAGAGAGAGAGAGAAGGGCTGATAACAGAGCTTCCTCTGAGTAGCTGGTAGCAAAGAGCTTTCCTCAAAAGAAAGCTAATGAGAGATTGCATTAGGTGCCTGCTTGCATAGAGAGAGAGAGAGACCTAGAGATAGAGTCTGATAACAGAGCTTCCTCTAGAGAGAGAAAGAGGCTGATAACAGAGCTTTCTCTGAGTAGGTGGTAGCAAAGAGCTTTCCTCAAGTTGGGGATGAAGATAGGGCTGCAAGTGAGAGGGTGTAGTGAGTGGTAGATGGGGAAAGTGGGTTAGTCTAAAAGGGAGGAGAGAGAAACACGCCCCTACTTTTGGAGGGAAGAGGGAAGTGAGGGGGGGGTAACTTTTTGAAACTTTTCCTTTAAAAAAATATTTTAAAAAAAGATATTGAAGATTTTCTTTGCTGGCAGATCTGAAAAAGGTAAGATTCCACCTTTGACCACAAGATTTAGGGTCTTAATCAACCCAACATTTTTGTACACATGTATTTTTCCTATTGGCCTTCACACTAATCATCTCCTTAATCTCATGGCAGCTACTCTTCCGTATTGTGTTGGTGACTACACCCTTGTCGGGAGCTCTACGGGAGGCACCGGCAAACGATCTCTGATTGAGGAGCTTTCTTCGTGGGAGTAAAGCTATAGGGCAACTATATAGTCCTATTGGACTAAATTTTTGGGCCGAAAACGCGTTTCGGGCGCGTTTGGACCTCCGTTTTTCAGAAAGCAGGCAATTTCGAGCACTGCGGGTAAGTCATCGGTTCTCTGCAGAACCCTGTTTTAAGAACTGCAGGAAGACAGATTGACTGTGCAGACACTGTGGGTGCGGCAAAGAGGTCTACAGTTGCCATTGGGTGTATGTATGCACATTGAAGTCACTGGTTTTGTGACATTTGAGAGTACTACAGTACCGCCTGCAGAAAATACAGCATTTGTGCAGGAAAAACCAGAGTGCAGTTTCTGGTAAAATTGTGTGTTTGGCAAGATGTCTAATGATGGCATAACACAGATTGTGGCTGAGAAGCTGGATAAGAATAACTTCCATGCTTGGAGGTTCAGGTTGACGAATTTTCTGATGGGAAAAGGCTATTGGGACTACATAGAAGGTGAGCATGAAGAGGCATTGGAGATACCGGATATAAATCCGACTGCTGCAGATCATGTGAAAGAGTTTAAAGACTGGAACCAAGGAGCCAGGAAGGTTATGTATTGTCTTGCCATTAGTATACAACAGGACACCATGATTGGGCACATTCAGGATGCCAAGTCCCCCAAGGAGGCGTCGGACACCTTGGTAAAGCTTTATGAAACAAATACCAAGGCACGTAAGATACAGTTGAAGAATGAACTTCATACTGTGGAGAAAAAGAGCATGTCTGTGAATGACTATGCATTGAAGATAAAGGGTATTGTGGAATCCCTTGCATCTATTGGTGTGTCAGTAGATGATGATAATAAGATGGAGGTCTGTCTACGTGGTCTCAGGCCACAATACAAGGCATTCAAGACGTCTATTCAGACTCGGGAAAACATTCCCAACTTTACAGATTTGGTGTCTATGCTGAAGAGAAGAACTTGGGTGAAGACCAACAGTCTTCACAAAGTAAAAACAGTTCAGAGCAACAGGCCTTCTACACGAGTTCAGAAAGAGGACGAGGTAGAGGAGGCCATGGACGCGGTCAAGAAGGTGGCCGAATAGGTAATCAGAATTATGGCCAGCAGCAGCAACAACAACAGTCCCAGAATCAACAACAACAACAACAACACGCAGGTGTGGAAGAGGCAAATTTAGAGGCAGGGGGAGTCAAAGAGGCCGTGGAAATTGGCAAAGGCAATATAATGATGCACGTGAATGCTATTATTGTGGTAAGCCTGGACATGTGCAGGCAGAATGTTATAAGAAGCAGGCTGACGTGCAAAATGGGAAAGTGCCGCAAAACAACTATGCATCCTCAAGCAGAAATAATGAGGATAATGAAAGGTTGCTTGTTATGCAGCATGTCGTGAATGCCATGTCTGAAAATGTTGATGCAGCACAAAAAGATAATGTATGGTATGTGGATTCAGGCACTTCGAACCACATGACAAGTCATGGGGAGTGGTTCAAGGAAATGAAAAACCCGGAAAGACCAGGTTATGTGGAAACAGGGGATGACACTGCTCATCCAATTGCCCACGTTGGAGATGTGCCATTGTCTATGCAAGATGGCAAAGTGAAGTACCTTGCAAATGTACTTCATGTACCGAACATAACAAAGAATCTGGTTTCAGTTGGCCAGATGATTGAGCAGGGTTTGTAGGTTCGGTTTAACCCTGATGGGTGTTATGTTGAAGATTTTAAAGACAAGTGCAGGTTGGTTGCAAAAGGCAACAGAGTGGGCAGAATGTTTACATTGAATGTAGACATGCCTGAAATGAGTGCTGCGATGTTTGCAAATGGTTCAGGAATTGTTGCAGACACAGACATTTGGCATAAAAGGATTGGACATGTAAATGTGCAGAGATTGAAGTCTATGCAGACAAAAGGAGTTGTGACAGGGCTGCCAAAATTTAAAGTGGAAGGTATGCAGAAAATATGTGAAACATGCCAATTTGGGAAGCAAACAAAGCATGTGTTTCCACGTAACAGATATGTGAGCAGAAATGCACTAGATGTTGTGCATTCAGATGTATGGGGTCCTACGAAGACCATATCTATGGGAGGCTGTAGGTATTATGTGACTTTCATTGATGACCACACAAGGAAAGTGTGGGTATATTTCATGAAAGAGAAGAGTGAGGTGTTCACTCACTTTCAGAATTTCAGAGTTTTGGTTGAAAAGCAAACACGGAAATATGTAAAGTGCCTAAGGTCAGATGGAGGGAGAGAGTACTTCTCCAATGAGTTCTCTGAATTCTTGAAGAAGAATGGTATTCGGAGACAGTTTACATGCAGATACACTCCGCAGCAAAATGGAGTTGCTGAGCGGAAAAACAGGCACATTGCTGAGATTGCACAAGCATTGATGGAAGAGAAGAATATGCCGCATTGCTATTGGGCTGAGGCTGTTTCTATAGCAGTATACATCATGAACAGGACTCCAACTACAGCCATACATGATGTAACTCCAAAGGAGAGGTTTACTGGCAGAAAACCAGATTTGTCTCATCTGAAAGTCTTTGGATGCATTGCATATATGCATGTGCCAGATGAGCTGAGAACTAAGCTGGATCCAAAAGCTGAAAAATGTGTGTTTATTGGATATTCCCTTGAGCAAAAGGGATACAGGTGTTATAACCCTGCTACACGTGAGTTGAGGGTAAGCAGGGATGTTGTCTTTGATGAGATGAGCAGCTGGTATGCTGCTGAAAAAGAAGCTGTCGGGGCTAATGTGAGTGGAAGTGTGGTTGCACAGAATGCAGGTCAGCAATCACAATCTTTGAGTGGACCAGGAGAGTCCTCATCTAGTAGGTTTGTTGATAGACCATGGAGTGGCAGGCTGCGTCATAATACCAGTCCTGCAAATGTGATTAGAACATCACGTAAAGGAAAAGAGAAAGTGGTTGAGCCCCTTGGTATGCCTGACATTTCTGCAGGGCATTCTCATGTTGATGGAGAGTCTAGTGGCTCAGATATGAGCCTTGATGAGGAGCTTAGGATCCCAGCTATGAGAACACCTGGTGTAAAGAAGGCTATGGAAGCCATGAATGAAAAGCTGCGAAGATCACAGAGAGTGAAGAACCCTGTGCAGAGATTTACATATGATGGCTATGTGGCACATCACTATGCATATATGGCAAAGGTTGTGCAGGTTGTAGAGCCCACATGCATTGATGAGGCTGTTGGAAATGTGTGTTGGGAGAAAGCTATGGATGAGGAGATGGATGCACTATATGGAAATGAAACTTGGGATTTAGTGCAATTGCCTGAAGGCAAGAAAGCCATTGGATGCAAGTGGGTGTATAAAGTTAAACATAACAGTGATGGAAGCATAAACAGGTAAAAGGCTAGATTGGTAGCCAAAGGATATGCGCAGACATATGGGATTGATTATGAGGAAACTTTCAGCCCAGTTGCCAAGATGGCAACGGTGAGAGTTGTGATAGCAGTGGCTGCGTCAAAGCAATGGTCTTTAAATCAGATGGATGTAAAGAATGCATTCTTGCATGGGGATTTGCAAGAAGAGGTGTATATGTTGCAGCCACCTGGATATGAGGATGTGGGTCACCCCGAGCATGTTTGCAGGTTGAAGAAAGCCTTGTATGGCTTAAAGCAAGCACCAAGAGCATGGTCTGACAAGATTTCTGAATATCTTGTCACTATTGGCTTTCATGTAGCCAATGCAGATTTCTCGCTGTATGTGAGATATGGTGATAGAGGAGTTGTGCTTGTTGTCATCTATGTAGATGACTTGATCATTACGGGGGACCATGATGCAGAGATCTTTGATGTAAAGATCTTGCTTAGACAGAAGTTTGAGATGAAGGATCTGGGGAGCTCAGATATTTCTTGGGCATTGAGGTGATTAGGTCACCACATGGTATTGGATTACTGCAGAGACAGTATGGCTTGGACATGTTGTCCAAGTATGGTATGACAGGCTGTAAACCTATTTCTGTGCCATTGGATCAGAATGGCAAGTTGAGTGCAGGTTCAGGAGAGATCTTGGAGGACCCTACTATGTACAGGAGCATAGTAGGAAGTTTGGTCTACATGAAGATCACTAGACCAGATTTGAGCTATGCTGTTGGGTTGGTGAGTCAGTTTATGTAGGTTCCACGGAAACCGCATTTGGATGCAGTGAGACGCATACTGAGGTATGTGAAGTCTACTTTGCATTGTGGACTATTCTATGAGACTGGGACAGAGATATGTGTACATGGGTACACAGATGCTGATTGGGCTGGTAGTATCTCAGATAGAAGATCTACCAGTGGATTCATGTTTTCTTTGGGGAGTGCTGCTGTGACTTGGAGCAGCAAGAAGCAACCTACGGTTGCTCTATCCAGTAGTACAGAGAGGAGCTGCTATGGTAGCATGTGAGGTAGCTTGGTTGAGAAAGCTACTTGCAGATTTGGGTCTATCAGTGGATAGACAAGTTGTCATTTTCTGTGACAACATTAGCAGTATACAGTTGGCCAGGAACCCAGTCTTTCATGCTCGTACGAAGCACATAGAGGTCCACTACCACTTCGTCAGAGAGAAGGTCTTGGCAGGAGATCGTGACCTTGTTTATGTCAGCACAGAGGATCAGGTAGCTGTCATCTTCACCAAAGCATTGGGTACAAAGAAGCTCCGCAGATTCAGGGCTTCGCTTGGTGTACATGAGATTCAGGGCTTCGCTTGGTGTACATGAGATTCAGGGCTTCGCTTGGTGTACATGAGATATCGAGCTCGTCTAGTGAGGCGGTGGCCACTGATGACCCGCCTGGGGGATAGGGCCCTCACTTACACCACTGGCATGGTTGGTGAGATCTTGGGTGATATGCGGCCAGTTGGATGACAGGCTGTGTGTGACAGCCATTCTAGAGACTGGCATAGTTATAGTGCTAGCTCATTTAGTCGGGTTCACACTATAGAGAACCCGTGTATGTATTTGGTTGAGTACCTTTCATATTGAGTGTACTCTTATCTTGTATATGGTGTGTTGAGTGTTGAGTAGTGAAGAAGAAGATTTTCAGCCTCTCACCTTGTGTGTTCTCTATTAGGGTTTTGTGAGTGTGTGTGTGTGCTTGCAAGAGCTCAAGCTCTCTTCCCCCCTGCATCTTTTCACTCAAGAGACATAGCGAGGTGCTATGTGACATCTCTAGGAGGATTGGATTATGATCGCATACATGCATGCGTCAATGATTGCATTCTCTTTCGTGGGACGCATAAGGAGGCTCGACATTGTCCCACTTGTGGTGAAGCAAGGTATAGAACAGATGTGAAGAGTTTTGATGTACCTCGTAAAGTCTTGCGACACTTTCCTATAATTCCTCGCATCAAACACATGTTCAAGTGCAAATCCATATCAAAGCTCATGTCATGGCATTCCTCACATCGATCGGATGATGGCATGTGGAGAATTTCCGCAGACACTCCTGCTTGGAAGCATATTCAAGATGAGTGGCCCAGCTTTAAAACAGAGCCCAGAAACTTGAGACTTGGCCTAGGTATGGATGGAGTGAATCCATTTGGTTTTAAAAGCACCGCATACAGCATGTGGCCAGTTGTGTTGTTGAATTACAACCTTCCACCATCAATGGCGATCAAGAAGGGACATCTTATGTTATCCCTTCTAATTCCAGGGAAACATAAAGTCAAGCATATGGATGTTTATCTCAAACCGTTGATTGATGAGTTGGAGGAACTATGGAGAGGTGTTACAGTGGTGGACATTAGTAGGCCTCCCTCCTCTCGACACTTCGACTTAAAAGCAGTGTTGATGTGGACAATGCATGACCTTCTAGGATACAACGATTGTTCTGGTAAGAATTCTAATTACCTCCCTACTCTAATAATATTGGCAATATTAATTATAACTATTGATTTTATTATTCTAACTTTTATTTATATTTTAACAGGTTTGAAAACATCGGGTAAACATGCATGTCTTGTTTGTGGCCCTTCGTTAGTACATGAGTATGCTGACGGTTTGTGTAAGACCATATTCGATAATCATCATCGATTTCTCCTGTCAGATCATCCTAAATATGTTGCTAGTAAGAGTAACATTCCTCCACAAACACTTCGTGCAAAAGATTGGAAACGTATTTGGGAGTCTACAAATGTTCTTCCTCTAGATGGCATGAACAAGTACAGTAATGTTTTTTAATCTTGTTTTCTGTAGTCTCTAATTGGATTAAAGATCACATAGAGCAATCCCTTGTGTAGGTACTCCATTTTTTTCCAGCTACCATATTGGACCCATCTTAAGATCAACCATCTTCTTGATCCCATGCACATCTTCAAGAATGTGGGATCTGGTATTTGGGAACATGTTATTGGTAAACGAGACAATGTTAGCGTACGGGAGGAATTGCGGGTCGCAAGACGTATGCGTCAAGCTTGGCCACGAGAGGAGGGTGGGCACGTTCAACTTCCGTCTACACCATGGATTATATCAAAGAAAGAGGAGAAGTAGGTAAAGTAGGCCATCACCACTTTGCGTACTCCCACTGGTGGATGCATGAGATCATTGAAGGGAGCCTTTACAACCACTAAGAAAAGAGGCGTTGAGCAACTATATGGGCTGAAGTCCCACGATTGGCACAAGATGCTCCAAGTAAGTGTTTTGCAAGTCTTGTACATTGAAATTAAATTCTGTAATGCCATAAACCATACATACATGTGCTCTTATGTGCACAGTTCATACTGCCTACTAGCATCGACCATTGTGCAAACAAGAGTTTGAAAAAATGTATTTATAAGATGGGCGAGCTTGTGAGGTATGTAAAACCCATGTCAGATCACCCTTCATTATATCTTGCAAAATGAACGTGCATGAGGTATAACGTACTATTCATTTATTTTTTAGATATGTTAATTCGAAAGCAATTGATCCAGTCACGTTGGATGATGCATGTGTTATGGCAGTGGAGGTGGTTTGTTTGGTAGAGGAGACTTTTTCACAAACCATTCTCACAAGTCAACTACATCTCATTGTGCATGTAGTGGGATTGTGTAATGACATATACTGTAATGTACTATGAGATGGTTTAAAGAAAATGGTTTTTAATTTTGTAAAGGAATGGAGTTTTTCTTAATAAAGTTCTCTGTTATCGCGTGTAATAAGGCATGTATAATTGCGTGGATATATGCGCACTGGTACACGCATTTTTGAAACCAGTATATATGCGAATTTAGATGCCAATATACACGCGCTGGTACACGCATTTTTAAAACCAGTATACATGTGAATTTAGATGCCAATATACACATGCTAGTACACGCACTTTTGAAACCAGTATACACACGAATGTAGATGCCAATATACATGCGCTCGATACTACTCATATACACGTGCGACCATACACGCGCCTGTAACTTATCGCGTGTATCGAATGCGTGTATGGCAGCAGTGTCTTGTAGTGTTCTTCTTTGACTTTTTTGCCTCGTCATGGAAATCGTGTTGCAGATTCCTTAGCTTTGATGGCCCTTTCGGGTTCCTTTACCCAAAATTTTGATCGTGCCTTGGTAGATACCCCTTCCTTTGACATTGATCCTTGGGAAATAGTGCAAGACCTTAAGTGTTTGGGAGTTGGGGAGTTGGGTAGTCTTCTAAGGGTTTTCAAGTCATCACATCCTTCCACTTTTGCTTCTCTCATTCTATCCATGACCCGTCGATTGATTCACTTGTCAGATGTTACCTTTCTCACTACAGATCCTAGCCATTTGCTCATGATCCTGTAGCCCAATGGATAAGGCACTAGTCTAACCGAAAATTCTGGTTTCACACTAGCCAGCTAGCTTTCCTCGCAAGACGCCACTGTTGCATTTTCTTCCACCCTTTTTGTGGCCTTTGTTCCATGGGAACACTCATGGGAACATGGATTATGGAAGGAGGCCGGAAGCAATTAATGCGAGAAAGTGGGATTGTAGCCATGGGAACATAAAGACGCACATAATTTTTCCATATTTTTGTGCTGAAGTGCAATGTAAATTGTTTTAGGCCAATGTGGGTTCTAAATGAGAGTTCTAAGTGTATTAAGCAAGGCTCACTTATGGGGTTGTTCACCCATGTGTGAAAGAGGCCTAGGGTTAGGGTTAGTGGCATCTCTATAAAAGAGATGTTAGCTAAAGAAAGGGGACGTTTTTGGCCATTCTCATAAGCTATTGAGTGAAGCTCTTGAGCTCTCAAGCTATGGCAACTCTCTAACTCTCTCCCTATTGTACTCTAATGAGCATCAAGCTCCAATGAGTATAGCTCCACTTCTTTCTCTTAATCTGTTTTAGCATCATTGAGGTAGATTAATCTATGATTAGTTGAATGCTTCCTTCTTTCTCTTGTGTATGCTGCATGCTTGTAGTGTGTGTGCGTAGTCTCCATTGATGCAAGCTCTTGCCCACTTCATTGGTAATGAGTTATTCATGGATAGACTCTCTCTATGAGCTTGTGGGTTTGTGAATGTTACATTCTATGCTTGCTTAAGCTTGTGGGTTAGTAGATGCTTGCTTATGGTTTTGCTGGCATTAGGGAAAGCTAAGATTTAATCAATGTTTGAATGGGATTAAGAGATTGCGTTGTATCGCTTATTCTCTTGATTAATTTTGGTACTTATTTAAGACTAATCTGTTGTTAAACTCTCTTTATTTATCTTGCAATTTGAGTACGATTGGCTGGCTACGCTTCTCCCTTGAGGTCAGGACAAGGATTCAACACACGGGAAGGATTGGAGGTAGGCGCTAAACCTGTCAATTTCAATTTGTGTGCGAAAGAGAGAGGCCTGTTTTTGCATTTCTGTCATTCTGTTTGAGGATAATTTTTACAGTTTCAATTTTCTGCATGTTCGTTTTATTTTCTGTTCTTAGCTTAGTTTAGTTTTCTGCATCTTTAATTTTGTGCATTTTAGTTCTCTGTTAAACCTCCATTTTAGTTCTCTGTTAAACCTGCACTATAGAGAAACTGAAATCTGTACACACACATGAAGACTGAACATTTCGAATTCGCTGCAAATCTCACAGCTGCACACGCATTGAATTCGCTGCACACACACTTAAAAAAAGAGAAAAAAATAATAATAATAAAAGAAGGCGGCTGTGTGTGAACAGTGCACCGCGCGGAGAGACCCACACACCGCACCATAAAGATCGCCACTGCACCGGATAAGGGGGTGCCAAAAAAAAAGAGTGAAAAATTTTTCATTTTTTGCCGCAAAAAATTGGAAGGTTATCTAACTTTTCGAGAGGAGTTAGAAGACATCCATTGTCGAAATTTCGGTCCCAGAACCATTTTCCCATAGTGAGTCAGTATGGGAAACTGGTAAATTTTAGGTAATTTTTGATCCTAAAAAATATGCTATTTTTTTGGCCTAATGTGTTCGAGGAGGTTCAAAATGGGTTCTGGCAAAGTTTGAGCCAACTTGAAAATTTTTTAGATTTTTTTGAAAAAAAAACCTTAAAATTTGACCTTATGCACTTGCAGTCAGGATGTCATGTAGACACTGCCATAGGGTCTAGGGCACCTTCTAGAATACCTACGTAAGAAAGTGGAACCCAATCGGTAGGAAATTTGGCAGATATTGTTGAAACCTTTTTCGAATCCCAATCTGATACCCTTTCCAGGATAACTAGCTCATTGTCTATGGACAATCTAGGGCCGTCAAATAGTCATCCCTTAGCCCCAAATAGGACACCCACAAGATCTTTTAATCCATTTGAAGCCGACACCATGGGGTTACCACTCAATGTGAGACTTCAATATGTCTACACGAATGCTCAAGGAGCTGAGATCTTTAGGGATCCACAACAACGGTATCTCGTTAAGATTGCGGACTTTTTCTCAGAGCTTGATAGAGCACCTATAGTCAATGACCAGGGTAACATGTACATGGGTGGAGATGGTGTTCGCTACGAAGTCACCTATCATCTAGAGAATGTAGACAAATTAGGAGAGCTCTCTAAGAGTGAGTTCCTAGATTTATCAAAGCCTTCTGGAGCAAGGGAGTCTAGAGATGATTGGCTCATTGAGCCGGACATGCCTGGACCATCCAATGCCCAATCCTCAAAGCCATCCATAGATGATTTACTTTTTGTAGATCTAAATTTAGAAAGGGACAGGAAAGGCAAGAGCAAAATGGATCAGGGGCTTGAGAACCAACGGGAGTTTGTACGACAAATTCCAGTGACAAAGGTCTTTCAGGATAACCCACTTCAAGAGGTCTATAAGGACTCTTTAGAAGGATATTATGCCACAACTAGATTGCAGAGCTAGATCTTCCTCTAGCACTTGTGGTGGTAGTCGAGAAGCTTGCAGGATACAAGAACCAAATCATTGATAAATGGGCCAATGAATACCGAACCTTAGATTGGAAGGAGATTCGTGAGCTCACATGGAGAGGACAACCACCATTATTCATGGAAGTGTTCTCAACTAATATAGCTAAACCAAGAGAGAGCCTTTCTTGGAGAAACTGTTGCTCCTCCTCTGCGAGAGTTCACTAGAGAGAGACCCTCAACATCAAAGTGGACCACTGCAAGTAGCCCAACTCTAGCACCAAGATATTATCCTACACCAAAAGTGCGACCACAGATCACACCACAACAACGTTTCTCTCACTATGACAATCGGAGGGTAGGGGAGCCAACTCGGCCTCCCATAAATGCACCTCCTAAAATGCGGGTAACAGGATCTTTGGAGAGGGTTGGTGAGGCAGGTAATAGGGGACCCACACCAATTCGGGATGCATATGGACCACCTTACCAAATAGAGGAACCATTGAGATTGAGAGGCCGTAGGCCTGATGATGAGTATTCAAGACGAGTAAGGCCATCAACTCTTTAGAAACTGGTAAAGAAGTATGAAGTGTCGGGAGATCCATATGACCATGTAGCAGCATTTAGGCAAGCAGTTCGAGCTGAGCAAGTGACAAGCATACGCAAATTGAAGGGTTTGGGCTCACTCTTGAGGGAAAGGCCCTTGCTTGGTTTCAGGCACTAGAGGCTTCAAACAAATCTTCTTTACAAGTTTTGGAAGAGAGATTCATTGCTGCTTTTTCCTTGATGGGGATTCAACATGACACAGTAGCAAACATCTACTCTTTCAAGCAAGGTGAGACTGAGAGTGTTAGAGACTATGTAAATAGGATGAAGCAGTACATTAATCGTTGCCGAGAAGATGAGAAGCCCACCCAGAGTCGATTAATTTCTCTCTTCTTAAAAGGACTCAAAAATTCAACACTGCACACACATCTCTATGCAAGGAAGCATACAAATTTCAATGAGTGTTGCCAAGATGCTATGGATTTCACAGATAACTTCAAATTCCAAGATGGTATTGGCCCTGAGGTGTAACCTAGAGATCAGTGGGGTGATGACCAAAGTTCAGGGTCTAGCGCACTAGTAAATCCAGACCACATAGCTAACCTAGTACTAAGGAGATTGGGACAAACCTATCACCCACCCATGCAGCCACAACAACAGCAGCAGCAGCAGCAGCGAATGAGGAGTGTGCTACCTACAAGTCCTCATCTTTGTGGAGCATGTGGCAGTAACCATAAAACCGAAGAATGTAATACCTTTTCTCCTCTAGTCACAAACCAACCCACAAAGAAGTGGTGCCAGGCCTGTGCTTGGAATTTTACGCACACCACACAGGAATGTACTCACATTGCAAGAATGAGACAAGAACGTGAGTAGCAAAGGGGTGCAGTGGCCCACAAATGCATCAACAGTACACTAATTTTGAACGTAAGCCACTGATGGCACAAGAGCAAGCATGACTTGTTCTTGGAGCTCAACCTCCTACTCCTGGGACTGCTCCTGTGAGGTTTGTTGACTACGACAATGTGTAGAGACTTGGTAAACCCAAGCTATGTGGAGGAGGAATATGCATCATATTCATCCAAGAAAAATCTCTTTGAAAGTCTTGCATATCCAAGCCAAGCACTAGAGAGCCTCAACCGGGGGAACAAAATTCTTTGATGTTGCTAGGTGGCTACCAACCTAGGACTCCAGGCCCCTCAGGTCAATGGCAGCAAAGGAAAGTAGAAGCCAAACTAATGGGCCCCTGTTATGAGTGCGGAGAACCCCATTGGGCTCGTGATTGTCCACATCGCCCAAGGCAAGCAGTTCGATCCAATACAACAGTACCACAGTTTCCACCAATTGAAAGATATTGTCTAGGGTGTTGTGTAGAACACTTTCCAAAGGATTGTTTGCTGAAACCACATGAGGAAGGCACCTCTCAACCAAAGGTCTCACTCAACTTTGTAGAGGCAGTTACATCGCCACCTTCATCAGAGAATGAGGATGTCGTGCGACTTAGAGTCATAACTAGATCACAAACACAAAATGCCGAAATGCAGACTGATGAGACACCTCGAACTAGGGATGCAAAGGCAAATCTAGTGGACAAGACCCTACATTCCAATAGAAAAAGGACCACTAGGAGGAAGAAGAACCACAACAAGCAAACTAACCACTAGTTCTCAAGAAGTCTCTAAACAAAACATGAAGGATTAAGCTTTTACATCCCAAGAATTGCATGAGGAGCATCAACCTCAACCTAGGCCTAGTGCTAAAAAAGATGAGGCTAGTACAACCGAGGATAGTTCTGGGGGTTCTGTTTTTGTGGATAAGGTGAATGAGACTCTAGATGCCATCATTGATGCTCATATAAGTCGCATTGTAGCTTTATCTTAGTACCCAAGAAGCTTCAAGAATACCCAAACCCTCGTGTGAGGAGAAGATCAATCTAGCTGTACATCAGCAACTCATTAGGGAAGCTCAATCAATACTTGAGGGCCCACCTCCACCTATCCCTCGTCGGGGCCCCACCTCTTTTAAGCCAACATTAGAAACCCTACCAGAAGTGTCATCAAGTTGGGAAATGAAAAGTGAGCTGATCTCACAAGCTCATAGCGAGAAGTCTGCACCAATTGACACCCCATTGAAAGAAGGCATTCTGCCACCACCTAGTCTTGCCTTCCCATGCAATGATGAAGTTATTGATGCTAACGAGGACATGGCAAATGAGATGTGGGCAGCAGTTCATGAGAAAGTTAATGAGAATATGTCCTCTATTATTTCATCTCCATTCTCTGAAGTGGATTTTACCAGGGGCACAGAAAACAACTTTAGACGCCCAAGCATCCAGGAGGAAGTTCAAACAATTGTTTCTCCTAGAAGTAAGCATACAATGAAAACCTTACCATCTTATTTGGGAGAATATGAGAACTGTTCTCAAACCTTGAGGATACCCTCCATACATAGAAGGTTGACAAAGGAGATGGATATGGGTATCGTGCAAGCTATTTTGTCACCACCAGTGGCTTGTACCTTACCTTTGCTTGATTTGATAAAGCTTCGACTAGAGTTGTGGAATGATATTGCCACATGTTTGTCATAGCAGGTATTGCTACAAAAGGGTCACCATCAATGTGCTATACACCCTGCGACAAAGCATGTTATGCCAGTTCCTATCAACAAAGTAGGAAAATTTTGTGAGGACGATCAAGGAAATACTACCCTCCCATTAGAAGTGCGAAAAGTAGCTTCAACTGCAATACTTGATAAAATAGTGGTGCAGGAGTGGGCATTCTGACAAGGTCCATTTGGGAAAAGTGGGGCAAACCAGCTATTAGGAGTACCAGGATGCGCTTGTTGCAGCTAGCAAATGGAAGCTTAGAACATCCCATTGGGTTGCTAGAGAACATATTGGTCACCACATGTGGGATTGAATATGAGCACACATTTGCAGTAGTGGATTTTGGAAAGCATCCAAACTATGAAGTGATATTGGGTAGACCATTCATGCGACAATTTCAAATGATTCAAGATTAGGGATACAATTATTTGTACCTCCGACATGATTCTGTCATCACAAGGGTCAACCTAAAGAATCACTCATATCGTGATGTAACGCGGTCTCCAATAGATGAGTTTGATTCTACTTCATCTGAGGGCTCAAGAGTTACATTGTCAGATGGGCGAGAAGATCTGTGGATGTGTGGAGCCTCATGTAAGGATTTCAACACTGAGAGACTTAAGGGTAATCGAAGTGTATCAGATGAGGTATACATTCCACAACCCTTCCCTGAGCACTTAATTGATCCCCTAGAATGGAGTCATGTCCTTGCAACATTATTGACATGTGCTTTACCTAAGCAAATTCAATTTTGTGACTGAGATGGATATGACATTATTCCTATACGAATGGTACAACCACGTAACCTTCTAGATGATTTGTACTATGGGGTTGCATCCACAGCACTGCATGTAGAGGAAGTCTCAGTGGAGGATTTAACACTCGAATCGGCTAATGATGCTGATAAGGAAGATGGATGGGACTCTGATTTTGATAATGATGTGATAATCCCCGAGGAAGAGTTAGGAAAGGCACGCCTACTCTTGAGAGGAAGGGAGGTTCAAATAGAGATCCCTCGAAGCCGACCCAAACGTAAATGCTGTAAGAACCATAAGAGAATCCGTAAACAAGATGAGAGGAAACGACGTGAGAGAATACAAAAATAAAACAAGGAGTTTAAGAATGAACACTCTCAACCACCACCTCACTTCTCAGGAAAGAATGGATATCTATACTATGTCCAAGCATAAGATAGTATCAAAGACCAAGTAAAACAATTAGATGGGTTCCAACCAGGAGAAAAGCTAAAAACTGTTAGCAAAAATCACAAAAAAACAGAGACTAAAGCAAAAACTCAAGTCTCAAAATGATTCAAAAGAGAGTGTCGGAAGTGCAAAGATAACGGTTGAATAAAAAACTCTGATGTAAGATTGCAAAAGAGAGCTCAAAACCGCATGGTCTTCAATTAGTGATGACTCAAGTGGACAAGAATAAGGTCTCAATGTTCCCCCAACTTTCACACAGTACACTCTTCAAGATCGGAAGATTGTTCTTCAACAACCCATGCGACAAAAGCCAAAGCATGCCAGGGGATGCAAAAAAAAATTTGATATCGCTAAGCCAGGAGAAGAGCCTCGCTATGTGTGGATTGCCACAGACTTGTCCTTAGATGAGGAGAAGTTATTCATTCAAACAATAAAGGAGTATCGCGATGTTTTTCCTTGGAGTTATAAAGACCTCAAAGGAGTTGATCCAAGCATATGTCAGCATACAATTCCATTGCGAGAGGATGCAAAGCCTTACGTCCTTATACTTACAATGAGAATTTTGAACGAAAGATAAAAGAAGAAATAGACAAGCTCTTAGAGGTAAAAGTTATCTATGAGATTGAACACACTGAATGGGTCTCCCCTATTGTAGTGGTGCCCATGAAAAATGGAAAACTTCAAGTATGTGTAAACCTCAAGAAGGTAAATGCAGCTACTGTACGTGATCATTACTCACTTCCAATCCACGGATCATGTTTTGGAACGTGTTGCAGGGAAAAAGGCATATAGTTTCTTGGATGGATTCTCCGGTTATAATCAAGTGTCAATTGATTCAAAGGATCAACACAAGATAGCCTTTGCGAGACTGAATATGGCATCTTTGCCTATCGTGTTATGTCATTTGGTCTAACAAATGCACCTACAAACTTTCAGCGGTTAATCAGTCATGTAGTCAAGGAGTACCTTAGGCTGTTTCTTGAGATCTTCATGGATGATTTATGTGTTCACTCACAAGAGCGTGATGATCATATAGAACACCTCAGAAATGTGTTTCAAAAGTGTCAAGTTTATCGTATATGCTTGAATCCTGACACGTGCAAATTCATGGTAAGACAAGGGAAAATTTTGGGCCATATTGTTTCTCGCAATGGGATTTCAATAGATATGGATAAAATTGATGTCATTGTCTCATTACCTCGACCTATCAACCCTAAAGGGTTACAAATATTCATGGGACATTGTGGCTATTATCGTCAATTCATCTACATGTACGCTGTCCTAGCCAGACCATTATATATGCTCTACTTGTAAAGTTTAATTGGACTGACGAGTGTGAGGAATCCTTTGAAAAGTTGAAGCAAGCATTAGTGTCTGCACCCATCTTACGGGCACCAGATTGGAACCAAATCTTTCATGTCCATATTGATGCTTCAAACTTTGCAATTGGATGTATTTTGGCTCAATCGGGAGAACATAATAAGGACCTCCCAATCTCATATGCTAGTCGACAGTTGAACAATGCTGAGAAGAATTATACCACAACAGAAAGAGAAGGTTTGTCCATGATATATACAATGAAAAAGTTCGCCATTACCTTTTGGCAAACAAATTTATATTTTTTGTGGACCATCAAGCACTGCTATATTTGGTGAATAAGCCTTGTGCAACTGGAAGGATTGTGAGGTGGTTTGTCATCCTTCTTGAGTTTGATTTTGAAGTGGCAGTCCGAAAAGGAACAACTCATCTTAGGGCAGATCATTTGTCTCGAATCACCTCTGGAGAAGCTCCTGTGGGTGTAGATGATGATATGTTAGATTCAACACTTTTCTCTGTAGAAACAGCTCCTAAATGGTCTGAA
Source organism: Cibotium barometz (assembly GCF_041138505.1). Lineage (NCBI taxonomy): Eukaryota > Viridiplantae > Streptophyta > Polypodiopsida > Cyatheales > Cibotiaceae > Cibotium > Cibotium barometz. The sequence continues at coordinate 31,651,607 of NC_141091.1, forward strand.
CCCATCTTAGAAATTTTGACAAGTGGGCAGATACAACTAACGGGTCCTAATGTGGACCTACCATTCAAGTTAATCTTAGGGAGATTATATCGTCAGGGTAATGATGGAGTGTTGCGGCTTATACCTAACCCTGACCAATATGAGGAGATCTTGGAATGGACACATGAGGGTATTGGTGGAATCCATGCATCAGCTACTACTTGTGTGCGACGTATAACTCAGGATGGGCAATGGTGACCTACCATGCATGCGGATGCTGAAAATTTTGTTCCTAATTGTGCTTCATGTCAAATTCAACAACCAATTCATAATGTCACATTATCCCAAATTTCAACTACACCAAGTTGGAGCAAGTATATTGTGGACTATCTTCAGCATGGTCATACTGATCGAACAATTCCTAAATATCGAAAGCATGCTGTTGAAGTTGAAGCGGCCAACTATATGCTGATAGAGGGCCAACTCTACAAGAGGCGCAAGGATGGCAACTTGTGCATGTGTGTATGTCACTACAAGGGATCGGGCTCATACCCGCGCTCTTAGCCGCTAAAAATGACTTGTGAAAAAAAGTAGCGGGCCCGTGTATCAGCGCGTGTATCATCGCGGCCAGAGACATGCGTGTAAAGCTGCGTGTATAGTAAAACTCAGACGCGCGTATACACGGGTGTGTAGCCGCGTTTTTTTACACAGACGCATTGATACACGCGACTATACACGCTTTTTCTTAAATTAGACGCGCTTATACACGGGTGTATAGCCGCATCGTGTTCAGTTCCAATATCCCAGACGCGTTTATACCTGCGTCTATACACGCGTTTCTTTAATTTAGATGCGCTTATACACGCGTGATTGCCAGTTTTTACGCATTAATACACGCGTAATTTCCAGGGTAGCCGCGCAGATACACGCGAGTTTTAGCAGTTCTGACGCGTTTATACACGCGAACAGAGAGCCAAAAAAAAATCCAGAGAGTGCTATTTGGTGCCTGAATACTGTTCCTTCCAGCACCCAATAGCACTCTCTGGTTTAGGGTTTTTGGTGCATTAGACCATCCACGAAGAACATATGCACGAGGGAGATTAAGACAAGAACGACATGAATGCATACATTGTCATTACACGATTCAAGACAGACATGAATGTAATACTATCGATCAATCAATTCAATATTACTATCAAAATTTCATACATGTATACAAGGGAGTCCATATCTCGAAGTAGCCCATGGCTTGAGTTTACAAAAAAATATATACAATCACATCCTCAATATGGAATGTGATACTATAAGTCTGAGTACTACTCAGACCCAGATGATGACTCGGTGCTCCCCCCATGCTCAGATGAGCTCACATCGGTCGGAATGTCCGAGGAGTAGTGCTCACGTCCACCCTCTGCAGCGGCGGCCGGTGAATCATCAGCAGCAGCTTGTGCCTGTTCAAGTAATATATAGTATATAAGTATATATATATGCAATTCAATAAACCAAAACCATTCGTTACGAATTTTCAAGTACCTGTCGACCGTATGGTCTCATGGCCAACTCAAACTGCGCGTCCGTAATACGTCCCTCGGCTCTGAAGATGGCCCACGTGTCACGTCTGCTATGCCGGCGAGCATACGCAGTATCGTGGGTTGTGGGCTTCCTCCCCGTAACCCGTCGCTGTATCATAATCAACACAATTTGTAAGATTAAAACAATCATAGAATCAATGAATTAAGTAAACAATCAAATAAAGTGGCAGGATACTTACGAACTCTGCCTCCCATGACTCGACGCCGCCAGATCCGAAATGCGAAGATCCAACGGTCTCCATCTGGATCCGTCGTGCCTCCACATGCTGCCTGCTCTTCACGCCACCCTCTGCTCGTTTCTTTGCCTCCTTCCACTCGCGTTTGTGCGCAGTGGCAGGTTTCTCGGCAGGATAGCCACCCGCAGCTACATTTAGCCGGTCATTGTACGCGAGTTTTTTAAGGTGAGATCTTTTATTACTTAAGATCTCCCTTATTCGCGTCCTTCCCCATACATCCGAGAATGTAGCATGTGGGGGATTAGGGTACCGACTATGTACAGCCTCTATCACCTCCCCAACTAATCGGCTATTTTGATCTTTAAATTTAATAAAACAATTTCTATATGAGTTTGATACTACCCCACGCATGTACTCCATTACCTCCCTCCCCCTCGCATCCATCACTATCCCGCCCCTATCCGTCACATCATAGCAAACCACTCTCTCCATCTCTCTCATCTCCTCCTCTTCCGAACTGTCTCCTCTAACTCTTCTCCCTCTATCTCCTCTCTCACCGCGTGCCCTACTACCTCCCCCACCTCCCCCACCTCCCCCACCAAAGCACCCGCCGCATCCTCCACTGCTCCCACTCTTCCTACTGCTGCGGGTGGAGTCACGACTGGGGGATTGTCTACGTGACGGTGACTGTGAGCCTTGACGTGACGGTGGCTGTGAGCCCTGACGTGACGGTGGCTCTGAGGGAGCACGTGATGGTGGCTGTGAGGGTGTACGTGAGTGTGTCTGGGACGAGGTATGTCTCCTCGGTGGACGTGGAAGAGGAGAAGCTGCATGCCGTCTCGTCGGACTCGGAGGAATAGACGGCACTGGAGTGCCCTGGATACTCGCGGTAGGGGTATAGACACCAGGCAAGGAAGGAGGGGGATGGGCATACATATACTCTGTAAGCTCAACCGGACCAGGTTGGCGCCCAAAGTGATTCATCATCTCCATCAACCAATTGCTGTACGCAAATGGATCGGATGAAGAACCTGGAATATCCATAAAGAACCTGCAACAAACATCTTCATGTACATCATGGGCTGTCTCTTGACTCACACAAATTAAATCATTCAAGTCAAGAGAAATCTGAAACGCCGCAGTTTTCTGTCTGCAAAAACGCGTGTATACACCCGTCAAAAAACGCGTGTATACACCCATACAAAAACGCGTGTATATGTGCGTGAACATACTCTGCAGACAGGTTACACGCGCTTCTACACGCGTTCTTACACGCGACCTGCGAAAAAAATTTCTCGAAAAGACCGACCCCCCGACAAAGACAGAATGTCCTTATAAAAGGACCAGCCATTGTCGCCCCTGTCAGGATGCAGTAACCCAATCGTGTGCAAAAAGACAAACCCAAAGAGCAAAGAGCAAAGTAAACAAATCTGACAAAAGAGACAAGGCACAGGACAAAGTGACTCACCTCTGAAAAAGTGAGTCTTCTCTGCTCCTTCTCTGCTCCCTCCTTCTCCCGTGTGTGTGCTCCTTTCTCTGCTCCCTCCTTGCTGCCTGTTGGAAGAGGCGAAAACAGGCGCACTGTTGATTTCTTAGTTCAAAATCTATATTTGGGGAAGGCGGGCTATTTTTAGTTTAAACATACTGCCGCGTTTATTTTCGCGTGTATAAACGCAGGTATATTCGTGTGTATGTGATTTTAGCTGCGTTTATACACGCGTTTTGCAGACATTACCCGCGTGAATACACGCGATTTTTAGGAAGTAGCCGCGTTAATACACGCAATTTTCAGGAGATAGCCGCGTCAATACACACGATTTTGTGCTTTCATTAAAAACATATAATGATTTTGTGTTTTCTGATTTGTACACAGGATGTCATCAACCTCTTCAAGCAGTTCTGGAGAAGATGAGACAATGCGTCATCGTAATCGCGATGTGTGGTTGGGACAACGGATCAAATGTATGTGTAATCGATGTCAAGGATGCATTGTACGAGCACGTCGAATTACCTTGAATCACATCTCCATGTATGGAGAATGGAATCAAACAGGTTTAGAGGTGAGTAGATGTAAATTGATGGTATTCAAATGACTCATGGTATCCAAATTAAATTAATAGAGTTGTAACATATAATTTGATAAATTGAAGCAGGATGCAGTACCACACCCTAACATGGTACCCTACGCGCGACGAGAGCACGTAAAGCGTCGACGAGATGATGCTGGAGCTTCAGGATCTATTGTCAGAGATGAGTGGGAAAGGGACGACAATAGCCCTGCACCCCACGAAGTTGTGGAAGAGGAGGTGCTTGATGATATGGTGCAGAATCTTTTTAAGAATGATCCCAAAGGTATGGACGACGATGATATGGAACAAGAGCATCTTTATAAGGCTTCATCGACACCGGTGTTTGAAGGGTGCACATTCTCAGTTTTACGTGCTTCACTTGAACTACTTAATATACAAACAGTTTATGGATGGAGCAATGCCAGTCTTGACGCATTGTTGAAGTAAGCATTCTAACTTACAAATTTGAATTAGTGGTTTAAGGTTTAGGATTTAAGACTAATTATAATTGATGATATTGGATGCAGGCTATTATCAAACATGCTTCCAAAGGAAAATAGACTACCCACCTCAAGAGACATAGCGAGGCGCTATGTGACATCTCTTGGAGGACTAGATTATGATAAAATACATGCATGCGTCAATGATTGCATTCTCTTTCGTGGGACGCATAAGGAGGCTCTACATTGTCCCACTTGTGGTGAAGCAAGGTACAGAACAGATATGAAGAGTTTTGATGTACCTCGTAAAGTCTTGCGACACTTTCCTATAATTCCTCGCATCAAACACATGTTCAAGTGCAAATCCATAGCAGAGCTCATGTCATGGCATTCCTCGCATCGATCGGATGATGGCATATGGAGAATTCCCGCAGACACTCCTGCTTGGAAGCATATTGAAGATGAGTGGCCCAGCTTTAAAACAGAGCCGAGAAACTTGAGACTTGGCCTGGGTATGGATGGAGTGAATCCATTTGGTTTCAAAAGCACCGCATACAGCGTGTGGCCAGTTGTGTTGGTGAATTACAACCTTCCACCATCAATGGCAATCAAGAAGGGACATCTTATGTTATCCCTTCTAATTCCAGGGAAACATAAAGTCAAGCATATGGATGTTTATCTTGAACCACTGATTGATGAGTTGGAGGAACTATGGAGAGGTGTTGCGGTGGTGGACATTAGTAGGCCTCCCTCCTCTCGACACTTCGACTTAAAAGCAGTGTTGATGTGGACAATGCATGACTTTTCAGGATACAGCGATTGTTCTGGTAAGAATTCTAATTACCTCCCTACTCTATTACTATTGGCTATATATATTAATTAGACGGTTTGACTTTATTATTCTAACTTTTTCCTATATTTTAACAGGTTTGAAAACATCGGGTAAACATGCATGTCCTGTTTGTGGTCCTTCGTTAGTACATGAGTATGCTGATGGTTTGTGTAAGACTATATTCGATAATCATCATCGATTTCTCCCCTCAGATCATCCTAAATATGTTGCTAGTAAGAGTAACATTCCTCCACAAACACTTCGTGCAAAAGATTGGAAGCGTATTTGGGAGTCTACAACTATTCTTCCTCCAGATGGCATGAACAGGTATAGTGATGTTTTTTCAATCTTGTTTTTGTGTAGTCTCTAATTGGATTAAAGGTCACATAGAGCAATCCCTTGTGCAGGTACTCCATTTTTTTCCGGCTGCCATATTGGACCCATCTTAAGATCAACCATCTTCTTGATCCCATGCACATCTTCACGAATGTGGGATCTGGTATTTGGGAACATATTACTGGTAAACGAGACAATGTTAGCGTACGTGAGGACTTGCGGGTCGCAGGACGTATGCGTCAAGCTTGGCCACGAGAGGTGGGTGGGCACGTTCGTCTTCCGCCTGCACCATGGATTATATCAAAGAAAGAGGAGAAGCAGGTAAAGCAGGCCATCACCACTTTGCGTACTCCCACTGGATGCATGAGATCACCACTTTGCGTACTCCCACTGGATGCATGAGATCATTGAAGGGAGCCTTTACAACCACTAAGAAAAGAGGCGTTGAGCAACTATATGGGTTGAAGTCCCACGATTGGCACAAGATCATTGAAGGGAGCCTTTACAACCACTAAGAAAAGAGGCGTTGAGCAACTATATGGGTTGAAGTCCCACGATTGGCACAAGATGCTTCAAGTAAGTGTTTTCCAAGTCTTGTACGTACGTTGAAATGAAATTTTGTAATGCCATAAACCATAAATGTGCTCTTATGTGTGCAGTTCATACTACCTACTAGCATCGATCATTGTGCGAATAAGAGTTTGAAAAAATGTATTTATAAGATGGGCGAGCTTGTGAGGTATGTAAAAACCCATGCTCAGATCACCCTTCATTATACCTTGCAAAATGAACGTGCATGAGGTATAACGTACTATTTATTTATTTTTCAGATATGTTAGTTCCAAAGCAATTGATCCAGCCACGTTGGATGATGCGCGTGTTATGGCAGTGGAGGTGGTTTGTTTGGTAGAGGAGACTTTTCCGCGAACCATTCTCACAAGTCAACTACATCTCATTGTGCATTTAGTGGACGAAATTGCTTTATGTGGTACTGTGCATGCACGTTGGATGTTCTTCCTAGAGCGCTTCATGAAGACCTTAAAAGACTTTGTGAGGAAAAGTGCAAGGCCTGAAGGAAGCATGGCCGAGGGTTGGTTGATACAAGAGTCTCTTGTATATATTTCAGAATTTCTTGGTCAGGTGGACAGCTCTTTGCCACGACTATGGAGCAATGAAGAGGACTTGAGGATGACCTCTATTGTGCCTCAAGGAAAGGGACAGAGTTAAGTAATTGACAGAACATTGATTGATGATCTCAATTTCACTTGTATCCTTAATAGTGATGTGATGAGCAGATGGGTTACAAGATATGAGGATGCAAAGACAAAAAGACAAGCAGAAAGAGCTCTCTTTCGGAGGCAACATGGCTCTCGGAAGGCGTACCCTAAGCATCTAGCAACACTTCCGAATGATATCCATGTTGATTGGTTGCATGAGGAAATGGAGAGAGCAGAGAGCGACGAGGGGCTGCATATCACGGCGGAAGAATGGGAGTATGCACGAGGATGCATGTCAAAGGTACATAGAACTAATGTTTTGCATTACTTGTAAGTGATTTGCTTTTAATATTTATTCACATTGCTTACACAAATATTGCTTCTATTTTGGTCCAGTGCACTATGTTCAATGCTATATGGTGTGAAGGCAAGCATTTTCGAACACAAAGAATTGATGAAAAGAGAAATACACAAGATTGCGGTGTCATTAGTAGCTTTGAGGGAGCTAATGGAAAAATGGATGATTATTGTGGCATAATCCAAGACATATTTAGGCTTGACTTTCGTCGCTTCTTTGTGTATGTTTTGGATGTCAAATGGCAAATGAACGTGGTGGAAAAAGGGCCTGATGCAACGATAAAACGCCATGCAAGTGGATATGTAACTATTGACTCTACAAAGTTCTGGCAAACAAAGAAAGATAGGCTCGTATTGCCACAACAATGTGAGAAGGTATGCATTTTTTTACTAATGTGTTTCATGTACATATATATCTAAGCTCGCGTACCCCTTGACTTTTGATATGCTAATTAATTACTGTACTATGTGTATTTGAGTAGGTTATCTATCTACCAATGGTGCATGACATCAAATGGTGGTACGTCATCCCTATTGCACCACGTTCCAAAGTGATGTATAATACATTCACTGATATGGAGCATATGGAGGATGTAACAAGCCGCAATGAAGATGACGTCGAACATGCCATTGAAGATGTTGTGATCGATGATCAAGAAATAAGAGATGATCATGATAATGAGGATGAGCACGCCATTTCTCATGATCATGAGAATGACCCTACCATTGAGGATGATGGTGATGTTGATGAGAATGATCAGGACATCGATACCATTATCAATGGAGTACAGAATATCGATAGTGGAATAAATTTAATCGTAGCCTTACCAATTGATCAAATGGATATTGATGTTGATCGTTTGGCAAGGATGGATCTTATTGAAGATGAGATCGAACCCTAACCAATCCGTCACTGTATGTTCTAAATTGATGACATTTCTATCATCTCATATGCATGATTTATTTTTGAATATATTTCATTGTTGTAAATGCATGTAGTGGGATTGTGTAATGATGTATACTGTAATGTACTATGAGATGGTTTAAGGAAAATAGTTTTTAATTTTGTAAAGGAATTCAGTTTTTTTTCAGTTTTTCTCTGCCATGCGTGTATTAATCCGTGTATAGCAACGTGTATTTATCCGTGTATAATAGCGAGTATTACCCCGTGAATATTATCGTGTATAGATGCGTGTATTACTACGTGTATATAAACGCGTTTATACACGCATTGATAAATGCAAATATACACGCAAACTTAAATGCTAAAATACACGCGCCCGATTCTATTCAAATACAAGCGCGACCATACACGCGTTCGTAATTTATCGCATATGAAACGCGTGTATGGCAGCAATGTCTTGTAGTGTGTGAAGCTGACTATTTGAAAATCTTGACTCATGCACATGCAGGTGTTGGGGGCAGACACTTTTCGGGCAATACCAGAGCTAAGTTGATTAGGTGGTTTGGGCTTTGGTGGCCAACCTTACAAATGGATGCCGAAGAATATGTAAAATGTTGTGATGATTGTCAAAGGACCAAACCTCCCATCACAAAGGACAATATGCCATTGGCGGCCTATGTTAAGCACACATGAGTTTGCCAAATGGGGTATTGATTTTGTCGGTCCCATTAAACCTCCAGCTCGTCACATGCATGCCGAATATATTATAGTCACAACTGACTATTTGACCAAATGGGTAGAAGAAAAGGCTACAGTAAAAAATGATGCCAGAACCATAGCCAAGTTCTTGTATGAGTACGTGTTTACACGCTATGGCTTACCTATTGAAATCGTTAGTGATCAAGGTGTGCACTTTGTGAATGAGGTCATAGAGTTTTTACTTCAAGAATTTATGGTAATTCACAAGCGTTCTGCACCCTATCATCCCCAGACCAATGGTCAAGCTGAAAGTACTAATAACAAGATTCTCTGCACAGCACTCACAAAGATTGTTGAGGGACATAGGACTGATTGGAAGCAAAAGTTACACTCAGTTCTTTGGGCATATAGAACAGCCTATAAAACATCCATGGGCACAACCCCATTTGAGCTTGCTTTTGGGCTAGATGCAATTCTTCCCATTGAATTTCTTGTACCTACTCTACGAGTTGCTAAACAATTGGACTAGACTGTTCATGAGCTTTCTCAATGCATTGATGAATTGGAAAAGCTTGATGAGACCCGCTTATTGGCGGTAATGGGGATGTATGCCGCCAAGAAGAGGAGACAAAAGCAATGGTATGATCGAAATGTAACAACTGGCCAATTCAAAAAAGGGGACCTTGTGCTCTTGTAGACACTTAAGAAGCATAAGCGAAAGCTCAAGAAACGTGGCCTAGGACCGTTTGTGATTAATGAGCTTACTCCAAGTGGTGCAGTGCGTTTAGAGACACTAGAAGGTGAGCAAATGCCTAACTTCATTAATTCCTAACTTCATTAATGGAAGTCGTCTCAAGAAATACAATGAACCATTAACTGAAGCCATGCTTCAACAAATGCATGCTGCCCACACATGGAAAGAAGCACATGACCTACTTAAACGTCAGGCTCAAGAAGAAGCTAAAGCTAGAGTTGCCAAAGCCAAGGAGCATCGCAAGGCTTCTGTGTTGACCTTACAGTTGGCTACTGATGAACAATATGTCGATCCTTTCAATATTCACGTGTGTCTTCATCTTCATGAGACTACCTACTTTGTCTCTGCCTTAATTGACTCTGGTGCAAATTATAATGTTTTCTCATTTGACACATGGGTAGCCTTAGGACAACCAACACTTGTGAACATTCCTATTGACTTACGAAGCTTCTCAGGTGAAGATAACTCTATAGAGGAAAAATGTGTCATGATGATATCCATTCAGGATCACCAGATGTCAGTTCCCTTTTATGTGGCTAGTAAGTCCAAAGGCAGTGGGGGTAGAGGTTGTTCTTGGTCGATCATGGTTAAGTGCTACCAATTGTTCATTAGATTGGAAGAATAGACAATACAAATTGTAAATTGATTCTGATTGCATCTTGGGATTTGCTGCTCCACGAGTTTTATCATGTCAAAAGGGTGGTAGTTCTACCTTACACACAACCCACTTTCAACATCTGCTCTTCAAGCTCCAAGACAAATGATGTGGATAATCGATGAGTCCTCAAGTGAGGGCCATGGCTGGCCTGTTCCAACTACTCTAGTCACTGCTCAAAGAAGGCCAGGCAAGAAGGAATCGTCAATTTGGCTACCCAAAGATGCGTACAAACTTGTACCATCTAGCCTAGTTGCTAAACATCCTAAAAAGAATATCTTTTCCAAGCCAAAGCCTTAGATTGTTACTCATTGGGTCCCAAAGCATGTTCTTAAAGCACAAGGCTATTATGAGGGTGCAACAGCACTTTGGCTTCCCAAATGCCATGGGTTGCTAGAGCCAGAAGAGTGTATCAATAAGATTCCAACCTCTTCAAGATAGGATAGGTGGTTGTGATAGCACCTTCAAATCTCCTTGTGTTGACCTTCCCAAAACATGTATTGAATCACCAGTTGTCCCAACTTCTCCTTGTTACACACTTCCACCATCAACTTGTGTACCTAACACAAATCCAACTTTACATGAGTCTCCTTTGAGCATAGATTCTAGCACTTCACTGCCTAAATCCTCTTATCCTGCTCCAATTCCTTGACAATTGCTATCCTTCCCACCTCTTAAGAAGGACATACCCAAAACCAAAGGTAAGGCATTAACACTACAATTGAAGCTCTTTGGTATCAGTGTTTGAATAGTCTCACTTTTACTAATGTGGTTCCTTCTGCCATATTACAGGATTGTGTTCTTTTCGAGATGATCTTATCTACTTGTTTTTGATAGGGATTGTAATGCTGGATATGAGTGTATAAAGTTTGAAGTTTCTAAATTTCATTGTTCTACGCCCAGATACCTCCTGATGGATACTTGGCGAGATACATGTCCACCATGCATTGACCCTGATAGTACTCAACCTGAACATCGCGGGGGTTATAGTGCTCCTCCTTTTCAAACTCATTCTAGGTACTTTTATGCTCCCTTAGGTGAAATTTCTTGTGGGCATCACTTTGTCACTTTATTCTATCAACAGCATCATCCAATTCCACATTGTCAAGAGTGTGCACGACTCGTATTAGGGGAAGCTTCACACATTTGTTGGCTATGCTGCTCTTACTTTCGACGATATGGCACGAGCTTAATGAAAAAAATTATGGGGATTACACCCCAATGCCATAACCTTCTTGATGTGAGAGTACCAGACTGAGGACCAAATCAACGTAGATTACCTGAGGAGGTTCAAGCACAACAATGGAGGGATACATGCATAAATGACTTGCAACCACATATCTTGCAAGCCCTTCTTCCCCCAGCCTCAACATGTCAATTTTGGATCACTATGAGCACCTATATTGAGCAATTCCAAAATCGGCATTGTATGCTTAACCTTCCCATAGAACCAATGCCATATTTTAGCGAGGAAGTAATCCTTCCTCTTCCACCTTCTCCAGAGGCCGGCTTTTGTACAGGGTTGTCCTTGCATCCTGAAGTGATTGATACCATCTTTCCAGCAGAAGTGGACATAGATCCAACGCCATTGCAAAAATAAGCACATCAACTCCACAATAAGATCAACAAGCTAGGGCACTTTTCTCCCACTGGGTTTTTTTCCTCAGCTATATTCGGTGATTGGCACCAATAACAAATTTTATTCTTTTCTTTTCTTATTTGTTAATAAGACATTTTGCAGAGATCTCATCAAAACAAGAGCATACAAACACGCTCCAACAGTCCACCTACCGTGCACACAAATTAGGAAGGGGGGAGACATGCAATGCCTACAAAGAGCAAAGAGAAGCAATTTGCACATCAGCAATTCATCAAGACAAACGCGCCACATCAACGAGCACTACAACAGGTGTATTCAAATCATAATCTTTTGTTCTTTATGTGCTTTTCACTTTTGCATATATTGTTTGCACGTTCACACACAGTTGGCTGGGTTAAGTTTTGAATTAGTTGTTACTATTGGCGAGTGATTTCTAGATTCTTAGAGGACTTAGTAGAAGGTATTTCTATTTGAAGACGGTGTAAGACATATACCAACGGAGTATGCCAAGTTCTTAAGAAGTATATTAGTTATCCCTAGTGGTAGCTACCTCTTAGGTATGGGCTAGGTGCTACGATAAACAAAAATTTACGAAACACATGCCCTAAAAAATATATAGAAGTGACTTGAGACATGACGTATCTACGGCCATGTGGAATGCTTGGTAGGACCTTGGATTGTTTTAGCACCTTGGGGCCGATGCCTTGGTCTCCATGCGGTGAACACTGACGTCTAAAAGATTAAGAAGAAGACCTACAAGGACTCTATCGCCTTGATAGATGCTGGTAGGACTCTTGGGTACATGTTTCTACCGCACCCGAGGACGTGCGCGATTTAGGAAGGGGGCAATGTTCCATGGGAACACTCACACGGGAACACGGATTATGGAAGAAGGTCGGAAGCAATTAATGCGAGAGAGCGGGATTGTAGCCATGGGAACATGAAGATGCACATATTTTTTCCATATTTTTGTGCCAAAGTGCAATGTAAATCGTTTTAGGCCAATGTGGGTTCTAAATGTGGGTTCTAAATGAGAGTTCTAAGTGTATTAAGCAAGGCTCACTCATGGGGTTGTCTGCCCATGTGTGAAAGAGGCCTAGGGTTAGGGTTAGTGGCATCTCTATAAAAGAGATGTTAGCTAAAGAAAGGGGATGTTTTTGGCCATTCTCATAAGCTATTGAGTGAAGCTCTTGAGCTCTCAAGCTATGGCAACTCTCTAACTCTCTCTCTATTGTACTCTAATGAGCATCAAGCTCCAATGAGTATAGCTCCACTTCTTTCTCTTAATCTGTTTTAGCATCATTGAAGTAGATTAATCTATGATTAGTTGAATGCTTCTTTCTTTCTCTTGTGTATGCTGCATGCTTGTAGTGTGTGTGTGTAGTCTCCATTGATGCAAGCTCTTGCCCACTTCATTGGCAAATGAGTTATTCATGGATAGACTCTCTCTATGAGCTTGTGGGTTTGTGAATGTTACATTCTATGCTTGCTTAAGCTTGTGGGTTAGTAGATGCTTGCTTATGGGTTTGCTGGCATTAGGGAAAGCTAAGATTTAATCAATGTTTGAATGGGATTAAGAGATTACCGTGTATCGCTTGTTCTCTTGATTAGTGTAGTGGATTTAAGGGATTGAGAGATTGATTAAGGTGTTGAATGGTTGAATCGTCAAGTTGTGGTTCGTGTATGTGAGCTCTCCCTCAAGGGATAAGCCTTCATGCACTAATTGGGTCGAGTCCTCGGATTGACATTGTGTTTCTTAACACATTTGCTGATTGGTAGTACTCTATGAGCACTATATTGCACGGTAGAGAGAACCGCTACACAGCCTTGGTTTCCATATGAAGCTCGAAACTTCCCTACGATGCTATCAAAACTAGTTCACATTGCATTGATTGCAGTCCCATAACGATTTGGCCTTCGAACCATGAAGAAATACACGTGGCCTTGATTTTCCACCATGAGCGTTTGAAAATGTGACATTTAAAGCCTTAAACCTTAGTTGCTACAAAAAAAATGACGATGCAGCGTGGAAACGAAATGCCGCCAGCACATCGTGGATACGAATCATCGCCAGCACACGAACCCGCATGCGTTCGATTGAAGAGAGAGGGAATGCCACCATAATCGTTGCCAGCCTATCTGCTGCTGCGAGTAGACAGACTATGAAAAAGAACTGAACCCGTCGTGCTGCGAGCAAAGAACTGAAGCAAGCCATCACCATTGTCATCACCGGCCTGTGTGCTGCGAGCAGAAAAGAAGACTCACCACCCTTATTAATTATGGCCGGCTTATGTGCTGCGAACAGTACAAGTGGAGTACACCTTTGCTAATTGCTACTGGTAGCAGTCGCGCAGTGGCTGTGAAGGAGACAGAGTCCCACGCTCCCTCATACGCTCCCTCATACGATCTCCATCGCTAGATACGATCTGCATCGCAGTAAAGCGATCTGGGATCGCTGTGAAGGCAAAAAAATCTTCATATCATACGTTTTTTCATTAAAGCTTTTCTTTAAATAAAAAAAAGTATCATAAAAATGGACTGTTCCCACTTTCATTTGACAAAGGGAAAAGAAATTTAAAAAAATATATAAAAGCATAATAACCATCGTCTCTTTTCCTTGCATGTGGAGGAGGAAGTGGAAGAGGAGAAGATCTTTGCAATAAAGAAGCAAGTACAATTCCCGGTGGCAACCAATGATATAACTTCGCACTTACACACTCACATAGTCACACGTTAGCAAGCCCCGTAAGTTATTTGTATTCAAAAATTGAAAGCATTGTAAAATTCAATCCTTGAGGGCCATGAGGGCATTGTTTCTCATGGAAGGCATCATCGGGGCAAGCGTGCAAAAGCTTCGTCAACATCAAGCAAGAAGTGGCCAAATAAGATCATTCTCTTTTTCTCATATAAAAGCTACATAAATTTGTTTTATGAGTCAAACATGCGCACATCGAATTCAATATACAAGGCACGTTACACATTATATCTTGCCTCGTTCATTGGTGTCGTAGTGTCATCTCACTCTTTTGTCATTTAGCACAAAACTTGTTTAACATTTGTGTGTGTATACATCATCAATACTCCATTATTGTAGCACACGTTCCTATTAACTAGTGCCTTCTTCATTGGGGTGTTAGGAAAGTGTAGCATTATCCTTGTTGGATATCTGGGGGGGTTGTCAGGTTTTCTCCTCTTTGCCTTGCTCGTCAAGATATTTCCTAGACAAGCTGCCCTTCCTTTTGAGAAGTGGGGGATTGACTATGTAGGCCCTATTACACGAACTTCCAAGCATGGGAAATCTTATATCATTGTTGCTACGGATTACTTAACTAAGTGGAGTGAGGCTAGAGCTGTGAGGAAAGATAATGCATGCACTACTGCTACATTTTTGACTGAGCATATCATTTGCCATTTTGGGGCACCTGCTGAGTTAGTTTCTGATAGGGGGACCCATTATGTCATTGAGGAACTCACTGCTTATTTCAATATCTGTCATGATAAAACCACCCCCTACAAACTTTCTACTAATGGGCAAGTTGAGAGCACAAACAAAACTTTGGTCACTATCCTTAGAAAAACTATGGACACTCATAAAAGGGATTGGGATGAGAAGTTGCCAGCGCTGTTTGGGTTTATAACACTACTTTCAAGGAAGCCATGGGGTTTACTCCTTTCTCTTTAGTTTATGGGCAAGAATGTGTGTTACCTATTAAGCATGAGTTGGCGAGTTTGAGGTTTTTGCACGAGCACACACTACCTTTGGAGGAGAGTTTGCAAGAGAGATTGGGCACTTTGGAGCATCTAGATGAGTGGAGATTGAGAGCCTATCTACATCAAGAGGTTGCTAAGAAACGTCAAACCAAGCAATGTGATAAGAAAGCTAAAACCTATTCTTTTGAGAAAGGGCAATTGGTTCTTCTCTATGATGCAGGTCATGAGCTTTTCCCTGGGAAGTTGAGCCATTTATGGTTGGGTCCTTATCGCATTGTTGAGGTTTATCCTCGCAATAAAGTCGAGCTTGTAGAAATGGATGGGACATGGTTCTCTACCAAAACCAATTTTGATAAAATTAATCCCTATGTGATTGCATTGTCTTTTTCGTAATGAGTTGCAGATGATGTTGAATCTACCATGCCTTTTTGGAGTCTATACTTTGATGGAGCATGTAGGGGCAAGGACAAACTTGGTAGTTGCGGCATTGTCATATATCCACCTGAAGGGAATGCTATTCTTTTGGGAGATCATTTGAGCAACAACATTGCTGAATATCAAGCACTTTTGATTGGTTTGAGAGCACTACTTCTTTTGGGAGCATCTCATGTTCATATCTATGGAGATTCGCAACTCCTAGTCCACCACCCCAGTTTTTGAATGGCCAAGCCCGCACCCTCCACCCTTTGATGCACTACTATAGTCTTTTAGCTCATGATGAAAATCGTGTTGCAAATTCCTTAGCTTTGATGGCTCTTTCGGGTTCCTTTACCCAAAATTTTGATCGTGCCTTGGTAGATACCCATTCCTGTGACATTGATCCTTGGGAAATAGTGCAAGACCTTAAGTGTTTGGGAGTTGAGGAGTTGGGGTAGTCTTCTAAGGGTTTTCAAGTCATCCCATCCTTCCACTTTTGCTTCTCTCATTCTATCCATGACCCATCGATTGATTCACTTGTCAGATGTTACCTTTCTCACTATAGATCCTAGCCATTTGCTCATGATCCTATAGCCCAATGGATAAGGCACTAGTCTAATCGGAGATTCTCGTTTCACACTAGCCAGCTAGCTTTCCCCGTAGGATGCCACTGTTGCATTTTTTTCACCCTTCCACTATGTTTTGATGCATGAGCATATACGTGGCTTGCATTTTTTTTCCGCCCTGCCTTCACCTCGTACTCTCATTTGGTTTTGGCACATAAGCATTTTTTTTTTTGCAAACAAAAACCTCCATCAAGGCGTCGCACTCAAGCATGTGTGGGACTAAGGGCTTGGCCCACTTTAATTTTTAAAGCAATTTTAAAAGCTTGAAACATTAGCTTGCTCTGCAAAAATTGAAAGCAACATATATTTGAATCGCCATGCATGCCTGCATCGAATCACCGCCATGTAAGCTTGCAGCAGTGAAGCGTCGCCAGGTTGCCAACCCACACGTGATCGCTTGAAGAGAGAGAGATGCGGCCATTTCCTGTTGTCGGCCCCTGTGCTGCGAGCAAAAGAAGTGAAGTACGCCTTACGAATCGTCGGTGCAACCTGATCACCAAGATTGTGAAAGAGAAGGAGACAGAGTCGCGCGCTCCCTCACACGCGAAAAAAGAAGAAGAAAATGATCCATCCTGCTGCCTGCATCATTGCAGGAAAATAACCTTTATATTACATGTTTTTTTAAAGCTTTTTTTTATTTTAAAAAAAGTATCATAAAAGAAAAGGGGCTATCGCCACTTTGACTTGACCAAAGGGAAAAAAGGGGTTAAAAAATAAATAAAAGCATAATAACATTCATCTCTTTTTCTTTCATGTGAACAAGGAAGCGGAAGAGGAGAAGATCTTTGAAATAAAGAAGCAGGTGCAATTCTCGGCGGCAAACAATAGCATAGCTTCACACTCCACACACTCACATAGTCACGCGTTAGCAAGCCTCGTAAGTTGTTTGTATTCAAAAATTGAAAGCATTGTAAAATTCAATCCTTGAGGGCCGTGAGGGCATTGTTTCTCGTGGAGGGCATCATCGGCAAGCACGCAAAAGCTTCGTCAACATCAAGCAAGAAGTGGCTAGATAAGATCTTTCTCTTTTTCTCATATAAAAGCTACTAAATTTGCTTTATGAATCAAACACACACACATCAAATTCAATATACAAGGCACATCGCACATTATATCTTGCCTGGGGGAAAACAACTTACTTGGAGTACGGCATGGACGAGTGTGGCGAGGGCAAGGTAAAGGGTCGGCAACAAGAACAGCGACATGGGTGGGTGGGTGGGTAGCAAAACAACAGGTTTGGGATCTCCCTCCTCAACAACCTTTTCTTTCCCCTTTCGTGTGATGGCTTGCACGGGTGATGAATCTAACTCAATCATATTAATCAAAGGGTTCTTAGTGGTGGTAGGTGGTGCACTAAACGAAGCAACTACTAGAGAACTAGGAGACCCCCTTTGAAGAAGTATCCAACTAGGGCCTGGGGTTTCTCGGCACCAATACGATGATTAATGGGACCGGGGGGTGGCAAAGTGGTGCTCGTATTCATCAAATGGTGCATCTTAATGTAATACATATCCTCTCTGTGCCCCCTACCCAAACATTTCTCATAAGTGCAAATAACGGTGGGTCAATCTTTGGAAAGATGGCCGGATACATGACAAGCTCCACACACCATGTTGGTGGGATTAGGCTTAAGGCAATGTGCAGACAACAAGTTTTGTTGGCGCTTTAGAAAATTCACATCAAGAGTCATGGCCTTCACATTTTCATTAAGTTGGTTAATGTAATTTGTCATCATGTTTTTCAAATCCTCAATACTAGACGTGATCCTTTCATACCCATCCCCCCCCCTTGTGATGTGCTGGTGGTGGAGTGGTAGAAGTAGAATCAGGGTAATTCACATACGGTGATGGTGCATGAGGGGCACGAACATGGTTTTGTGAAGGGGTTAGGGGAGCCACGACGCTAGAAGAAGGTGGGGGTGCTAAAGGCAAAAGAGGTGGTGAGGTCACCTGAAGGTGAGGTAGTACCACATACGGTGATGGCGCATGAGGGGCAGGAACATGGTTTTGTGAAGGGGTTAGGGGAGCCACGACGCTAGAAGAAGGTGGGGGTGCTAAAGGCAAATAAGGTGGTGAGGTCACCTGAAGGTGAGGTAGTACAACGGGTGGGAATTGGAATGGTTGTGTTGGTTGAAGTTGAGGCACATATACGATGGGGTTGGCCAAGGTTGTTGCGGGGAGGGAAAAATGGGAGTATGTGGTGCTAGCCATGGATAATACGAGGGAGATGGAGTCGTGGCCTGTTGTGGCTCGTAAACACATTGATAAGAGCTGTCCACATTAATGGCAAAAGTGATGGCCGTATTCAAGTCGTTTGGGGCTTGAGCTCTAACCAAAATTTGGATGCTAGGGTGTATGCCTCGTAGAAACGAGTCCATGATGGTGAGCGGGTCAATGTTAAAAATGGGAGTGTAATGATCAACAAAGTTCCTAAACCTCATGGCCGCTTGTTCCACTCTCTCATGCGGGTGATTTAAGCAATGTGATAAGAAAGTTAAAATCTATTCTTTTGAGTAAGGGCAATTGGTTCTTCTCTATGATGCACATCATGAGCTTTTCCCTGGGAAGTTGAGCCATTTATGGTCGGGTCCTTATCGCATTGTTGAGGTTTATCCTCGCAATAAAGTCCAGCTTGCAGAAATGGATGGGACATGGTTCTCTACCAAAACCAATTTTGATAAAATTAAGCCCTATTGGATGTGATAGCATTGACTTTTCCGTTATGAGTTGCAGATGATGTTGAATCTACCACGCCTTTTTGGAGTCTATACTTTGATGGAGCATGTAGGGGAAGGACAAACTTGGTAGTTGCGGCATTGTCATATATCCACCTGAAGGAAATGCTATTCTTTTGGGAGTTCTTTTGGGAGATCATTTGAGCAACAACATTGCTGAATATCAAGCACTTTTGATTGATTTGAGAGCACTACTTCTTTTGGGAGCATCTCATGTTCATATCTATGGAGATTCACAATTCTTGGTCCACCAGTTTCATGGCCAAGCCCGCACCCTCCACCCTTTGATGCACTACTATAGTCTTTTAGCCCGTGACCTCTTCACCCATGTCAAGGGATCGGGCTCATACCCGCACTCCTAGCCACGGAAAATGACTTGTGGAAAAAAAAGTAGCGGGCCCATGTATCAGCGCGTGTATCATCACGGCCAGAGACATGCGTGTAAAAGCACGTGTATAGACGCAATTAGACGTGCTGATACGAGGGCTTATACACATGTTTTGTCAGTTTAGCTACACTTATACATGCGCATTTCACAGAGTATCCGCGTATATACACGTGACTTTTACAGAGTTGACGCGTGTATACACGCGAACAGAGAGCCAAAAAAAAAATCCAGAGAGTGCTATTTGGTACCTGAATGTGCTGTTCCAACATTCGAGCACCCAATAGCACTCTCTAGATTTTTTTTGGGGTGCATTGCACCATCCACGAGGAAGATTTAGTGCATTGTCATTACACGATTCAAGAACGACATGAATGCATACATTGTCAATACACGATTCAAGACAGACATGAATGCAATAATATCAATTCACGATTCAATATTACTATCAAAATTTACACATATATACAAGGGAGTCCATATGTCGAAGTAGCCCATGGCTTCAATTATAAACAAATATATACAAAATCAAATTGGTTTGTCTAAAAAAGCCCATGGCTTCAGTTACAAAAATATATATACAACCACATCCTCAATATGGATTGTGATACTATAAGTCTGAGTACTACTCAGACCCAGATGATGACCTACTGCTCCCTTCATGATCAGATGAGCTCACATCGGTATACATGTCCGATGAGTAGTGCTCATGTCTAGCAGGAGCAGTGGCGGCGGCGGGTGGATCATCAGTGGGTAGGAGCATCAACAGGTGCAACAGTAGCTTGTGCCTGTTCAAGTAATATATCGTATATAAGTATATATATATGTAAAACACCATATTGGGGAATATGGGAATTTCCCATAAGTTTGGGACACGTGGTCAAATCTTTGGATTAATCATAACTTGAACACCGTTACTCCAAATTGAGCGCTCTATAGCTCACTAGATTCCATTTTCCAAGCGCTTTCCAACAATAGGTCACATGATATGGTTTTGAAAAACTTATAGGCATGTTATCCAGGTCCCACCTTTTTAGTATTCAAAAAATGGGAGTTGGGAAATTCCCAAACTCACGAATATAGTGTTGTAATTCAATAAACCAAAATCATTCGTTTAGAGTTTTCAAGTACCTGTCGACCGTATGGTCTCATGGCCATGTCAAACTGCGCATCCGTAATACGTCCCTTCGCTCTGAAGAGGGCCCACATGTCACGTCTGCTATGCCGACGAGCATACCCAATATCGTGGGCTCTGGGCTTCCTCCCCATAACCCGTCTCGCTGTATCATAATCAACACAATTTGTAAGATTAAAACAATCATAGAATCAATGAATTAAGTAAAAGAATCAAATAAAGTGGCAAGATACTTACGAACTCTGCCTCCCATGACTCGACGCCGCCAGATCCAAAATGCGAAGATCCAATGGTCTCCATCTGGATCCATCGTGCCTCCACATGCTGCTTGCTCTTCACCCCACCCTCTGCTCATTTCTTTGCCTCCTTCCACTCGCGTTTGTGCGCAGTGGTGGTGGCAGGTTTCTTGGCAGGATAGCCACCCGCAGCTACATTTAGCCCATCATCGTACGCGAGTTTCTTAAGGTGAGATCTTTTATTACTTAAGATCTCCCTTATTCGCGTCCTTTTCCCATACATCCGAGAATGCCGCATGTGGGGGATTGGGGTACTGACTATGTACAACATCTATCACCTCCCCAACTAATCGGCTATTTTGATCTTTAAATCTAATAAAACAATTTCTGTACAAGTTTGAAACTACCCCACACATGAACTCCATTACCTCTTTCCCCCTCGCATCCCATCACTACCCCGCCCCTATCCTTCACATCATAGTAGATCACTCCCTCCACCTCTCTCACCTCCTCATCATCACTGTCTCCTCTAACTCTTCTTCCTCTATCTCCTCTCTCACCGCGTGCCCTTCTACCTCCCCCACCAAAGCACCTGCCACTCCCACTCTTCCTACTGCGGCGCTTGCTCTCCTCTGTACTGCGGGTGGAGTCACGACTGGGGGATTGTGTACGTGACTGTGTAGGTGACTGTGGCTGTGAGGGAGTACGTGATGGTGGCTGTGAGCCCTGACGTGACGGTGCCTGGGAGGGTGTGCGTGAGTGTGTCTGGGACGGGGTATGTCTCCTCTGTGGGCGTGGAAGAGGAGAAGCTGCATGCCATCTCGCCGGACTCGCAGGCATAGACGGCATGGGCATACATGTACTCTGTAAGCTCAATTGGACCAGGATTGCACCCAAAATGATTTAGCATCTCCATCATCCAAGTGCCGTACGCAAATGGATCGGATAAAGAACCTGGATCCATGAAGAATTTGTAAAAATAAAAGTATATACATGAAGGGAAACACTCTATGTATCAAAGCACAGTCGCCATGAAGGGAATCACTCTTTGTATCAAAGCACAAAGATGAAGATTGAAAGCACAAACTTTATGCAACATCTTGATCAAGGTTGTTCCTATACATGCTTGATGATTCCCCATGATGACAACATGCAAGCTAGCACATATGATTTTGTGAAGGCAAGCCATATGCAGATGGGATCATCTCTCTCTTGAGCTGGATCAACAAGCAAGACATGCAATCATGGGTGATCTTTAAGGACAAACACAGTTGCATGTAAAAACCTGTCCAAAAATGCGTGTATCTGCGCGTGAACAATCTGTGCAAACAGGGTACATGCAGATATACACGCGCTCGTACACACGGCCTGCGCAAAAACTTTTTGGAAAATGACCGACCATCGACAAATCTTTCTTATAAAAAGAAAGCCCAGACTGTCACTATCGTTCACAAAAATACTGAAGCAGGCACGACCAAAGAAGGACGGAGACAATCGCATAAGGAAAAGAGACAATCACATAAACAAATGGAAGGAAAGAGACAGGACAAAGGACAAACTGACTCACCTCTAGAAAAGTGAGTCTTCTTTTTGGCTGGTTTCCTTCACCCGTGTCTGCTCCTTGCACCCATGTCTGCTCCTTGCACTTGGCTTTAGTTCTCTGTTGGAAGAGGGAAGATTTGGCGGGCGATGAAGGAGAGGAAACATGAAGTTTGAAAATGGTTTTTTGGAGAAGGCAGCAGGTTATTTTAGGTATAGACAGGTGGTTGCATGTAGGAGCGCGTGTATATTCACATGTATTATAAAACAGCCGCGTTCATACACATGATTTTAGACATCTAGATGCGCTGTTACACGCGATTTAAAACAGTGAGACACGCTATTACACGCGATCAACATAGGATATAGAGACTTTTTATACTTTGATTAAAAACTGATTATGATTATGTGTTTGCTCTTTTGTACATAGGATGTCATCAACCTCCTCAAGCAGTTCTGGTGAGGATGAGACAATGCGTCATCGTAATCGCGATGTGTGGTTGGGACAAAGGATCAAGTGTATGTGTAATCGATGTCAAGGATGCATTGTACGAGCGTGTCGAATTACCTTGAATCACATCTCCATGTATGGAGAATGGAATCAAACAGGTTTAGAGGTGAGTAGATGTAAATTGATAGTATTCAAATGACTCATGGTGTCCAAATTAATGGAGTTTTAATATATATACTCTAGTTGAAGCACGATGCATTACCACACCCTAACATGGTGCCCTATGCACGGCGAGAGCACGCAAAGCGTCGAGCGACGAGATGATGCTGGAGCTTCGGGATCTATTGTTAGAGATGAGTGGGAAAGGGATGACAATAGCCCTGCACCCCACGAAGTTGTGGAAGAGGAAGTGTTTGATGATATGGTGCGGTATCTTTTTAGGGATGATCCCAAAGGTATGGAAGACGATGATATGGAACAAGAGCATCTTTACAAGGCTTCATCGACACCGGTTTTTGAAGGGTGCACATTCTCTATTTTACGTGCTTCACTTGAACTACTCAATATACAAATAGTTTATGGATGGAGCAATGCAAGTCTTGACGCATTATTGAAGTAAGCATTCTAACTTGCAAATTTGAATTAGTGGTTAAGGGTTTAGGGTTTAGGGCTAATTGATGATATTGATGCAGGCTATTATCAAACATGCTTCCAAAGGGGAATAGACTACCCACCTCAATGTTGAGATATCGAGCTCGTCTAGTGAGGCGGTGGCCACTGATGACCCGCCTGGGGGATAGGCCCCACACTTACACCACTGGCATGGTTGGTGAGATCTTGGGTGATATGCGGCCAGTGGGATGACAGGCTATGTGTGACAGCCATTCTAGAGACTGGCATAGTTATAGCGCCAGCTCATTTAGTCGGGTTCACACTATAGAGAACCTGTGTATGTATTTGGTTGAGTACCTTTCATATTGAGTGTACTCTTATCTTGTATATGGTGTGTTGAGTGTTGAGTAGTGAAGAAGAAGATTTTCAGCCTCTCACCTTGTGTGTTCTCTATTAGGGTTTTGTGAGTGTGTGTGTGTGCTTGCAAGAGCTCAAGCTCTCTTCCCCCCTGCATCTTTTCATGGTATCAGAGCCTGGTTCATGCTAAGGAGTGAGCTGCAAAGAGAACCACAGGCATTAGGGGAAGGTTGAGGTCTATGGGGGCCCTTTAAGCTGCCATATTATGTTTTTAAGTACTTTTGCTTAAGGACTCTAAGCATACTTTAACTAGGCCTGACAAGGGGATCTTTATGCAATCATTATTTGAATTTCTATTTTTTCAAATATATATTTGCTTGAGCTAAAATGGGGGTAACTTTTTGGTTTCCCCAAATTCAAAATGGCTGAAAAGCCTTCCCTCCTCTCTTCCCTCCACGTTTAGGTCCCCCCCACTTTCTCTCTCTACATTCTCTCTCTAAGACGCCCTCGTTTCTCTACCACTCTCTTTCTCTTCCCCTTTCTCACATTTGGGTGTGCCATGGCTCTGCATCTCTGATTAGTAAGCTTCCATAACCTCTGCACTTCCAAATGCAGATATCTCACACTCTCTCATCCTCCATGCCTCATCTTTTTATCATTTTCTGCTCTCTCTCTCTCTCTCTCTCTCTCTCTCTCTCTCTCTCTCATGTCTTTCCCCCATTGAAGTGCAGAAAATCCCTCTGTCAACCTCCATAGCTTCAAAGCTTACCATTTTCCATTCTTGCATTGTTTACCATACATATCCCCTACTTCTGGCTGCAATCTACATCTCTCTCTCTCTCTCTCTCTACTGCATTATGCTGCAAAACCTCAATCTACCATTTTCTATGCCTCTTGCCATCTTCCTTGTCCTTTCTCCTATTACCTAATCAGAAGATCTATGACCTTCTAATATTTTTTACAGCAAAACTTCATTGCACTCTTCTCAGAATACCCTATCCTCACTCTTGCATTATGCTCTACAAGAAGCTCTTTTCAGCATTGCCTTACCCTAAAGAAAATGCCACTTGAAGATATATCTAACAGAGCACCAAAGTTCAGGTTACATGTAGATTTGGCTGCTGAGTATGCTACAATCCGTAGCACAAAATCAAGTGGTGTGACCGATGTGCCATTGGGTACTCTTCGATCACAAGGGCAAAAATGTATTGACCTCTGGACGAATGGATTCATATACCCTATTGACCCGCTCACCAATGCTCAACCTCATTTTGTTAATATCACTATATTTCTTAGTTATGTAGATGATGAAGCTAATGGTCTATTTGGCTATTGTAAGAGGCTTTCTTTTGTTGCAGCTCAGGAATCGCATTCAAGACTGCATTTTCGAGGCTTATGGCTTGAGTTGCAGAAGCAACACAAGAAGGACATTGATAGGCTTGAAGAGGTGGTGAACAACTTGAAAACTCAGAATCAGGAGCTCCAGAAGAACAACTTTTTGCTTAAGCAGGCCTTTGATATTGAACGGGACAAGGTGACGGGACAAGGTGAATGCAGCCAAACAGGATGCACGAAATAAGCAACGACACCTTGCAAGCCTGAAGAAGCTTCCAGTAGGCTTTCGACAACGGAAAAGAAAGTGTCAGTCCCTAGAAACCTTGGCAATCCTAAGTGGAGCAAGAAAACGACGTGTACGAGCAACAAGGTAACTTCCATTCTTGCCATTGTTTTGCAGGCCTTTCTGTTTTGTGAAACATATTGATGTTATTTTGTATTTATGTTCCATGTAGAGATATTGCTGGGGATATGATGGGATATGAAGGTGGTGCTGAGGAATGTAGAGCAGGCATATTGAAACATGTTGTTAAGTTATCAGACATATATAAGCTGCTAGAAGATCCCACATGCAAAATATCTAAGCAAATCCGAAACAGAATTTCTAGAGAGCTGCAAAATATGGTAAGCCCCATACAAATTATGGATGCATGTGATAGTGCTGGTGTAAGTAGGAAGGGATATGAAGCCATCTACAGGGTGTTTACACTAGGTCATCGTGCTAAAGGTTTTCTTCGACCCATGCTACCAACTCCATACAGTGTAACCATGGCAAGAAAAAGTGCAAACTCAGAATTTGCGACCATGTTAGGTGGCTACCGTCATGTGGAGGATGCTCTGCCTGTATGTACTACAAAGGTATTTGAATACAACAAGTACAACAATGTCTTTATTGATTTAAGGACCCTTCAAAGAGCTATGATTTCTTATTATGGTCTAAGCATTGAGGAGTGCTAAGGTCAGGCTGTGTTTGTGTTAAAGCTTGATGAGTGTCAAGTTGTAAAAGGACGAAAATTAGAAAGAGTCAGCCTAACACTTATGAACAGGGCTATCAAAGGAAATCTGGAACAGGATGATAATCTTCTTGACTATAGTGCACAAGCCTCAAATTCCAACAAGGGAAGTCAATCTGAGGGAAAAGATTACTATGGAGTGCAATCAGAAAAGAATATATGGTGGTTGGCAGCATTTGAGCTTCCACAGGAGACGAATGATACATTGCGATGGTACCTTACCCGAACAGGCATCCCAAATGTCATATCATTGCAATCAAAAGGAGAAACTTTGCATGTGGAAGATGTAGGAACATTTACAGTTGAGTGGCACATGGCAGGTGATTTAAAGACATTGAAGTGTATGCTGGGATGCAAGCTAGGAGCAAATACTTTTTTTCCATGTATTTATTGCTGCCATTCAAAATCAGAGTATATTGATCGCGGCAAAGCTTCAGGCAAGGTTGCAGCCCCCACCAAGACGACCAAATCTCATGCAAAGGGCAAGAAAAATGTACAACCAACTTCAATGAGTGCAACGCAAAACAAAGATCCAAAGAAACCTATGCAGTGGGTTAATGGCATCATGAATTGTAATACCAATTGTCCGCCTAATCGTGATCAAGAAGATATCTCATGGAGCCCTATATTAGAGATTCCACTTTCTCGTGTTCATATTTGCACGCTTCATGCTAGGTTACGCATAATGGACAAATTACTGAAGTTACATATCAATTATGCATGGAATATGGAGCGTGAACATCTTCGCAACGAATGCATCAGTAAGCTGGAAGATGTCCTTTCAAGTGTGGGGCTTCATGGTGGTGCTGTAAAGTTGACTAAGGATACTAAAAATTCAGGACCGATAATCCAAACAAAATATGCATGGGTGGGTCCAAAGCAAGACACCTTCTCTCAAATTACAAGGGGTACAATAGTCACACAAAATATGAATTATGGAAGGCCATTTGTGAATGCACCACTTATCGTGGGAATAATGCAGAGCTTGGTCTCAAGCGGGCAAGGCTGTGGGAGTCACTTGACAAAATGATTCAATTGCTAGAAAAGGCTCCACTTGTTGCTAAGGAGATTGCAAACTTGAAGACTGCAATACATACATTTACTCAGCAAATGGTTGATGCATGGGGAGAAACACATATCACCCACTAGATGGTATTTACCTTTCTATCTATTTACTGATATTAATCGCCAAATAGTAAAATTCTGATATGATCTTTGTTGCAACACATTATATTTGCCCACGCACAGTTTTTTCTCGACGAATATGGTCCAATGGCAATTTGGAGCACCCAAGGAATGGAGCGCTCTCATTATCAAGCTAAGGCAGCATACTTTAAGAACACGCGACATGGTGGAGGTGGTAAGGAAAAAAGTAATGCCTTGCATGAGATGTTTAATTGGTTTTATCGCAGTTTGGGAGGTCGACGCCGACAGAAACCAAAAGGGCAGGTGTCATTACTACGAAGGGTTGTAAAAAATGTCAATCTGCAAAACGAGCAATTGCATGGCGAGCATCAAGTGCCGTGCATGGGATGCGTGAGTGGTTCGCTGCGCGGAGGCGTAGGGGTCGAAAATGGGTTCCATATTAGAAAATTGTAGCCTTTTTTAAGTTAGAGCTTTTTTATTAATGTCGAGATTTTTTTTATTAATAAGTTTTTTTTCAAAAACTATATAAACCTATGAAAGTGAGTTTTAAAATTACATTTTCACGTTCATTCACTCGTGTAAGTCAATGGATGGCTAGAACTAAGCACACTGCACGCAAAACTGAGAACCCAAACGTACCGTCTGGTGCACACAACTTAATACACGCAGTAGCCGCGGCACAGGCATTTCAACAAGTGCAAAAACGTATCAAAAAGAAGCATACAAGGCATTAGATAGAACATTTTTTAAAAAAGCAACAGTTTTCTTTTTTTTTATGTTT
The DNA here is from genome assembly GCF_041138505.1 of Cibotium barometz. NCBI lineage: Eukaryota > Viridiplantae > Streptophyta > Polypodiopsida > Cyatheales > Cibotiaceae > Cibotium > Cibotium barometz. The sequence continues at coordinate 31,679,695 of NC_141091.1, forward strand.
CTAGGCAGAGTAATCATCAAAATAAAGTGCACACAATGCATTTTTGTGTGAAAAAATGATCAAAAAAAGGGCTGTGCGCTACGGCACGAATGCATTTTTGTGTGAAAAAAGGGCTGTGCGCTACGGCACGAATTTAAGCCTGGCCTGCAATTTGAAAGGCTGAAATTCGCGCCGTAGTGCACAGCCCTTTTTTTTTTTAATTTTTTGACTCTATCCAGCATTATGTGCACTTTTTTGATGAAAAATATGCTTACAAATATGAAAAAACATAAAAAATTCTGATTTTTTAAAAATTGTTCAGATTTTGTACTGCCAGATTTCAGCTGGATGTTAAGTGACATTCAAAGAACAAATATTTGATCATTATCAATGAAATTTCCTACACATTCACATGCCTGCCAAAAGTTTAGAGGGCACAGTGCTGACACAACAAATAAACAAGAGAAATGGTTCAGACTTCTTAGAAACATTACAATTAAAAAAGTATACATTTTGTATTGATTTTGTAGAAAGAAAATTACAAGTTCCTGAGAAGATTTCTGAGAGCTTCTTTAGCTTCGTCACTCAGTGTGGTTTTCTCACCTAGGCTATTAGCTATAATAATAGGATTGGTTACACCTTTGGAGATTGAAGTGGCACAGTGGCTTAGCACGTGGCCGGTGTAGTTGCCTGCAAATGTGTACATGGCTGCCTCCCTACTAATAAGTATACATTTGTTTGCATTATTTGCTAGCCCATCTTCGGTGAGAACCCCACTTGATGAGCTCTGCTTGTGCCTCCTCAGAGTACTCTAAATGGATTACTCGAATAAATGATGGAGAGAGGCTAGGAAGGTAATGAATCAGGGAGGTGTCTCGTCCATCGGATTGCACACGAACTCCACCTCCACGTGCAGCAAACTTGTCAAAAATATAAGCTTTCTACAAGAGAAAAAAATCAGGTGTTAGTAATAACTCACTTATAAATATGAAGGCACAACTTTGATTTAACCCCACCTCAATGTCATCATCACATTGGCTAATGCGTGGGTTGCATATGTCTATACTGCTTCCATGCTGCTCAACTGATGTATCTACATGCAAGCGCTTATGTGGTTGAAATGCTTCTTGAGAGGGACACTTTCATACTCTGCTGCTACATTTTCTATAGCAACAAGAGCATTGGAAACAGTTTCCTCAATTGTACGTTCTGTATCATAACCTTGGAATGCTAGCGCTTTGGTAAGATCATGGTCATCAAAATCAATCTGTACACCTGCAGTCTGTTGCCCAAGTGTGCCTTCTTTGCAGAAACCAGACCCAATTGCTAATATGCTTAAGGCCTCATCCTCCCTTAACCCCAAGGATTTACAAATGTCATCAAGGAAAACAAATTCCTTGTTATCCATGATGATGGGATTCAAAGTGGTTACATCCAACTCAGGGATCTCTTCCACAATTTCATCCCCTTCGAGGTCACGATGAGGCTCTTCATCCTCAGTTGACCCTTGTTGGAGAAGCACTAAGGCCATGGACGCTTCAGCTTCTTCTGAGAAAACCTCTTCCACCTCGCCTTTGGATTCCTTCACAAGAGCTACTTCCTTTTTCACTGCCTTTCCCTTCTTTTTTTCTGTATCCCTGGCTTCTTGCAGAAACAGTGCTAACGTCATATCCCATGAAAGGAAGGTGGTGCCTACATTACCAACCTGCAATTCATAAACGGTGTCATCATCTTCGACCCTATAATTGCTAGATGTAAGCCCTTTCAAAAATCGATTGAGCCTGAATCGGAACGACTTGTCACCATGGTACAGATGCTTGATTAAGTCCACTGGAACCCATTTAGTGGTGGATTCAGGCAATTGCACGACATATTGTGCCACTACATCATTCATGTACTGGACCTGCTCTTGAAAAGCCTCTGCATGAAGGTCTATAGTTTTTTGCATATCGATCACCCCCCTCAAAAATGGCGATGTTCTCACCTGCACCTGCTGAGAGCCCAATTTTCTCAAGTTTTGCGCGTAGCGAGTTAGAGCTTGAAGCCATGGCAGGATATTGAAGGGAAATAGAAACTGCAAGATCTTAAGAATGAAATGAGCTTTATAGAGAAAAACCTATTCTTATAAAGCATTCCACTATAAAGTTTAATAAATTTATAGAACATACTTAAAAATTTTAAAATTAACAAAATTAAAATCCAAATTGCAGTGAAATACAGAGGACATTGGGACTATGGTGTAATCAATAATTTTGTATTCAAAAGTACACCGCTACAAATTATTGCCCAAAATCACTCAAAATGTTACCTAAGTCTGCAACTTAATAGTCTTTCAAGCTAAGGACCCTAGGGGGCTCCAATGACACACAGAGTGTATGTTTCTCTGACCTTTGATGCATGGGTCGATTAGAAACAACAAACTTGAATTGGTTCCTTACATTAAAGGACATGACAATACGATCTCTCAACTAAGCAAAATTCCAATCATCATTAACTACCACTGTATGCTCCTCTCCTCGGTGAACTTCAATATGAAGTTCTACCTCCTCCCTAGCATAGAGATTAGAGTCCAAAGCCTCCCATTCACCATGCAAGCATTTCCACCGTCTAATAGGGTACACCATAGTTAGATTTTGCTTCCCTATCTGATACCTGCATCTTACCATTGACATTACCGCTGAGCACTTTATTACATCGCCCTTATGTTCTGCCACCTTGGTGGTCCAATCGCCTTTTAGAAATGTATCTAGAGCTTCAAAGGCCCCATCTTTGCTTATCCACATTGTTGGGGTGCGATGGAACTTGCCTGCTTTGAAAATAGCAATAAACACATGTAAAGGCATAAAAAGAGATACACTTATCCTATGGGATCCATATGCAGCCTTTAGGCTTGACTGAATGTCATGGAAAATCCTGCGCTGAAAGCTCTCCATTGTAGGGGTGTCTGAAATGGGCCATTCCGGGCTATTTAGTGCAGGAGGAGAAATTGGCTCAAGTGCTCCAAACCTTCCCCTCTGTGGCACAACATATGTTGCAGCAATGAAAAATACTCCTCTATTTGCAAGTTCGGAACTTGTTTCCCCAGCATACATAAGCCTACCTAGATCAACATGACATGCTTCGAAGGTCCCTCTAAAACATTCTAGAGGCTGCCATTCCACACATGTTGAAGGGAAAACATCTGCATACAATAGAATACATTGGAGTTCTTGATATTCACATAGTCTTCATGCAAGCATTTCTCCAAAGCAAAGAAACATTAAACAAGTACTGAAACTTACAGTTAGTTGGGAACCGTGGTGAGTTCTCATCTTCAAGATGTATTTGGCTTGAGGTTTGTTGCACCTTTGCAAGCCGCTTTCCATCCTTGTTGCAAACTTTGAATTCTAAGATCCTTCCTTTCCAGTGATGGCTTGTGGAAGCCATGTGCCTTCGAGGAACCTTGTGTGCACCCCTCAAACTGGGCTGCATTGTTATCCACATGAACCGCTTAAAAATGGTAGGAATCTAATAACCTTCATCATCTTGTACTGTGGAAATAGCCATGGACTCGATAGTGGATGATGGCCTGCGTACACACTGAAGAGCCATAGATGGCCCAAATGAAAAGAAAGTGAATGTTAAGAATATGGCAAAAAAGCAAATACCTGCTCAGAGAGAGAGAGAGAGAGAGCTAGCTAAAGCTTCAAAGAAGTTTGCTGCAAATCCACACACACACACACAATACACACACACACACACACACACACACACATGCACACACACAGAAAGCTAAACCTTCAAAAGAAAGCAAATGAGAGATTGCATTAGGTGCCTGCATGCAGAGAGAGAGAGAGAGAGAGAGAGAGAGAGAGAGAGAGAGAGAGAGAGAGTCTGATAACAGAGCTTCCTCTAGAGAGAGAGAGAAGGGCTGATAACAGAGCTTCCTCTGAGTAGCTGGTAGCAAAGAGCTTTCCTCAAAAGAAAGCTATTGAGAGATTGCATTAGGTGCCTACTTGCAGAGAGAGAGACCTAGAGATAGAGTCTGATAACAGCGCTTCCTCTAGAGAGAGAAAGAGGCTGATAACAGAGCTTTCTCTAAGTAGGTGGTAGCAAAGAGCTTTCCTCAAGTTGGGGATGAAGATAGGGCTGCAAGTGAGGGTGTAGTGAGTGGTAGATGGGGAAAGTGGGTTAGTCTAAAAGGGAGGAGAGAGAAACACGGGGGTAACTTTTTGAAACTTTTCCTTTAAAAAAAAGATATTGAAGATTTTCTTTACTGGCAAATCTGAAAAAGGTAAGATTCCACCTTTGACTACAAGATTTAGGGTCTTAATCAACCCAACGTTTTTGTACACATGTATTTTTCCTATTGGCCTTCACACTAATCATCTCCTTAATCTCACGGCAGCTACTCTTCCGTATTGTGTTGGTGACTACACCCTTGTCGGGAGCTCTACGGGAGGCACCGGCAAACGGTCTCTTATTGAGGAGCTTTCTTCGCGGGAGTAAAGCTATAGGGAAACTATAGAGTCCTATTGGACTAAATTTTCGAGCCGAAAACGTGTTTCGGGCACGTCTGGACCTCCGTTTTTCAGAAAGCAGGCGATTTCGAGCACTGCGGGTAAGTCATCGATTCTCTGTAGAACCCTGTTTTAAGAACTGCAAGAAGATAGATTGACTGTGCAGACACTGTGGGTGCGGCAAAGAGGTCTACATTTGCCATTGGGTGTATGTATGCACATTGAAGTCACTGGTTTTGTGACATTTGAGAGTACTACAGTACCGCTGCAGAAAATACAGCATTTGTGCAGGAAAAACCAGAGTGCAGTTTCTGGTAAAATTGTGTGTTTGGCAAGATGTCTAATGATGGCATAACACAGATTGTGGCTGAGAAGCTGGATAAGAATAACTTCCATGCTTGGAGGTTCAGGTTGACGAATTTCCTGATGGGAAAAGGCTATTGGGACTACATAGAAGGTGAGCATGAAGAGGCACCGGAGATACCGGCGACTGCTTTGCAGATCATGTGAAAGAGTTTAAAGACTGGAACCAAGGAGCCAGGAAGGTTATGTATTGGCTTTCCATTAGTATACAGGACACCATGATTGGGCACATTCAGGATGCCAAGTCCCCCAAGGAGGCGTGGGACACCTTGGTAAAGCTTTATGAAACAAATACCAAGGCACGTAAGATACAGTTGAAGAATGAACTTCATACTGTGGAGAAAAAGAGCATGTCTGTGAATGACTATGCGTTGAAGATAAAGGGTATTGTGGAATCCCTTGCATCTATTGGTGTGTCAGTAGATGATGATGATAAGGTGGAGGTCTGTCTACGTGGTCTAGGGCCACAATACAAGGCGTTCAAGACGTCTATTCAGACTCGGGAAAACATTCCCAACTTTACAGATTTGGTGTCTATGCTGAAGAGAAGAACTTGGGTGAAGACCAACAGTCTTCACAAAGTAAAAACAGTTCAGAGCAACAGGCCTTCTACAGGAGTTCAGAAAGAGGACAAGGAGGCCGTGGACGCGGTCAAGGAGGTGGCCGAACAGGTAATCAGAATTATGGCCAGCAGCAGCAGCAACAACAACAGTCCCAGAATCAACAACAACAACAACAACACGCAGGTGTGGAAGAGGCAAATTTAGAGGTAGGGGGAGTCAAAGAGGCCGTGGAAATTGGCAAAGGCAATATAATGATGCACGTGAATGCTATTATTGTGGTAAGCCTGGACATGTGCAGGCAGAATGTTATAAGAAGCAGGCTGACATGCAAAATGGGAAAGTGCAGCAAAACAACTATGCATCCTCAAGCAGAAATAATGAGGATAATGAAAGGTTGTTTGTTATGCAGCATGTCGTGAATGCCATGTCTGAAAATGTTGATGCAGCACAAAAAGATAATGTATGGTATGTGGATTCAGGCGCTTCGAACCACATGACAAGTCATGGGGAGTGGTTCAAGGAAATGAAAAACCCGGAAAGACCAGGTTATGTGGAAACAGGGGATGACACTGTTCATCCAATTGCCCACGTTTTGGAGATGTGCCATTGTCTATGCAAGATGGCAAAGTGAAGTACCTTGCAAATGTACTTCATGTACCGAACATAACAAAGAATCTGGTTTCAGTTGGCCAGATAATTGAGCAGGGTTTGTAGGTTCGGTTTAACCCTGATGGGTGTTATGTTGAAGATTTTAAAGACAAGTGCAGGTTGGTTGCAAAAGGCAACAGAGAGTGGGTAGAATGTTTACATTGAATGTAGACATGCCTGAAATGAGTGCTGCGATGTTTGCACAAATGGTTCAGGAATTGTTGCAGACACAGACATCTGGCATAAAAGGATTGGACATGTAAATGTGCAGAGATTGAAGTCTATGCAGACAAAAGGAATTGTGACAGGGCTGCCAAAATTTAAAGTGCAAGGTATGCAGAAAATATGTGAAACATGCCAATTTGGGAAGCAAACAAAGCATGTGTTTCCACGTAACAGATATGTGAGCAGAAATGCACTAGATGTTGTGCATTCAGATGTATGGGGTCCTACGAAGACCATATCTATGGGAGGCTGTAGGTATTATGTGACTTTCATTGATGACCACACAAGGAAAGTGTGGGTATATTTCATGAAAGAGAAGAGTGAGGTGTTCACTCACTATCAGAATTTCAGAGTTTTGGTTGAAAAGCAAACAGGGAAATATGTAAAGTGCCTAAGGTCAGATGGAGGGAGAGAGTACTCCAATGAGTTCTCTGAATTCTTGAAGAAGAATGGTATTTGGAGACAATTTACATGCAGATACACTCTGCAACAACAAAATGGAGTTACTGAGCGGAAAAACAGGCACATTGCTGAGATTGCGCAAGCATTGATGGAAGAGAAGAATATGTTGCATTGCTATTGGGCTGAGGCTGTTTCTACAGCAGTATACATCATGAACAGGACTCCAACTACAGCCATACATGATGTAACTCCAGAGGAGAGGTTTACTGGCAGAAAACCAGATTTGTCTCATCTGAAAGTCTTTGGATGCATTGCATATATGCATGTGCCAGATGAGCTGAGAACTAAGCTGGATCCAAAAGCTGAAAAATGTGTGTTTATTGGATATTCCCTTGAGCAAAAGGGATACAGGTGTTATAACCCTGCTACACGTGAGTTGAGGGTAAGAAGGGATGTTGTCTTTGATGAGATGAGCAGCTGGTATGCTACTGAAAAAGAAGCTGTCGGGGCTAATGTGAGTGGAAGTGTGGTTGCACAGCATGCAGGTCAGCAATCACAGTCTTTGAGTGGACCAGGAGAGTCCTCATCTAGTGGGTTTGTTGATAGACCATGGAGTGGCAGGCTGCGTCATAATACCAGTCCTGCAAATGTGATTAGTACATCACGTAAAGGAAAAGAGAAAGTGGTTGAGCCCCTTGGTATGCCTGACATTTCTGCAGGGCATTCTCATGTTGATGGAGAGTCTAGTGGCTCAGATATGAGCCTTGATGAGGAGCTTAGGATCCCAGCTATGAGAACACCTGGTGTAAAGAAGACTATGGAATTCATGATCCTTCTTTCTCTTGTGTATGCTGCATGCTTGTAGTGTGTGTGTGTAGTCTCCATTGATGCAAGCTCTTGCCCACTTCATTGGTAATGAGTTATTCATGGATAGACTCTCTCTATGAGCTTGTGGGTTTGTGAATGTTACATTCTATGCTTGCTTAAGCTTGTGGGTTAGTAGATGCATGCTTATGGGTTTGCTGGCATTAGGGAAAGCTAAGATTTAATCAATGTTTGAATGGGATTAAGAGATTGCCATGTATCACTTATTCTCTTGATTAGTGTAGTGGATTTAAGGGATTGAGAGATTGATTGAGGTGTTGAATGGTTGAATCGTCAAGTGGTGGTTCGTGTATGTGAGCTCTCCCTCAAGGGATAAGTCTTCATGCACTAATTGGGTCGAGTCCTCGGATTGACATTGTGTTTCTTAACACATTGGTTGATCGGTAGTACTCTATGAGCACTATATTGCACGGTAGAGAGAATCGCTCTACAATGGCGCCGTTGTCGGGGAACGAGTGCCTACATTAATTGAGCACCATACACACACTACCACTCCTTGTTAAGCTTCAATCGGTTGCAAAACTATTGGATAGGAGAGCAGGCTTTGGGACTAATTTTGGCACTTATTTAAGACTAATCTGTTGTTAAATTCTCTTTATTTATCTTGCAATTGGAGTACGATTGGCTAGCTACGCTTCTCCCTTGAGGTCAGGACAAGGATTCAACACACGGGAAGGATTGGAGGTAGGCGCTAAACCTGTCAATTTCAATTTGTGTGCGAAAGAGAGAGGCCTGTTTTTGCATTTCTGTCATTCTGTTTAAGGATAATTTTTACAGTTTCAATTTTCTGGATGTTCGTTTTATTTTCTGTTCTTAGCTTAGTTTAGTTTTCTGCATCTTTTATTTTGTGCATTTTAGTTCTCTGTTAAACCTCCATTTTAGTTCTCTGTTAAACCTGCACCTATAGAGAAACTGAAATCTGTACACATACATGAAGACTGAACATTTCGAATTCGCTGCAAATCTCACAGCTGTACACGCATTGAATTCGCTGCACACGCACTTAAAAAAAGAGAAAAAAATAATAATAATAAAAGAAGGCGGCTGTGTGTGAACAGCGCACCGCGCGGAGAGACCCACACACCGCACCATAAAGATCGCCACCGCACCGGATAAGGGGGTGCCAAAAAAAGAGTGAAAATTTTTTCATTCTGTGCCGCAAAAAATTGGGAGGTTATCTAACTTTTCGAGAGGAGTTAGAAGACATCCATCGTCAAAATTTCGGTCCCGGAACCATTTTCCCATAGTGAGTCAGTATGGGAAACTGGTAATTTTTAGGTAATTTTTGATCCTAAAAAATATGCTATTTTTTTGGCCTAATGTGTTCGAGGAGGTTCAAAATGGGTTCTGGCAAAGTTTGAGCCAACTTGAAAATTTTTAGATTTTTTTGAAAAAAAAACCTTAAAATTTGACCTTATGCACTTGCGATCGGGATGTCATGTAGACACTGCCATAGGGTCTAGGGCACCTTCTAGAATACCTACGTGTAAGAAAGTGGAACCCAATCGGTAGGAAATTTGGCAGATATTGTTGAAACCTTTTTCGAATCCCAATCTGATACCCTTTCCAGGATAACTAGCTCATTGTCTATGGACAATCTAGGACCGTCAAATAGTCATCCCTTAGCCCCAAATAGGACACCCACAAGATCTTTTAATCCATTTGAAGCCGACACCATGGGGTTACCACTCAATGTGAGACTTCAATATGTCTACACGAATGCTCAAGGAGCTGAGATCTTTAGGGATCTACAACAACGGTATCTCGTTAAGATTGCGGACTTTTTCTCAGAGCTTGATAGAGCACCTATAGTCAATGACCAGGGTAACATGTACATGGGTGGAGATGGTGTTCGCTACGAAGTCACCTATCATCCAGAGAATGTAGACAAATTAGGAGAGCTCTCTAAGAGTGAGTTCCTAGATTTATCAAAGCCTTCTGGAGCAAGGGAGTCTAGAGATGATTGGCTCATTGAGCCAGACATGCCTGGACCATCCAATGCCCAGTCCTCAAAGCCATCCATAGATGATTTACTTTTTGTAGATCTAAATTTAGAAAGGGACAGGAAAGGCAAGAGCAAAATGGATCAGGGGGCTGAGAACCAACGGGAGTTTGTACGACAAATTCCAGTGACAAAGGTCTTTCAGGATGACCCACTTCAAGAGGTCTATAAGGACTCTTTAGAAGGATATTATGCCACAACTAGATTGCAGAGCTAGATCTTCCTCTAGCACTTGTGGTGGAGTTGAGAAGCTTGCAGGATACAAGAACCAAATCATTGATAAATGGGCCAATGAATACCGAACCTTAGATTGGAAGGAGATTCGTGAGCTCACATGGAGAGGATAACCATTATTCATGGAAGTGTTCTCAACTAATATAGCTAAACCAGGAGAGAGCCTTTCTTGGAGAAACTGTTGCTCCTCCCCTGTGAGAGTTCACTAGAGAGAGACCCTCGACATCAAAGTGGACCACTGCAAGTAGCCCAACTCTAGCACCAAGATATTATCCTACACCAAAAGTGCGACCACAGATCACACCACAACAACGTTTCTCTCACTATGACAATCGGAGGGTAGGGGAGCCAACTCGGCCTCCCATAAATGCACCTCCTAAAATGCGGGTAACAGGATCTTTGGAGAGGGTTGGTAAGGCAGGTAATAGAGGACCCACACCAATTCGGGATGCATATGGACCACCTTACCAAATAGAGGAACCACTGAGATTGAGAGGCCGTAGGCCTAATGATGAGTATTCAAGACGAGTAAGGCCATCAACTCTTTAGAAACTGGTAAAGAAGTATGAAGTGTCGGGAGATCCATATGACCATGTAGCAGCATTTAGGCAAGCAGTTCGAGCTGAGCAAGTGACAAGCATACGCAAATTGAAGGGTTTGGGCTCACTCTTGAGGGAAAGGCCCTTGCTTGGTTTTAGGCACTAGAGGCTTCAAACAAATCTTCTTTACAAGTTTTGGAAGAGAGATTCATTGCTGCTTTTTCCTTGATGGGGATTCAACATGACACAGTAGCAAACATCTACTCTTTCAAGCAAGGCGAGACTGAGAGTGTTAGAGACTGTGTAAATAGGATGAAGCAGTACATTAATCGTTGCCCAGAAGATGAGAAGCCCACCCAGAGTCGATCAATTTCTCTCTTCTTAAAAGGACTCAAAAATTCAACACTGCACACACATCTCTATGCAAGGAAGCATACAAATTTCAATGAGTGTTGCCAAGATGCTATGGATTTCACAGATAACTTCAAATTCCAAGATGGTACTGGCCTTGAGGTGCAACCTAGAGATCAGTGGGGTGATGACCAAAGTTCAGGGTCTAGCGCACTAGTAAATCCAGACCACATAGCTAACCTAGTACTAAGGAGATTGGGACAAACCTATCACCCACCCATGCAGCCACAACAACAGCAGCAGCGAATGAGGAGTGTGCTACCTACAAGTCCTCATCTTTGTGGAGCATGTGGCGGTAACCATAAAACCGAAGAATGTAATACCTTTTCTCCTCTAGTCACAAACCAACCCACAAAGAAGTGGTGCCAGGCCTGTGCTTGGAATTTTACCCACACCACACAGGAATGTACTTGCATTGCAAGAATGAGACAAGAACGTGAGTAGCAAAGGGGTGCAGTGGCTCCACAAATGCATCAACAGTACACTAATTTTGAACGTAAGCCACTGATGATGGCACAAGAGCAAGCATGACTTGTTCTTGGAGCTCAACCTCCTACTCTTGGGACTGCTCCTGTGAGGTTTGTTGACTACGACAATTCAAATATGTGTAGAGACTTGGTAAACCCAAGCTATGTGGAGGAGGAATATGCATCATATTCATCTAAGAAAAATCTCTTTGAAAGTCTCGCATATCCAAGCCAAGCACTAGAGCCTCAACCGGGGGAACAAAATTCTTTGATGTTGCTAGGTGGCTACTAACCTAGGACTCCAGGCCCCTCAGGTCAATGGCAGCAAAGGAAAGTAGAAGCCAAACTAATGGGCCCCTGTTATGAGTGCGGAGAACCCCATTGGGCTCGTGATTGTCCACATCGCCCAAGGCAAGCAGTTCGATCCAATACAACAATACCATAGTTTTCACCAATTGAAAGATATTGTCTAGGGTGTTGTGTAGAACACTTTCCAAAGGATTGTTTGCTGAAACCACATGAGGAAGGCACCTCTCAACCAAAGGTCTCACTCAACTTTGTAGAGGCAGTTACATCGCCACCTTCATCAGAGAATGAGGATGTCGTGCGACTTAGAGTCATGACTAGATCACAAACACAAAATGCCAAAATGCAGACTGATGAGACACCTCGAACTAGGGATGCAAAGGCAAATCTAGTGGACAAGACCCTACATTCCAATAGAAAAAGGACCACTAGGAGGAAGAAGAACCACAACAAGCAAACTAAGAGTGCATCCACTAGTTCTCAAGAAGTCTCTAAACAAAACATGAAGGATTAAGCTTTTACATCCCAAGAATTGCATGAGGAGCATCAACCTCAACCTAGGCCTAGTGCTAAAAAAGATAAGGCTAGTACAACCGAGGATAGTTCTGGGGGTTCTGTTTTTGTGGATAAGGTGAATGAGACTCTAGATGCCATCATTGATGCTCATAGAAGTCGCATTGTAGCTTTATCTTAGTACCCAAGAAGCTTCAAGAATACCCAAACCCTCGTGTGAGGAGAAGATCAATCTAGCTATACATCAGCAACTCATTAGGGAAGCTCAATCAATACTTGAGGGCCCACCTCCACCTATCCCTCGGGGCCCCACCTCTCTTAAGCCAACATTAGAAACCATACTAGAAGTGTCATCAAGTTGGGAAATGAAAAGTGAGCTGATCTCACAAGCTCATAGCGAGAAGTCTGCACCAATTGACACCCCATTGAAAGAAGGCATTCTGCCACCACCTAGTCTTGCCTTCCCATGCAATGATGAAGTTATTGATGCTAACGAGGACATGGCAAATGAGATGTGGGCAGCAATTCATGAGAAAGTTAATGAGAATATGTCCTCTATTATTTCATCTCCATTCTCTGAAGTGGACTTTACCAAGGGCATAGAAAACAACTTTAGACGCCCAAGCATCCAGGAGGAAGTTCAAACAATTGTTTCTCCTAGAAGTAAGCATACAATGAAAACCTTACCATCTTATTTGGGAGAATATGAGAATTGTTCTCAAACCTTGAGGATACCCTCCATACATAGAAGGTTGACAAAGGAGATGGATATGGGTATCGTGCAAGCTATTTTGTCACCACCAGTGGCTTGTACCTTACCTTTGCTTGATTTGATAAAGCTTCGACTAGAGTTGTGGAATGATATTGCCACATGTTTGTCAGAGCAGGTATTGCTACAAAAGGGTCACCATCAATGTGCTATACACCCTGAGACAAAGCATGTTATGCCAGTTCCTATCAACAAAGTAGGAAAATTTTGTGAGGACGATCAGGGAAATACTACCCTCCCATTAGAAGTGCGAAAAGTAGCTTCAACTGCAATACTTGATAGTGGTGCAGGAGTGGGCATTGTGACAAGGTCCATTTGGGAAAAGTGGGGCAATTCAGCTATTAGGAGTACCAGGATGCGCTTGTTGCAGCTAGCAGATGGAAGCTTAGAACATCCCATTGGGTTGCTAGAGAACATATTGGTCACCACATGTGGGATTGAATATGAGCACACATTTGCAGTAGTGGATTTTGGAAAGCATCCAAACTATGAAGTGATATTGGGTAGACCATTCATGCGACAATTTCAAATGATTCAAGATTAGGGATACAATTATTTGTACCTCCGACATGATTCTGTCATCACAAGGGTCAACCTAAAGAATCACTCATATCGTGATGTAACGCGGTCTCCAATAGATGAGTTTGATTCTACTTCATCCGAGGGCTCAAGAGTTACATTGTCAGATGGCCGAGAAGATCTGTGGATGCGTGGAGCCTCATGTAAGGATTTCAACACTGAGAGACTTAAGGGTAATCGAAGTGTATCAGATGAGGTATACATTCCACAACCCTTCCCTAAGTACTTAATTGATCCCCTAGAATGGAGTCATGTCCTTGCAACATTATTGACATGTGCTTTACCTAAGCAAATTCAATTTTGTGACTGAGATGGATATGACATTATTCCTATACGAATGGTAAAACCACGTGACCTTCTAGATGATTTGTACTATGGGGTTGCATCCACAGCACTGCATGTAGAGGAAGTCTCAGTGGAGGATTTAACACTCGAATCGGCTAATGATGCTGATAAGGAAGATGGATGGGACTCTGATTTTGATAATGATGTGATAATCCCCGAGGAAGAGTTAGGAAAGGCACGCCTACTCTTGAGAGGAAGGGAGGTTCAAATAGAGATCCCTCGAAGCCGACCCAAACGTAAATGCTGTAAGAACCATAAGAGAATCCGTAAACAAGATGAGAGGGAACGACGTGAGAGAATACAAAAAGGAAACGAGGAGTTTAAGAATGAACACTCTCGACCACCACCTCACTTCTCAGGAAAGAATGGATATCTATACTATGTCCAAGCATAAGATAGTATCAAAGACCAAGTAAAACAATCAGATGGGTTCCAACCAGGAGAAAAGCTAAAAACTGTTAGCAAAAATCACAAAAAAACAGAGACCAAAGCAAAAACTCAAGTCTCAAAATAAGAGAGTGTCAGAAGTGCAAAGATAACGGTTGAACAAAAAACTCTGATGCAAGATTGCAAAAGAGAGCTCAAAACCGCATGGTCTTCAATTAGTGATGACTCAAGTGGACAAGAACAAGGTCTCAATGTTCCCCCAAATTTCACACAGTACACTCTTCAAGATCGAAAGATTGTTCTTCAATAGTCCATGCGACAAAAGCCAAGCATGCCAGGGGATGCAAAAAAAAATTGATATCGCTTAGCCAAGAGAAGAGCCTTGCTATGTGTGGATTGCCACAGACTTGTCCTTAGATGAGGAGAAGTTATTCATTCAAACAATAAAGGAGTATCGCGATGTTTTTCCTTGGAATTATAAAGACCTCAAAGGAGTTGATCCAAGCATATGTCAGCATACAATTCCATTGCGAGAGGATGCAAAGCCTTCCAAGAAACGTCCTTATACTTACAATGAGAATTTTGAACGAAAGATAAAAGAAGAAATAGACAAGCTTTTAGAGGTAAAATTTATCTATGAGATTGAACACACTGAATGGGTCTCCCCTATTGTAGTGGTGCCCATGAAAAATGGAAAACTTCAAGTATGTGTAAACCTCAAGAAGGTAAATGCAGCTACTGTACGTGATCATTACTCACTTCCAATCACGGATCATGTTTTGGAGGAACGTGTTGCAGGGAAAAAGGCATATAGTTTCTTGGATGGATTCTCCGGTTACAATCAAGTGTCAATTGATTCAAAGGATCAACACAAGATAGCCTTTGCGAGACTGAATATGGCATCTTTGCCTATCGTGTTATGTCATTTGGTCTAACAAATGCACCTACAACCTTTCAGCGGTTAATCAGTCATGTAGTCAAGGAGTACCTTAGGCTGTTTCTTGAGATCTTCATGGATGATTTATGTGTTCACTCACAAGAGCGTGATGATCATATAGAACACCTCAGAAATGTGTTTCAAAAGTGTCAAGTTTATCGTATATGCTTGAATCCTGACATGTGCAAATTCATGGTAAGACAAGGGAAAATTTTGGGCCATATTGTTTCTCGCAATGGGATTTCAACAGATATGGATAAAATTGATGTCATTGTCTCATTACCTCGACCTATCAACCCTAAAGGGGTACAAATATTCATGGGACATTGTGGCTATTATCGTCAATTCATCTACATGTATGATGTCCTAGCCAGACCATTATATATGCTCTACT
The DNA here is from genome assembly GCF_041138505.1 of Cibotium barometz. Taxonomy (NCBI): domain Eukaryota; kingdom Viridiplantae; phylum Streptophyta; class Polypodiopsida; order Cyatheales; family Cibotiaceae; genus Cibotium; species Cibotium barometz. The sequence goes on from NC_141091.1 coordinate 31,695,142, forward strand.
TGTAAAGTTTAATTGGACTGACGAGTGTGAGGAATCCTTTGAAAAGTTGAAGCAAGCATTAGTATCTGCACCCATCTTACGGGCACCAGATTGGAACCAAATCTTTCATGTCCATATTGATGCTTCAAACTTTGCAATTGGATGTATTTTGGCTCAATCGGGAGAACATAATAAGGAACTCCCAATCTCATATGCTAGTCGACAGTTGAACAATGTTGAGAAGAATTATACCACAACAGAAAGAGAAGGTTTGTCCATGATATATGCAATGAAAAAGTTTCGCCATTACCTTTTGGCAAACAAATTTATATTTTTTGTGGACCATCAAGCACTGCTATATTTGGTGAATAAGCCTTGTGCAACTGGAAGGATTGTGAGGTGGTTTGTCATCCTTCTTGAGTTTGATTTTGAAGTGGCAGTCCGAAAAGGAACAACTCATTTAGGGCAGATCATTTGTCTCAAATCACCTCTGGAGAAGCTCCTGTGGGTGTAGATGATGATATGTTAGATTCAACACTTTTCTTTGTAGAAACAGCTCCTAAATGGTCTGAACCCATCTTAGAAATTTTGACAGGTGGGCAGATACAACTAACGGGTCCTAATGTGGACCTACCATTCAAGTTAATCTTAGGGAGATTATATCGTCAGGGTAATGATGGAGTGTTGCGGCTTATACCTAACCCTGACCAATATGAGGAGATCTTGGAATGGACACATGAGGGTATTGGTGGAATCCATGCATCAGCTACTACTTGTGTGCGACGTATAACTCAGGATGGGCAATGGTGGCCTACCATGCATGCGGATGCTGAAAATTTTGTTCCTAACTGTGCTTCATGTCAAATTCAACAACCAATTCATAATGTCACATTATTCCAAATTTCAACTACACCAAGTTGGAGCAAGTATATTGTGGACTATCTTCAGCATGGTCATACTGATCGAACAATATGTCGATCCTTTCAATATTCACGTGTGTCTTCATCTTCATGAGACTACCTACTTTGTCTCTGCCTTAATTGACTCTGGTGCAGATTATAATGTTTTCTCATTTGACACATGGGTAGCCTTGGGACAACCAACACTTGTGAACATTCCTATTGACTTACGAAGCTTCTCAGGTGAAGATAACCCTATAGAGGAAAAATGTGACATTATGATATCCATTCAGGATCACCAGATGTCAGTTCCCTTTTATGTGGCTAGTAAGTCCAAAGGCAGTGGTAGAGGTTGTTCTTGGTCGATCATGGTTAAGTGCTACCAATTGTTCATTAGATTGGAAGAATAGACAATACAAATTGTAAATTGATTCTGATTGCATCTTGGGATTTGTTGCTCCACAAGTTTTATCATGTCAAAAGGGTGGTAGTTCTACCTTACACAACCCACTTTCAACATCTGCTCTTCAAGCTCCAAGACAAATGATGTGGATAATCGATGAGTCCTCAAGTGAGGGCCATGGCTGGCATGTTCCAACTACTCTAGTCACTACTCAAAGAAGGCCAAGCAAGAAGGAATCATCAATTTGGCTACCCAAAGATGCGTACAAACTTGTACCATCTAGCCTAGTTGCTAAACATCCTAAAAAGAATATCTTTTCCAAGCCTAAGCCTTAGATTGTTACTCATTGGGTCCCAAAGCATGTTCTTAAAGCACAAGGCTATTATGAGGGTGCAACAGCACTTTGGCTTCCCAAATGCCATGGGTTGCTAGAGCCAGAAGAGTGTATCAATAAGATTCCAACCTCTTCAAGATAGGATAGGTGGTTGTGATAGCACCTTCAAATCTCCTTGTGTTGACCTTCCCAAAACATGTATTGAATCACCAGTTGTCCCAACTTCTCCTTGTTACACACTTCCACCATCAACTTGTGTAAGGCTAACACAAATCCAACTTTACATGAGTCTCCTTTGAGCATAGATTCTAGCACTTCACTGCCTAAATCCTCTTATCTTGCTCAAATTCCTTGACAATTGCTATCCTTCCCACCTCTTAAGAAGGACATACCCAAAACCAAAGGTAAGGCATTAACACTACAATTGAAGCTCTTTGGTATCAGTGTTTGAATAAACTCACTTTTACTAATGTGGTTCCTTCTGCCATTACAGGATTGTGTTCTTTTCGAGATGATCTTATCTACTTGTTTTTGATAGGGATTGTAATGCTGGATATGAGTGTATAAAGTTTGAAGTTTCTAAATTTCATTGTTCTACGCCCAGATACCTCCTGATGGATACTTGGCGAGATACATGTCCACCATGCATTGACCCTGATAGTACTCAACCTGAACATCGCGGGGGTTATAGCGCTCCTCCTTTTCAAACTCATTCTAGGTACTTTTATGCTCCCTTTGCTGTGGGCATCACTTTGTCACTTTATTCCATCAACAGCATCATCCAATTCCACATTGTCAAGAGTGTGCACGACTCGTATTAGGGGAAGCTTCACACATTTATTGGCTATGCTGCTCTTACTTTCGACGATATGGCACGAGCTTAATGAAAAAAATTATGGGGATTACACCCCAATGCCATAACCTTCTTGATGTGAGAGTACGAGACTGAGGACCAAATCAACGTAGATTACTTGAGGAGGTTCAAGCACAACAATGGAGGGATACATGCATAAATGACTTGCAACCACATATCTTGCAAGCCCTTCTTCCCCCAGCCTCAACATGTCAATTTTGGATCACTATGAGCACCTATATTGAGCAATTCCAAAATCGGCATTGTATGCTTAACCTTCCCATAGAACCAATGCCATATTTTAGCGAGGAAGCAATCCTTCCTCTTCCACCTTCTCTAGAGGATGGCTTTTGTACAGGGTTGTCCTTGCATCCTGAAGTGATTGATACCATCTTTCCAGTAGAAGTGGACACAGATCCAGCGCCAGTGCAAAAATAAGCACATCAACTCCACAATAAGATCAACAAGCCAGGGCACTTTTCTCCCACTGGGTTTTTCCCCTCGGCTATTCGGTGATTGGCACCAATAACAAATTTTATTCTTTTCTTTTCTTATTTGTTAATAAGACATTTTGCAGAGATCTCAGCAAAACAAGAGCATACAAACACGCTCCAACAGTCCACCTACCGTGCACACAAATTAGGAAGGGGGGAGACATGCAATGCCTACAAAGAGCAAAGAGAAGCAATTTGCACATCAGCAATTCATCAAGACAAACGCGCCACATCAACGAGCACTACAACAGGTGTATTCAAATCATAATCTTTTGTTCTTTATGTGCTTTTCACTTTTGCATATATTGTTTGCACGTTCACACACAGTTGGCTGGGTTCAGTTTTGAATTAGTTGTTACTATTGGCGAGTGATTTCTAGATTCTTAGAGGACTTAGTAGAAGGTATTTCTATTTGAAGACGGTGTAAGACATATACCAACGGAGTATGCCAAGTTCTTAAGAAGTATATTAGTTATCCCTAGTGGTAGGGTATGGGCTAGGTGCTACGATAAACAAAAATTTAGGAAACACATGCCCTAAAAAATATGTAGAAGTGACTTGAGACATGACGTGTCTACGGCCATGTGGAATGCTTGGTAGGACCTTGGATTGTTTTAGCACCTTGGGGCCGATGCCTTGGTCTCCATGGGGTGAACACTGACGTCTAAAAGATTAAGAAGAAGACCTACAAGGACTCTATCGCCTTGATAGATGCTGGTAGGACTCTTGGGTACATGTTTCTACCGCGCCCGAGGACGTGCGCGATTTAGGAAGGGGGCAATGTTCCACGGGAACACTCACACGGGAACACGGATTATGGAAGGATGCCGGAAGCAATTAATGCGAGAGAGCGGGATTGTAGCCATGGAAACATGAAGATGCACATAATTTTTCCATATTTTTGTGCCAAAGTGCAATGTAAATCGTTTTAGGCCAATGTGGGTTCTAAATGAGAGTTCTAAGTGTATTAAGCAAGGCTCACTTATGGGGTTATCTGCCCATGTGTGAAAGAGGCCTAGGGTTAGGGTTAGTGGCATCTATATAAAAGAGATGTTAGCTAAAGAAAGGGGACGTTTTTGGCCATTCTCATAAGCTATTGAGTGAAGCTCTTGAGCTCTCAAGCTATGGCAACTCTCTAACTCTCTCTCTATTGTACTCTAATGAGCATCAAGCTCCAATGAGTATAGCTCCACTTCTTTCTCTTAATATGTTTTAGCATCATTGAAGTAGATTAATCTATGATTAGTTGAATGCTTCTTTCTTTCTCTTGTGTATGCTGCATACTTGTAGTGTGTGTGTGTAGTCTCCATTGATGCAAGCTCTTGCCCACTTCATTGGCAAATGAGTTATTCATGGATAGACTCTCTCTCTATGAGCTTGTGGGTTAGTAGATGCTTGCTTATGGGTTTGCTGGCATTAGGGAAAGCTAAGATTTAATCAATGTTTGAATGGGATTAAGAGATTATCGTGTATCGCTTGTTCTCTTGATTAGTGTAGTGGATTTAAGGGATTGAGAGATTGATTAAGGTGTTGAATGGTTGAATCGTCAAGTTGTGGTTCGTGTATGTGAGCTCTCCCTCAAGGGATAAGCCTTCATGCACTAATTGGGTCGAGTCCTCGGATTGACATTGTGTTTCTTAACACATTTGTTGATTGGTAGTACTCTATGAGCACTATATTGCACGGTAGAGAGAACTGCTACACAGCCTTGGTTTCCATATGAAGCTCGAAACTTCCCTACGATGCTATCAAAACTAGTTCACATTGCATTGATTGCAGTCCCATAACGATTTGGCCTTCCAACCATGAAGAAATACACGTGGCCTTGATTTTCCACCATGAGCGTTTGAAAATGTGACATTTAAAGCCTTAAACCTTAGTTGTTGCAAAAAAAATTGACGATGCAGCGTGGAAACGAAACGCCGCCAGCACAGCGTGGATACGAATCGTCGCCAGCACACGAACCCGCATGCGTTCGATTGAAGAGAGAGGGAATGCCACCATAATCGTTGCCAGCCTATCTGCTCTGCTGCGAGTAGAAAGACTGTGAAAAAGAACTGAACACGTCGTGCTGCGAGCAAAGAACTGAAGCAAGCCATCACCATTGTCATCACCGGCCTCTGTGCTGCGAGCAGAAAAGAAGACTCACCACCCTTATTAATTATGGCCGGCCTATGTGCTGCGAACAGTACAAGTGGAGTACACCTTTGCTAATTGCTACTGGTAGCAGTCGCACAGTGGCTGTGAAGGAGACAGAGTCCCACGCTCCCTCGTACGATCTCCATCGCTAGATACGATCTGCATCGCAGTAAAGCGATCTGGGATCGCTGTGAAGGGAAAAAAATCTTCATATCATACGTTTTTTCATTAAAGCTTTTCTTTAAATAAAAAAAAGTATCATAAAAATGGAGTGTTCCCACTTTCATTTGACAAAGGGAAAAGAAGTTTAAAAAAATATATAAAAGCATAATAACCATCGTCTCTTTTCCTTGCATGTGGAGGAGGAAGTGGAAGAGGAGAAGATCTTTGCAATAAAGAAGCAAGTACAATTCCCGGTGGGGCAACCAATGATATAACTTCGCACTTACACACTCACATAGTCACACGTTAGCAAGCCTCGTAAGTTATTTGTATTCAAAAATTGAAAGCATTGTAAAATTCAATCCTTGAGGGCCATGAGGGCATTGTTTCTCATGGAAGGCATCATCGGGGCAAGCGTGCAAAAGCTTCGTCAACATCAAGCAAGAAGTGGCCAAATAAGATCATTCTCTTTTTCTCATATAAAAGCTACATAAATTTGTTTTATGAGTCAAACATGCGCACATCGAATTCAATATACAAGGCACGTTACACATTATATCTTGCCTCGTTCATTGGTGTCGTAGTGTTATCTCGCTCTTTTGTCATTTAGCACAAAACTTGTTTAACATTTGTGTGTGTATACATCATCAATACTCCATTATTGTAGCACACGTTCCTATTAACTAGTGCCTTCTTCATTGGGGTGTTGGGAAAGTGTAGCATTATCCTTGTTGGATATCTGGGGGGGTTGTCAGGTTTTGTCCTCTTTGCCTTGCTCGTCAAGATATTTCCCAGACAAGCTGCCCTTCCTTTTGAGAAGTGGGGGATTGACTATGTAGGCCCTATTACACCAACTTCCAAGCATGGAAAATCTTATATCATTGTTGCTACGGATTACTTAACTAAGTGGAGTGAGGCTAGAGCTGTGAGGAAAGATAATGCATGCGCTACTGCTACATTTTTGACTGAGCATATCATTTGCCATTTTGGGGCACCTGCTGAGTTAGTTTCTGATAGGGGGACCCATTATGTCATTGAGGAACTCACTGCTTATTTCAATATGCGTCATGATAAAACCACCCCCTACAAACCTTCTACTAATGGGCAAACCTTCTACAATATGCGTCATGATAAAACCACCCCCTACAAACCTTCTACTAATGGGCAAGTTGAGAGCACAAACAAAACTTTGGTCACTATCCTTAGAAAAACTATGGACACTCATAAAAGGGATTGGGATGAGAAGTTGCCAGCGCTGTTTGGGCTTCTAACACTACTTTCAAGGAAGCCATGGGGTTTACTCCTTTCTCTTTAGTTTATGGGCAAGAATGTGTGTTACCTATTAAGCATGAGTTGGCGAGTTTGAGGTTTTTGCACGAGCACACACTACCTTTGGAGGAGAGTTTGCAAGAGAGATTGGGCACTTTGGAGCATCTAGATGAGTGGAGATTGAGAGCCTATCTACATCAAGAGGTTGCTAAGAAACGTCAAACCAAGCAATGTGATAAGAAAGCTAAAACCTATTCTTTTGAGAAAGGGCAATTGGTTCTTCTCTATGATGCAGGTCATGAGCTTTTCCCTGGGAAGTTGAGCCATTTATGGTTGGGTCCTTATCGCATTGTTGAGGTTTATCCTCGCAATAAAGTCGAGCTTGTAGAAATGGATGGGACATGGTTCTCTACCAAAACCAATTTTGATAAAATTAATCCCTATGTGATTGCATTTTCTTTTTCGTTATGAGTTGCAGATGATGTTGAATCTACCATGCCTTTTTGGAGTCTATACTTTGATGGAGCATGTAGGGGCAAGGACAAACTTGGTAGTTGCGGCATTGTCATATATCCACCTGAAGGGAATGCTATTCTTTTGGGAGATCATTTGAGCAACAACATTGCTGAATATCAAGCACTTTTGATTGGTTTGAGAGCACTACTTCTTTTGGGAGCATCTCATGTTCATATCTATGGAGATTTGCAACTCCTAGTCCACCAGTTTTTGAATGGCCAAGCCCGCACCCTCCACCCTTTGATGCACTACTATAGTCTTTTAGCCCATGATGAAAATCGTGTTGCAAATTCCTTAGCTTTGATGGCTCTTTCGGGTTCCTTTACCCAAAATTTTGATTGTGCCTTGGTAGATACCCATTCCTGTGACATTGATCCTTGGGAAATAGTGCAAGACCTTAAGTGTTTGGGAGTTGAGGAGTTGGGTAGTCTTCTAAGGGTTTTCAAGTCATCCCATCCTTCCACTTTTGCTTCTCTCATTCTATCCATGACCCGTGGATTGATTCACTTGTCAGATGTTACCTTTCTCACTATAGATCCTAGCCATTTGCTCATGATCCTGTAGCCCAATGGATAAGGCACTAGTCTAACCGGAGATTCTCGTTTCACACTAGCCAGCTAGCTTTCCCCGTAGGATGCCACTGTTGCATTTTTTTTCGCCCTTCCACTATGTTTTGATGCATGAGCATATATGTGGCTTGCATTTTTTTTCCGCCCTGCCTTCACCTCGTACTCTCATTTGGTTTTGGCACATAAGCATTTTTTTTTTACAGACAAAAACCTCCATCAAGGTGTCGCACTCAAGCATGTGTGGGACTAAGGGCTTGGCCCACTTTAATTTTTAAAGCAATTTTAAAAGCTTGAAATCTTAGCTTGCTCTGCAAAAATTGAAAGCAACATATATTTGAATCGCCATGCATGCCTGCATCGAATCACCGCCATGTAAGCTTGCAGCAGCGAAGCGTCGCCAGGTTGCCAACCCACACGTGATCGCTTGAAGAGAGAGATGCGGCCATTTCCTGTTGTCGGCCCTTGTGCTGCGAGGCAAAAGAAGTGAAGTACGCCTTACTAATCGTCGGTGCAACCTGATCCACCGAGATTGTGAAAGAGAAGGAGACAGAGTCGCGCGCTCCCTCACACGCGAAAAAAGAAGAAGAAAATGATCCATCCTGCCTGCATCATTGCAGGAAAATAACCTTTATATTACATGTTTTTTTAAAGCTTTTTTTTATTTAAAAAAAAGTATCATAAAAGAAAAGGGGCTATCGCCACTTTGACTTGACCAAAGGGAAAAAAGGGGTTAAAAAATAAATAAAAGCATAATAACATTCATCTCTTTTCCTTTCATGTGAACAAGGAAGCGGAAGAGGAGAAGATCTTTGAAATAAAGAAGCAGGTGCAATTCTTGGCGGCAAACAACTCGCGGGGTCACTATATGTAAATCCTCTATATCACGTGCGTTCAAGGCCTATTTAAAAAGTCCATTATCTGTGAATTTTTTAGTGAATATAATGTATCCTTTCCTATTCAAATCTGTAATTTTTTTTTAAAATACAATAAATAAATCCCCTCTGTAAATATATTTCTGTAAGTTTTAAATATTTAAAATGTCCTTCTGTTGAACCCACGTGATACTTACATATTTATACGAGTGACCCCCCCCGAGGCAAACAATAGCATAGCTTCACACTCCACACACTCACATAGTCACGCGTTAGCAAGCCTCGTAAGTTGTTTGTATTCAAAAATTGAAAGCATTGTAAAATTCAATCCTTGAGGGCCGTGAGGGCATTGTTTCTCGTGGAGGGCATCATCAGCAAGCACGCAAAAGCTTCGTCAACATCAAGCAAGAAGTGGCTAGATAAGATCTTTCTCTTTTTCTCATATAAAAGCTACTAAATTTGCTTTATGAATCAAACACACACACACATCAAATTCAATATACAAGGCACATCGCACATTATATCTTGCCTCGTTCATTGGTGTCATGGTGTCATCATGTTCTTTTGTCATTTAGCATAAAGCTTGTTTAGTGGATTTTCCTAGGCCAGAGGGTGGTAAGGTGATAGAGGGTCTTGTAGGAGGTTTGTGCCCTAGGACCTCTAGGAATAGCAACTCTGTTAGAACCTGGACCACCCTAACTCTTTGCTTAACAATTCTCTATTCTGTTTGATGGTGGAAGCCTGTCTCATCAGGTGTAGTTGCAATGCTTTTAGTTGTTATTGGCTTTTGTGGAGTTGAAGATACAAATTTGAAAGGGTTTTTATTGGGGATAATCATGTGGATGTCCCTTGGTTTCATGGTGTTCTCTCTTTTCTTTTTAATCCCCATATGTTGGGGTTGTTAAGACAGGCTCTTTTATCATCTATATGTAGAAAGTTTCCTAAGGTTTTGATTAATGAGTTGTTTATGCTCTAGTTTATGTTGTGCTATTTGAGATTGCTAAGAGAACTCATGTGTGAGTAAAGACCTTAGGATTGGCAAGTCAGGTTTGTGTTAGAAAGCTTTAATTTAGAGTCAGCAGGGTCTCATAGAGTTAGCTGGAGTTAGTTGTGTGTTTGGGGTAGTCATCTTGTGCTATTGAAAGGTGGATCTTAACATGTTTGAAGCCTGTGGAGTCTAGTCTAACAATCTCAGTAAAGTGGAAAGTCGGTTTGATAGGTTGTGGGGGCTGGATTATGGTCTAAGTGTTAGCTGAGGGCTGTCTCAAGTCAAAAAGGTGTTAGCTGCTGTCAGTCGCCTTGGGTTTGTGGAGTTGGATATTAATAGGATTTGAGGTATTTCAGGGATTGGGGGTGTTGGTGGGACACTGGGGTGTAGAGTTCTGAGTTAGAATTGAGTCAGCTATGCTGTTAAGGTAGATAAGTTAGATCTTAGTCTCAGCAAACAAGGACATGTTGGCAAGTTCTGTGAGGTTTTGAAGTAAGGTTTTTAAGATACCTCAGGCTGGAGGAACTTTGAGGAATCTTGGCGGACATAATTGGGGTCAAGAGTAGGTAGCAACAACTGTTGATGCAATTTTCACTCAGCAAACAGGTATGTTTACTCACTGATCAATTTTTAGTTAGCAAATTAATCACTTTATGTCAGCCAAGCTGGGAGTGTTTTTGGTTATCTGGTGGTTATCTAAGGTCAACTGAGGGGTTTTAAGTGGAGATCAGAGTTAAATGTGATGATCTATGGTAGATCAAATGCAAGGATCAATAGGATTAGTAAGTAATTAGTAGATGATTAAGATGAGATTAGTGCACAATTAACTAATAGCTTAATGTAGGCATGGATACTCAAAAACCAAAAATTTCTCATTAGGCCAATGCCTCAATTTATAGATTTTACATCCACAAGATGCCAAGCATCTAATCCCACTAATTTCTCCTTGATTTGTGCCACCTCTCCTACATCTCAAGGCACCTTTTTCTAGAATATTTCCACACCCCTATATTCACTCATGCTACCCTTGATTCTCTCATCAGTAGATCCCTCTCACCTTTTCACTGCTCCACTTAATTACATACTCCCTTTTATAGTCTCTTAATAAGGGCTTGTTCCCGCACACACCCATTCACTTGTATATTTCAACACCTCCCCTCAAGTGAATAACTCTAGCACACCTGGACCCTTATACCAAGTTTCCCTCTTACTTGTTGGTAGCCCACGATGACGAGTGCCTGAAGTCCCTAACTCGTAGTCCTTAATAGTCTCTCTCTATGTGTCCAAGTGTAAGATTCCTCCCTAACTCGTAGTCCTTAATAGTCTCTCTCTATGTGTCCAAGTGTAAGATTCCTCCCTAACCTTCGAGGTATACTGGAGTAAGAATCTTCCTTTCTGATCTTATAATTATTCCCTCTCTAAAATAAAAGAAACTTTCTGTTTAAAAAAGGAAGACCCTTTCCCTAGAATACTTCTCAGGAGTCCCACCTGTTTTAAGGATTTAGAACAATGAGTTCAGAAGTAAAAATCGGTGTTTTGGATACCAAGGTTTTGGTTTTCATTCGAGTACGGCCCAAAGGAAGTTCTTTATGTCTTGGGGAGTATAAGAAGTTATCCCCCAGATATTGTGACCGTTATATCTGAATTCAATGAAAGTAGGTGACTTAGCCTACAAGCTTCTTTTATCTCCTCATCTCAAAATTCTTAATACCTTCTATAGAAAAATGTGTCAAACACAAATCATGGAAAGACGGTACAACTTCAGTGGCAAGTTACTGTTGGCTTCTAGGTTACGCTAGCTCCTTCCTTTATATAAGTCGTAACTTTTACTTGTCGCTCACAGTAATCTTACTCCTATCAATCTCCTTTCTTTCTTAATCTCCTTCATGGCTTGGCAACAGGAATTAGTTTTATTCCTGATGATTTCTCACCTACAAGACGCAAGAGAGTCTGTGAAGAAAGACTTTATAGAACAGTATGAGCGCTTACTTTTTCCTCACCTAGGAACTTCTGTAGCTCAGACCAAATGGCGGACCTATCAAAACATAACTAGGGTAACACCCTGGGGTCAGCAGCACTTTCGTAACAATGTCTGCTTGGCCATGATTATTGAAGCTTTGGGTTTGGGTCCCCGATACTACTGCGTCATGAGATCAAGGCATCTTGGGTTTTCTGAGTGAGTCTTCTTACTGGCGTGTTTTCTTCCTCATGAGAAGATATGCCTTTATCCCATTTTTGGCTTGCCTCTCAGAGGTCCTTTTGTTAGATCACCTCATACCATTGAGATAGGTGCAGCAATAACCAGCAGAATCATTCCCATAGATGAGTTACCCTATACTTGTGCAGCTTGTGAGTGCTGCTTTTGTGACCATATGATGGACGGGCTTATGGAAGTGTAAAGAGTTCTTCTATCTTTATTGTATAAGTTCCGAGAATGAATAAAGTTTAAATCTTGTTCTTATCTTGCTTTCTTTAAGACTTTTCTTGGTGGTTAATCTTGATTAAAATTTTTCTCTAAGTCTCATATTCGTGCATCTTGCGAAATTATCCCAGTTTGCGAGATGAGGACATCTCGCATTTTTTAAGTGGGGTAGAATGTAAGATTCCTTCCCCAACCCCCTTTTTGATGTCTAGTATCTTCCCCTGTAATCAATCCCTCTTCAGAAATATAAAGACCTTGTTTCTAACTGTTTTAGCCTAGAGAGAGAAAATTATTCTAGAGAGAGAATATTCAGATTATGAATATTTTTGGATAGAAAAATAACTCATCTTATTAAAATAAGTTCCCCTGAAACCGAAATTCAGAAAGAATTTTTCAATGTGCAATTGGAATTATTTGAAAATAGGTATAAAGAACCTTAGTCTAAGGGTCTAGATTTTCAGAAATTTTTGGATTATGGTCCAATTAAGGTTCCTATGGGCCAATAGCATCAATCCATGTATAGGGGGAGGAGATAAATCCAATTTATAAAAGAAGATACCCAAAAATGAGTAAATGCTCACATAAGATGAAGAGTTGAAAGTGTACAAGGTTTATTAGTAAAAAACTATGAACAATAAAATTTTGACACATATGTAAGGAAGGGGAGTTCTTTAAAGAAGGTGCATATTTCACATAAGATGAAGAGTTGAAAATGTACAAGGTTTATTAGTAAAAAACTATGCGCAATAAAATTTTGACACATATGTAAGGAAGGGGAGTTCTTTAAAGAAGGTGCATATTTCACATAAGATGATGAGTTGAAAATGTACAAGGTTTATTAGTAAAAAACTATGAGCAATAAAATTTTGACACATATGTAAGGAAGGGGAGTTCTTTAAAGAAGGTGCATATTTCACATAAGATGAAGACTCAAGAGTTGAAAATGTACAAGGTTTATTAGTAAAAAAACTATGAGCAGTAAAATTTTGACACATATGTAAGGAAGGGGAGTTCTTTAAAGGAGGTGCATATTTCACATGCTTGAATGAGTTTTAAACTCAAAAATAATGTGATATTTTTATCTCTCACATCTCTTGAACCAAACCAAATCAAAATGGAACCAAATCGAATCAAAAAGTAACCAAACTAGGTCCAAATCTAGTCCAAATTCAACCAAACTGACTTGAAAAATTCTAGAATCAGTTTGTTTGGTTAGGAGCTCAATTTTTCCTATAAATAGAAGCCTTCCCTTGTTGAAAAAAGATATAGTGTCTTATGCATTGTTACTCTACTCTACCTAAGCCAAGAACTGTGAATTCTTTAATAATTTACTAGTTTTTGATACTTCTCTCTTTCTTCAATCCCCATTGGTGGCTCCATCAACATACTAAACCAATTGATTGATTGGGGGCCTCTACCGTGATCAAAGAATCAAACAAATTATAAGATAAGTATAGTGAATTTTGATCTTTTCTATAATTTCTCAATGATTCTCTCTTCTCAACCCCTCTCAAGCTTGAGAAGCTTAATTGATATGGTTTTTGAAATGCTATTGAAGTTAATTAATTAATGATAGTAAAGAATTACATAAAATTCTATTTATATTTAATTCTAATGGTCTTTCTCTCTCTCACTTAAGAAATGGTCATACTCATGACCCTTTTCAATCCAAATGAAGCTTTTCATAAGGCTTTTCCTTAATCCAAGATTAGGCTATACTTGAGGCCAAATTAATGGCTTTTTTCTATGCTTTTAGTTTATGTATATCGATGATTCAATCCATTATGGATTGATGATCCAATTAGAGACCATTCTAATTATTTCCTTAATGATAAACCTTATCCCTTAAAAAAATTTGAGATTTATCAGTCATAGTAGCGGAGCTATGGCAAAATTTTTATAGAAATTATGCATAAAATAATTTTATTCAAAGCATAAAAAGAGGACTTCCTACCATATTCTAGGAACTATCATCCTAGATTAATTAAAAGAATTTTATTATGCATGGAGATGTAGATGTTTGCATGTAGATGTAGATGTATGGATGTGAGTGTGAATGTGGAGGTGGATGTATGCATGGAGATGTGGATGTATGCATGTAGAAGTAGATGTATAGATGAGGATGTAAATGGAGATGTGGATGGATGTATGTAGATGTAGATGTATAGATGTAGATGTGAATGGAGATGTGGATGTATGCATGTAGATGTAGATGTGGATGTGGAGGTGGATGGATGCATGTAGATGTAGATGTGTAGATGTAGATGTGGATGTATGCATGTAGATGTAGATGTATAGATGTAGATGTAGATGTGGATGTGGAGGTGGATGTATGTATATAGATGTAGATGTGGAGGTGGATGTATGCATGTAGATGTAGATGTATAGATATGGATGTGAATGTGGAGGTGGATGTATGCATGGAGATGTGGATGTATGCATGTAGAAGTAGATGTATAGAGGAGGATGTAAATGGAGATGTGGATGGATGCATGTAGATGTAGATGTATAGATGTAGATGTGAATGGAGATGTGGATGTATGCATGTAGATGTAGATGTATAGATGTAGATGTGAATGGAGATGTGGATGTATGCATGTAGATGTAGATGTATAGATGTAGATGTCGATGTGGAGGTGGATGTATGCATGTAGATGTGGATGTGGATGTAGATGTGGATGTAGATGTGGAGGTGGATGTATGCATGTAGATGTAGATGTATAGATGTGGATGTGAATGTGGAGGTGGATGTATGCATGTAGATGTAGATGTATGGAGGTGAATGTGAATGTGGATGTGGATGTATGCATAGAGATGTGGATGTATGCATGTAGATGTGAATGTACGTATATAGATGTGGATGTATGGATGTGAATGTGAATGTAGATGTGAATGTATGCATAGAGATGTGGATGTATGGATGTGAATGTGCATGTAGATGCGGATGTATGGATGTGGATGCATGAATGTGCATGTAGATGTGAATGTGAAAATAGATGTATGGATGTAGATGTGGATGTATGGATGTGAATATATGATATGTGATGTGAAGGAATCTGAAGTGATGAGATGGAAAATGATGTGATGGGATGAGTATACATATAAATGGAATATGGAATAAGTAATGTAGATTGATAAGGGATAATGTGGAAAAATGAAAGTTAAAATAGAAATTGTATTGTAAACTGTTTGTAAATGCTGTTTGTAAATGCTGTCTGTAAATGACTGTTTTATGTCAAGAATACTGGGGGAGCATCTTGTGATTAAGGTCGTGGAGACCTAACTGATAAAGTTGCAACTGCTGACGAAGAGTCAATGAAGGACGTCTCGTGTAGCAAGGTCGACCGAGGTCTTGACCAGCCTCGGTGCGATTAAAATGGTAAGCTTCCGGTATGGTGGATGAGGGGCCAAGGAAGCGGCCTATGAGTGAAGCGCTAGGTCACCTGCGAAGGATCCTAGAGGGTGCTCACCATACGGTGCTCGGGCTTTGGGTCGCCTAGGATACCCACGCGTGCGTCGAGGAAGATATTGGAACAAGAGTAGGAGTTGTTTTCTGAAATCGGGCATGGATCTGGTTGAATGACCTTGCTGGTCTTCAATGGATGAGTCCATGGCTCTTTATATGGATCTGTTGGTTGATCTTGCTGATCTTCAACGAGAGTCCATCTTGATAAGAGATTATATTGCCGAGTATTATGGGCTAGGGATTAGGAAACGGCCCCTGTGTGGACAGGTGGTGAGCGTCCTAGTTGCAAATGATGCCATAGATACTCTGATGAAGGAATGATGAGAAAATTAAGAATCAACTGGATAAATTGGAAGATGGTGATCAGTGATACTATGGTTTTATTAAAGGATTGTTTTAAACTGGTTGAATCTATGAAAAGGCAATTTCATATTGGGTGTGTGAGTGGTGTGACTAGTTTTATTTTTGCATGAACATCCGGCTAGGGGGCCTTGGAACTCTTTTCCTTGGTACCCGGGACAAAACCTAACCAAATTCTTAATTGGATCCCATCACTACAGTGGTTGGGCGGTTGGCTAACCCATGGGAGATCAGATGGGGTTAGGCTGGACTGATGGATTCGTAAATCGAGACTCAAACTTTTGTTTTTACGATAGATAAAATAAATCCCGGACAGTAACTGTTCTATGGATAGGAATCAACGGCTGTGCCTCTTGAATGGGAAAAAAAGCGTTGATCCCAATGATCCAAGTGCAAGTTTCTCCCTTGATCTGACCAAGTATCTTATAGATGTAATTGGATCAGCTCAATCAGAATTGATCTTGACTATGTTAGAGTAAAAAGTTATCTTGGTGGAATCGCCCGTGCTTTCCGGTAAAGGAAGTTTTTTCGGGTTCGGTTTTAGAACAACCGACGGATTAGTCTCTTATCCGGATATCCATGGGTGAGGCCCCGAATGTGGGTCCCCTGTCCCGCGCGAGAAGTGCTACTTCCGCTGCTAGTATCCCGAATCTGTTGCTCGGTGGGAACAGGGATCTTACAGTTGGTATCAGAGCATTTGGTTAATAAAGATCAACTGAGAAGACAAATATATGAAAAATTTATCAAGAAACACAAAAAGGTTATAATTGTGTGAGATAATTCATACAATTTGATATTCAAACTGAAATTCGTAATTTGGTAATTGGGTCTTTAGATGGAAGTACCGCAACTATATAGAATCCCTGACTTGCTTGAGGCCTAGACATGATAGTATTTACCTTATAATTCCAAGGGCCGTGACTACCCGTATATACCAAGAGTATACTGCAGCTCTTTACTGACAATATATACGAGTAAATCTAAGACTTGAAATTATAAGCGTTAATGCTATCCAGATGATGATTTTGAATGTGATTGATATGATTTTTAATTCTGTTTGAGAATTGATGAATTGATTTGGATTCTGATTGAAAATTCTGATTGAAAAATGATGATTTTTAAAAATTAGTTGAAATATAATGAAACCACAATGAGGGGGAATGGGACGAGTCCCTGTGATGATATTCATAACTAGAATGATGATAACGAATTCAGCAAATCACTATGAGATTAGTGGGTTGTGCTGTCAGATTGCTACTGTTAATACTTGACCAGTAGATCAAGTTAAGGGATGTCAAATTGAGAACTTGCTTGACTGAAATTTCCGTGGAGGAATATTCCGAGAAGGAAACTTTTCGGTCTAATGGACCACTATCATGTTAAAGATATGAATGATATAATCTGAATGAATTGTTATTTAATGATGAGTTCTATATAAGGGATATTTATCCCAGTGTTTTGTTGGGTTGACCAGAATATAAGGAACCCCAGAATAAAATTGGATCTTAAGAAAAAGAGCTGTCCTCTACCTTGCGAGATGAGGACATCTCGCACTTTTTAAGTGGGGTAGAATGTAAGATTCCTCCCCAACCTTCGAGGTATACTGGAGTAAGAATCTTCCTTTCTGATCTTATAATTATTCCCTCTCTAAAATAAAAGAAAGTTTCTGTTTAAAAAAGGAAGACCCTTTCCCTAGAATACTTCTCAGGAGTCCCACCTGTTTTAAGGATTCAAAACAATGAGTTCAGAAGTAAAAATCGGTGTTTTGGATACCAAGGTTTTGGTTTTCATTCGAGTACGGCCCAAAGGAAGTTCTTTATCTCTTGGGGAGTATAAGAAGTTATCCCCCAGATATTGTGACCGTTATATCTGAATTCAATGAAAGTAGGTGACTTAGCCTACAAGCCTCTTTTATCTCCTCATCTCAAAATTCTTAATACCTTCTATAGAAAAATGTGTCAAACACAAATTATGGAAAGACGGTAAAACTTTAGTGGCAAGTTACCGTTGGCTTCTAGGTTACGCTAGCTCCTTCCTTTATATAAGTCGTAACTTTTACTTGTCGCTCACAGTAATCTTACTCCCATCAATCTCCTTTCTTTCTTAATCTCCTTCATGGCTTGGCAACAGAAATTAGTTTTATTCCTGATGATTTCTCACCTACAAGACGCAAGAGAGTCTGTGAAGAAAGACTTTATAGAACAGTATGAGCGCTTACTTTTTCCTCACCTAGGAACTTCTGTAGCTCAGACCAAATGGCAGACCTATCAAAACATAACTAGGGTAACACCCTGGGGTCAGCAGCACTTTCGTAACAATGTCCGCTTGGCCATGGTTATTGAAGCTTTGGGTTTGGGTCCCCGATACTACTGCGTCATGAGATCAAGGCATCTTGGGTTTTCTGAGAGAGTCTTCTTACTGGCGTGTTTTCTTCCTCATGAGAAGATATGCCTTTATCCCGTTTTTGGCTTGCCATTCAGAGGTTCTTTTGTTAGATCACCTCATACCATTGAGATAGGTGCGGCAATAACCAGCAGAATCATTCCCATAGATGAGTTACCCTATACTTGTGCAGCTTGTGAGTGCTGCTTTTGTGACCATATGATGGACGGGCTTATGGAAGTGTAAAGAGTTCTTCTATCTTTACTGTATAAGTTCCGAGAATGAATAAAGTTTAAATCTTGTTCTTATCTTGCTTTCTTTAAGACTTTTCTTGGTAGTTAATCTTGATTAAAATTTTTCTCTAAGTCTCATATTCGTGCATCTTGCAAAATTATCCCAGTTTGCGAGATGAGGACATCTCGCATTTTTTAAGTGGGGTAGAATGTAAGATTCCTCCCCCAACCCCCTTTTTGATGTCTAGTATCTTCCCCTATAATCAATCCCTCTTCAGAAATATAAAGACCTTATTTCTAACTGTTTTAGCCTAGAGAGAGAAAATTATTCTAGAGAGAGAATATTCAGATTATGAATATTTTTGGATAGAAAAATAACTCATCTTATTAAAATAAGTTCCCCTGAAACCGAAATTCAGAAAGAATTTTCCAATGTGCAATTGGAATTAATTGAAAATAGGTATAAAGAACCTTAGTCTAAGGGTCTAGATTTTCAGAAATTTTTGGATTATGGTCCAATTAAGGTTCCTATCGGCCAATAGCATCAATCCATGTGTAGGGAGGAGATAAATCCAATTTATAAAAGAAGATACCCAAAAATGAGTAAATGCTCACATAAGATGAAGAGTTAAAAATGTACAAGGTTTATTAGTAAAAAACTATGAACAATAAAATTTTGACACATATGTAAGGAAGGGGAGTTCTTTAAAGAAGGTGCATATTTCACATAAGATGAAGAGTTGAAAATGTACAAGGTTTATTAGTAAAAAACTATGCGCAATAAAATTTTGACACATATGTAAGGAAGGGGAGTTCTTTAAAGAAGGTGCATATTTCACATAAGATGAAGAGTTGAAAATGTACAAGGTTTATTAGTAAAAAACTATGAGCAATAAAATTTTGACACATATGTAAGGAAGGGGAGTTCTTTAAAGAAGGTGTATATTTCACATAAGATGAAGAGTTGAAAATGTACAACGTTTATTAGTAAAAAACTATGAGCAATAAAATTTTGACACATATGTAAGGAAGGGGAGTTCTTTAAAGAAGGTGCATATTTCACATAAGATGAAGAGTTGAAAATGTACAAGGTTTATTAGTAAAAAAACTATGAGCAATAAAATTTTGACACATATGTAAGGAAGGGGAGTTCTTTAAAGGAGGTGCATATTTCACATGCTTGAATGAGTTTTAAACTCAAAAATAATGTGATATTTTTATCTCTCACATCTCTTGAACCAAACCAAATCAAAATGGAACCAATTCGAATCAAAAAGTAACCAAACTAGGTCCAAATCTAGTCCAAATTCAACCAAACTGACTTGGAAAATTCTAGAATCAGTTTGTTTGGTTAGGAGCTCAATTTTTCCTATAAATAGAAGCCTTCCCTTGTTGAAAAAAGATATAGTGTCTTATGCATTGTTACTCTACTCTACCTAAGCCAAGAACTGTGAATTCTTTAATAATTCACTAGTTTTTGATACTTCTCTCTTTCTTCAATCCCCATTGGTGGCTCCATCAACATACTAAACCAATTTATTGGTTGGGGGCCTCTACCGTGATCAAAGAATCAAGCAAATTATAAGATAAGTATAGTGAATTTTGATCTTTTCTATAATTTCTCAATGATTCTCTCTTCTCAACCCCTCTCAAGCTTGAGAAGCTTAATTGATATGGTTTTTGAAATGCTATTGAAGTTAATTAATTAATGATAGTAAAGAATTACATAAAATTCTATTCATATTTAATTCTAATGGTCTTTCTCTCTCTCACTTAAGAAATGGTCATACTCATGACCCTTTTCAATCCAAATGAAGCTTTTCATAAGGCTTTTCTTTAATCCAAGATTAAGCTATGCTTGAGGCCAAATTAATGGCTTTTTTCTATGCTTTTAGTTTATGTATATCGATGATTCAATCCATTATGGATTGATGATCCAATTAGAGACCATTCTAATTATTTCCTTAATGATAAGTCTTATCCTTAAAAAAATTTTGAGATTTATCAGTCATAGTAGCGGAGCTATGGTAAAATTTTTATAGAAATTACGCATAAAATAATTTCATTCAAAGCATAAAAAGAGGACTTCCTACCATATTCTAGGAACTATCATCCTAGATTAATTAAAAGAATTTTATTATACATGGAGATGTAGATGTTTGCATGTAGATGTAGATGTATGGATGTGAGTGTGAATGTGGAGGTGGATGTATGCATGGAGATGTGGATGTATGCATGTAGAAGTAGATGTATAGATGAGGATGTAAATGGAGATGTGGATGGATGTAAATGGAGATGTGGATGGATGGATGTAGATGTAGATGTATAGATGTAGATGTGGATGTATGCATGTGGATGTAGATGTGAATGGAGATGTGGATGTATGCATGTAGAAGTAGATGTATAGATGAGGATGTAAATGGAGATGTGGATGGATGGATGTAGATGTAGATGTATAGATGTAGATGTGGATGTATGCATGTAGATGTAGATGTATAGATGTAGATGTGGATGTGGAGGTGGATGGATGCATGTATATGTAGATGTATAGATGTAGATGTGAATGGAGATGTGGATGTATGCATGTAGATGTAGATGTATAGATGTAGATGTGGAGTTGGAGGTGGATGTATGCATATAGATGTAGATGTGGAGGTGGATGTATGCATGTAGATGTAGATGTATAGATATGGATGTGAATGTGGAGGTGGATGTATGCATGGAGATGTGGATGTATGCATGTAGAAGTAGATGTATAGATGAGGATGTAAATGGAGATGTGGATGGATGTATGTAAATGTAGATGTATAGATGTAGATGTGAATGGAGATGTGGATGTATGCATGTAGATGTAGATGTATAGATGTAGATGTGGATGTGGAGGTGGATGGATGCATGTAGATGTAGATGTATAGATGTAGATGTGAATGGAGATGTGGATGTATGCATGTAGATGTAGATGTATAGATGTAGATGTGGATGTCGAGGTGGATGTATGCATGTAGATGTAGATGTATAGATGTAGATGTGGATGTGGAGGTGGATGTATGCATGTAGATGTAGATGTGGATGTAGATGTGGAGGTGGATGTATGCATGTAGATGTAGATGTATAGATGTGGATGTGAATGTGGAGGTGGATGTATGCATGTAGATGTAGATGTGGATGTAGATGTGGAGGTGGATGTATGCATGTAGATGTAGATGTATAGATGTGGAGGTGGATGTGAATGTGGAGGGGATGTATGCATGTAGATGTAGATGTATGGAGGTGAATGTGAATGTGGATGTGGATGTATGCATAGAGATGTGGATGTATGCATGTAGATGTGAATGTACGCATATAGATGTGGATGTATGGATGTGAATGTGCATGTAGATGCGGATGTATGGATGTGGATGCATGAATGTGCATGTAGATGTGAATGTGAAAATAGATGTATGGATGTAGATGTGGATGTATGGATGTGAATATATGATATGTGATGTGAAGGAATCTGAAGTGATGAGATGGAAAATGATGTGATGGGATGAGTATACATATAAATGGAATATGGAATAAGTAATGTAGATTGATGAGGGATAATGTGGAAAAATGAAAGTTAAAATAGAAATTGTATTGTAAACTGTTTGTAAATGCTGTTTGTAAATGACTGTTTTATGTCAAGAATGCTGGGGGAGCATCTTGTGATTAAGGTCGTGGAGACCTAACTAATAAAGTTGCAACTACTGAGACGAAGAGTCAATGAAGGACGTCTCGCGTAGCAAGGTCGGCCGAGGTCTTGACCAGCCTCGGTGCGATTAAAATGGTGAGCTTCCGGTATGGTGGATGAGGGGCCAAGGAAGCGGCCTATGAGTGAAGCGCTAGGTCACCTGTGAAGGATCCTAGAGAGTGCTCACCATACGGTGCTCGGGCTTTGGGTTGCCTAGGATACCCACGCGTGCGTCGAGGAAGATATTGGAACAAGAGTAGGAGTTGTTTTCTGAAATTGGGCATGGATCTGGTTGAATGACCTTGCTGGTCTTCAATGGATGAGTCCATGGCTCTTTATATGGATCTGTTGGTTGATCTTGCTGATCTTCAACGAGAGTCCATCTTGATAAGAGATTATATTGCCGAGTATTATGGGCTAGGGATTAGGAAACGGCCCCTGTGTGGACAGGTGGTGAGAGTCCTAGTTGCCAATGATGCCATAGATACTCTGATGAAGGAATGATGGGAAAATTAAGAATCAACTGGATAAATTGGAAGATGGTGATCAGTGATACTATGGTTTTATTAAAGGATTGTTTTAAACTGGTTGAATATGTGAAAAGGCAATTTCATATTGGGTGTGTGAGTGGTGTGACTAGTTTTATTTTTGCATGAACATCCGGCTAGGGGGCCTTGGAACTCTTTTTCTTGGTACCCGGGACAAAACCTAACCAAATTCTTAATTGGATCCCATCACTACAGTGGTTGGGCGGTTGGCTAACCCATGGGATCGGATGGGGTTAGGCTCGACTGATGGATCCGTAAATCGAGACTCAAACTTTTGTTTTTACGATAGATAAAATAAATCCCGGACAGTAACTGTTCAATGGATAGGAATCAACGGCTGTGCCTCTTGAATGGGGAAAAAAGCGTTGACCCCAATGATCCAAGTGCAAGTTTCTCCCTTGATCTGACCAAGTATCTTATAGATGTAATTGGATCAGCTCGATCAGAATTGATCTTGACTACGTTAGAGTAAAAAGTTATCCTGGTGGAATCGCCCATGCTTTCCGGTAAAGGAAGTTTTTTCGGGTTCGGTTTTAGAACAACCGACGGATTAGTCTCTTATCCGGATATCCGTGGGTGAGGCCCCGAATGTGGGACCCCTGTCCCGCGCGAGAAGTGCTACTTCCGCTGCTAGTATCCTGAATCTGTTGCTCGGTGGGAACATGGTTCTTACACCAAGGTTGCTACAAAGTGCCCGTGACCTTGACTAAACTGTTCACCCATACATCTACCACATGGCCTACATCATCGGTGGCTCTCAAATGTGGTTTTACTCTATTGGGGTAGGTTACATTGGGTTGTGGGGTTCCTCTCTCTTTCTCTCTCAGAAAAGATGTCCTGTCTCCTCTACCTTAGGAGTCTCCATGAAGTTTGCCGATGTTGATTCTTCTTCATTTGGTTTGCTGCAGCAGTCTCTAGCCATGTGTCATGGCTTCCCACAGTTGTGGAAAGTGAAGGCCCTTCCTCCTCCCCTGCCTCTTCCTCATCCTCGTCCTCGTGCAAGGCCTCCACAGGTGTAGAATTCTTTCTTCTCTCCAATTGTTGGGTCCAATCCTTTCTTCTCTTTGACTTTCCTTCATGTCAAGTTTGTAGAATTGCAATTGCAGATTTATCTTTGAATTTTTTACTTCAGTGCCAAATAATTTGTTAAGTTCATCCCATGCATATTTAGCTTGTTGTATCCCTGCAATGTGGTGAATGATTTCATCATTTAAGCTAAGTGCAATGAGTCCTAATGCTTTCTCATTTCCGCTCTTCCACTACAAGGTCTATTACCTCATAGGAACATAGAAAAACTCATCTAAGATGTAGTGTCTAGACCTGTAAAGGAGGTCATGAAGCCTATTGATTTTGTGACCGCTCATAAACGTGTTGCTCATAAAATATGTTATGTCTAGACCTATAGAGATGGTCATGAATCCTCCTCCTCTTGACCTATACAGATGGTCATGAAGTTAATAAATGAGGGATAAGTCATCTAATCTATTGAAGGGGGAGAGGGGGGGCTATATCTCTTGTGGAGATAAAGTGGACATACTTGGTTCTAGTAATGTATTCGTCATAAATTGTTTCTCCTTTCTCTTAACTGAGGTTATGAATCTATATAATAGGTCTCCATCTAGCTCCACTCACAGTGCGAGTCCCACCTTGAATGCATTTCAAGGCCCTGTTAAATGCTTACCGTCTCAAGTGGGTTTAGAGATCAAAAAATTAATGGCGTGCTTTTTGTCTTCAAGGAAACGTCTAAATGAATAGATCTTGGTGGGATCATCACCCACTGGGCCTGCCACTGTCTGGGAAATACCTGGATGAGCAAGGTAAAGAGGACAAAACCCGACAACCCCTCAGATATCCAACAAGGATAATGCTACACTTTCCCAACACCCCAATGAAGAAGGCACTAGTTAATAGGAACGTGTGCTATGAATCTTTCTGACAAATACGGTGCTGCAATAATGGAGTACTGATGATGTATACATACACAAATGTTAAACAAGTTTTGTGCTAAATGACAAAAGAGCGAGATGACACTACGACACCAATGAACGAGGCAAGATATAATGTGTAACGTGCCTTGTATATTGAATTCGATGTGCGCGTTGTCGTGAAGTGTGCGGTACAGCCAGGAAAGTACGAAACTTCTAGCTGTGAGAGTGAATGTCAAATCCAACAAGGAAACTCACGCACAAAATTTTCCAAGGAGTATTGAGCATCACTATTTCCAATGATAAATACATGTGTCAACTTGCCTCAATACATCCTTGAATTCATCCAGATGATTGCATAGAATTGCATGAAATCCTTTGAACCATTCACATGTGGGCATAACAAGTCCTTCCAATTTTTCCAATATACATGTGACCAGTTACATCCTTAACATCCAGTGTTTTCAAAAACCATTATTTCGAGATGCATTTTATCACCTGAAAACCTGCCTTAATATTCTAACATCTCACAAATAAAATATATCATTTGGCATAGCTTTAACATGCTCATGAGATTTAGAAAATTCCATGGCTTGAATCCCAAAAATCCGATCGAGTAGGAAGTAAACCAACCTTCCGGAACCTTAATGTGTTTTTGATGCTTTATTTCCTCAATTCTCCAAGTCCCAAGAACTTCCCATTCTTCAAATCCTTTAAAGGTTTACCAAACATGCGATTTTCCCAATTTGTTGATTATAATATTCAAAATAAAAAAAAACACTTAACTGCGAGTAAAGCAAGGTGAGATTTTCAGTGCTTTTTCTCTATTCCTCCTATGGCGGCTTCGCTGCAGTCCGCGGAGGACAGAATACAAGTGTATGAAGAAAATCTTATCATTGGATAGCACTCCTTTTTCTCTACAATTCTAACTCCTACACGCTATAAACAGAATCAGCCTCCTTGGAATTAAAGACTCTGGTTGGATGGACGCTGTTCCTCCTTTCTCAGAATTCTTTTTCCCACACTGGTTCGCCGCCGTCGCCTCTGGTCCTTTCTCGATTTTCCCCGCGGAGAACTCGGCCCCCATGTGATTTATAGAATCCCCAATTGCTCATTCAAGTATTTCTCCATGCCTTCATAAATGCATTCCTTTGTACATTGGTATGGCCTCATGCCATCATATATAATTGGATGCTTCTGGCTTGCCCATGAGCTCTGAGTAACAGCAAAAACATCATCCTCCATACTCATATACAAAAACTCCTAAATCTGGCTCAGCCTCAGCTCGTCTTATTGAACCTCATTTACAATATGAACATATGTACATGGCATCATTTAATGACTCATCATGGCACTTAACCCCATGCATCTGGATGTGTATTTGATGGCCTCACATGCACGGTTTCACATCATAGACGTGCCATGGCACGACATCCATCCCCTCTAGACCTGCACATCCTCTGGTATGTGCCAAATCATCATCATCAAGGTCCACATATAACTGGATGTCGTCTTCATCTCCTGCAGTTCCAGGAAGATTATCCTCTTCCTCTTTAACCATATCCATACTGCCACACTGTCAAGCCTCTCATCCTGAATCTCTTGTGAATCAAAAGGATCATTATCATGCCTTCTTTTAAATATCTTGATTCTTTTGCCAGCCACAAGATTCTTTACTTCTGTTCCATCAAGCTCACACAGAGTATACGTAGCATTTCCATGCACATTCTTGACAATGTAAGGGCCAAACCATCTTTTTGCAAATTTTCTTTGAACAGTGAATTGATTGTCAAGGCTACTATCATACATTAGAACCCAATCACCTTCTTCAATAGGTTTTGGCCGGAGTCTGTGTCTACTATCAAATCTTTCTTTATTTTTCAACCTTGCATCTTTCAAGCGAGCTTTAGCAAGCTCTATATCTCCAGGCCTCCTCTCTAACTGTCTTATTCGCAATGCAAGGAGGTCATCTCTGCTCAATCCTTCCACCCATGGCAATACATTCCAAGTTAGAATTACTTCTTCAACTGGCATCACTGGCTTCTGACCATACATTAATTCTGCAGGCATGTATCCTGTCACTGAGCTATGAGTTGTACGGTCAGCCCACAAGGCATATGGTAGCAGCTTTGGCCACTCTCTCATCCTTTCTCTGCATGCCTTAGCCAAAGCTTTAATGATTGGAGGATGTCCTCGCTCACTTTTTCCATTGCCCTCAGGATTGTAAGCACATGTTAGAGACAGTTTGATACCAATTCTAGAGAAGAATTCCCTTGCTTCTTCAACATCTAGCTCACCCCTATCAGCTGTTATTTTCCCAACACAACCATATCGGCAGATCACATCTTCCAAGAGAAATTTGCATACTGTTTCCGTACTCTTTGTTCTAAGAGCACGCCCTTCTACCTGATTTGTCAAATCTTCTCTTGCAAGTGCTATATACCGCATCTGCCAAATTCCCAAAGGCATTGTAACTAGATCCACTACCCATTTGTAGTGCATGGCAGGTGGGTAGGTTGGTTGCAAGCCATCACGATGCCGCACATTTGAGTACATTTGGCATACTATGCATGTTTCCACATATTGGGAAATATCCTTGTACATTCCTCTCCACCAATATTTTTCCTTAATTTTGGTAAAGGTGGCCCATACGCTTCTATGTCCAGCCCAGAGACTCTCATGGAATTCTTTCACAAGCTTTCCTTGAGTCTCTTTATCACATATGACTCTCTGTGGCATAGCATTCCTCTGTTTAGGATGCTTCCAGAGATACCCATCCTTTAGAAAGTAACCATATGCTTTTCTGCGGATCCTCTTAAATTCTGAGTCAGACCAATTTTCTTGCCTTGTCAGAGTACTTCAAATATTGACCAATAAGCAACCAATCTCCTTCATATATTTCCTCAATAAAAGACTCAAGTGCATTTGATAGGCAAATATGATCCCCTTTTGCATATGCTGTAGTATAGAACTTTATACCCACATCATCAATGTCACTAATCATCTCTTTCTCATCTTCATACCTAGCTCTTGATAGCATATCTGCAACTGGATTATCTTTTCCCGCAATATGCTCAAACTCAGGATTTAGTGACTTGATATAAGCAATCCACCTAAGCATAACAATATTTGGAGTGGTACAACTTGCTATCATCCCAAGAAGTGGCAAGCAATCAGTCTCCACAAGTACAGATGCCCCAATAAGATATTCTTTTTCACATTTTAGAGCAGTGACTATCCCCCATAATTCTCTCTTGATCTGTGGATACTTTCGTTGCCGAAAGCTTAATACCTTTGCACCAAATCTAATTACATACCTATGATCATCCTCATCATCTTGCCCTACTGCCCATCCTATCCCAGTAGGACTAGTATCAACTGTAACAATCACAGGCCTGCCACACTCATAATCTGCCTTTCTCAATGTGGGTGATGATTGGAGCAAATATTTCAGCTTCCGCATAGCTTTAATATGTACTGCACTCCACAGAAATTTTTGATTTTTCCTCAAAAGTTGATAAAGAGGATCTGCTACATGTGCATAATGTGGGATCCAAATAACATAAAAGACACATGCTCCAAGAAATCTCCTCAGCTCTGTAACATTAATGCATGTCTCTTTCATTCTTTGTATTGCATCTATTTTGGCTGGACAAGGTCGGCGTCCACTAGTACTACAAAGATGTCCCACTATTAGCACTTCACCAACTCCAAACACTGATTTCAGCCCAGATAAAGTAAGATTCACTTCTTCAAGCCTGGATAGAATCATGTCACAATCCTTTATATGATTTGCCACAAACTTGCGGCACCCTTTTGAATCCAAATCCCCATCTTTGTCTTTCTCATCACAGCCCTTTATTGGCACATCATCCAAAAATGGCATAGTTTTTTGTGGTATGAAGTCTCGTAAGACTTTATTCATTCCATTCATCATATGTGCCACTGAGTTAGTGGCTCCCTGTGGTAAGGTACACATCCTTACTAATCCCAAAGGAGTTCTCATTGTGGTCAAGTGTTACCATATTATAGTAGTGATGTGTGTGAACACACTTAGGACCGCCGGGGCACTTTTTCCCTCACTAGGAGGTTTTTTCCCCCGTGCATTGTATATACGCCCATTATCTTCTAGGGCTTGTTATCTTTCATTTTTGGCACTCATAATACACTACTGTGTTGTGCTCAAGCTTCCTTATCTTCTTGAAGTTGTGTGTGCATTCCTGCAACCCTAATTCCAACAATTGGTATCAGAGCAGGCTTCCTCCTCCCGGGCAGCATCACCGGCACCTGCCGCTTCATCTCCTCCGATTGCGACGAGGTTTCACGAGCGTCTGCAGGTTAGTATATGCCGTGGGAGAGCCCGTAGGACTTGGTCATTTCAGAATTTTGATCTGAAGTCATTTCGCCCTCCGTTTTTGCATTCCAAGTACTGCGCAGGCAAAATCGTCCTACTGTGCAGATTTTCTGTCAAGATTAAAATCTGCAGGACAGGTGCCCATTCGTCTGTTTTGGGCTGTGCTACATAGCACAGGTCGATTTTATACAGGTTTACCTCTTACAGACAGCATTTACATCTAGTAGTACAGTCATTGGCCATGGCTGACAACAATGATGTATTCCGCATGTTGGCTGCTGAGGATAAGTTGGATGGCACCAACTATCCATTGTGGGCATATATGATGCGACATGTATTGGTAGCAAAGGGGTTATGGAACATTGTGCAGGGTATTGATGCACGTCCTATTGTGGCTGGGAATGCTGCAAACACATCAGAAACAGGTACTGTAGATGATGGTGCAGGCACAAGTGCTGTAGCAGCTGTTCGAGAACCACCACTTTCAGCAGAGCAGATTCGTTGGGATGGTAGAGATGCGCAGGCTCATGCCTTGATTGCGCTGTCTGTCAAACGTACCATTATCCCACATATTCGCTCCTGCAGGACTTCTAAGGATGCTTGGGATGTACTTGCCACATTGTATCAGGCAAGAAATGAGGCTCGTGTTGCTTACCTCCGAAAACAGTTGGAGAGTGAGCATATGAACGAAGGTGATTCTATGGATAGCTTTTTGACAAAGATCAAGGATTTCAAAGAGCAGCTCATTTCTGCAGATGAAATCCTGTCAGACAGTTCACTTGTGCAGACTGTTTTGAATGGTCTACCAGATTCTTATCAGGGTTTTGCTTCCACTCTTCGCTTGATGATGAAAGGCAATCCCAATGCCTTATCATTTGAGGAGTTAGTTTCTGTTTTGCTGCAAGAAGACCAGTCAAGGCAAAACAGGAATATTATGCGTGTCGCAGATCAAGCTTTCGTTGCTAGTCAGAGAAGCGGGAAAGGTAAAGCTGGCTTTTCTTCTAGTAAGCAGAAATCTGCAAATGCTGCGCAACCAAAGAAGGAAGACAAAGATGAGAAGAAGGGTGACAAACAGAAGACATTTTGCAAGTACTGTAAGGGAAATGATCATGTCATCAAAGCGTGTCCTAAGCTGGCTGCGAAAGAGGCTAAGAAGAAAGAGGCTGGTATGGCTGTTGCAGATGCCTCTCCTTCTAACAATGAATCTGCTAATGTTGTGCTAGATACAGAATGGGCATTCAATGCGCAGTGCAGTTATGACCCATCTTTGCATGACACATGTATGTCTGCAGTAGATTCAGATGTATGGTACTTTGATAGTGGTGCCACTAAGCATATCACCTCGCAGCGCAGTTTATTCACTTTCCTTGAGTCTGCTCCCACAGGGAATACTGTCACTTGTGCCAATAACTCCTCTTATCCCGTTAAAGGAGTTGGACAGATTGTGCTGAATGTTGCAAATGGCAACACCTTTACACTTTTTGATGCATTGTATGTGCCAGGGATCAAAAAGAATCTGCTGTCAGTCTCCGCATTTGCCAAAACAGGTTTGGTTGTAAAATTTGTGGATGACAGATGTACTGTTCATGATCTCTCTTGTGGTGACATCATTGTAGCATCTGGTTCACTATGTCGAGGGCTGTATAAGCTCAATATGGATGGCAAATGTGTAGAGGATTCAGCATGTGCTATTATGGATACGCAGGCTATTTCAGATGCAAAACTGTGGCATGCACGTTTTGGTCATCTGAATTTTGCAAGTTTGCTGCGCCTGCAGAAATCTGAAATGGTGTCTTCTTTGCCTAAGCTTGAGGCACCTGTCAAGCATGTTTGTGAGGGCTGCATATTGGGTAAAATGCAGCGTGCTTCCTTTCCCAAAGATGGATCAGTGAGAGCTGAACGCAGATTGCAGCTTGTTCACAGTGATGTTTGTGGTCCCATGCAAACTCCATCATTTGGAAACTACCTTTACTTCGTGACTTTCATTGATGATTTTACCAGGCATGCATGGGTATATCCTTTGAAGGCAAAGTCCGAAGTGTTTTTGTGCTTCAAACAGTTTTTGGTTATGGCTGAAAATGTGTCAGAAAGTAAGATGGGCACCCTCCGTTCAGATCGAGGGGGGGAGTATATGTCTTCAGAATTTAATGCATTTCTGGCTGAGCGTGGGATAAAACACCAATGTACAGTGCCGTATACACCACAGCAAAATGGTGTGGCTGAGAGAAAAAACAAGTCTCTCATGGAAATGGCAAGATGTATGGTTAAGAGTCAAAGTCTACCACATGGTTTTTGGCTTGAGGCTGTCATGTGTGCCACTTATGTACTAAACAGGTGTCCCACCAAAGCATTACAGGTTGTCACTCCATATGAGGCTTGGCATGGCCGCAAGCCATCTGTTGGCCATTTACGTGTTTTTGGTTGCCTGGCATATGCATTAGTGCCTGTGCAACATCGCAGAAAATTGGATGACAAAGCTGTCAAATGTATTTTTGTTGGATATAGTGCTGAGAGCAAAGGCTATCGTTTGTATCATCCACAGACAAAGCGCATTTTGGTTAGCCGTGATGTTGTATTTGTGGAAGATGCAGTTCAGCCCTTGGTTTCATGTACTAAGGAGACAGATATCAGCTCACGTGATGTCTATGATACATTGTTGCCTCTTTTCAGTGGTGCACAGTCAAGTGCAATACCTCATGAGGCAGTTTTTCAGCCTATGCAGGTTTTAAATGATGGCACAGATCAGCCTATATCTGATGCAGATGTGCATGATGCACTTGAGGATGAGAGACAAGAGATTGAGGGCTCTAGGAACATGCCTAGATGGCTGGTGCAGACTTTGCGTGACAGCAAGTTGGATGCCCCTTTGTCTAGTCGCACTCGTTCTGGCTCTCATGGTGCCTCTTATGCGTCAGATTGTTATGCATTGGCTGTTTCTAGTATGTGCGATGAAAGTGAGCCTGTTTCATTTGATGAGGCACAAAGTTCAGAAAATTGGATGGCTGCTATGCAAGCAGAATATGATGCTATTATGAAGAATGGTACATGGTCTTTATGTGACTTGCCCCCTGGCAAGAAGGCCATTGGCACTAAGTGGGTATACAAATTGAAGTGTAAGCCTGATGGCACAGTGGATCGCCATAAGGCTAGGCTTGTTGCAAAAGGTTATGCTCAAGAGAAGGGCATTGATTTTGATGAGACTTTTGCTCCCACATGTCGTATGACCACTGTTCGTAGCATCTGTGCATTAGCAGCTCATAATGGTTGGAATGTACATCAGCTGGACATAAAGACTGCGTTCTTAAATGGAGATTTGCATGAGGAGGTGTATGTATCGCAGCCTCGTGGTTTTGTTCAAAGAGGGCAGGAAAACAAAGTGTGCAGGTTAAAAAAGGCTTTATATGGTTTAAAGCAAGCTCCACGAGCTTGGTATGAAAAAATACATGCATATTTGACTGCACATGGGTTTCAGAATAGTCCAACAGAAAGCACTTTGTATGTTAAACATGTGGATGGTGTACATCTAATCATTGCTCTCTATGTCGATGACATGCTGCTCACAGGACCAAATGAGAGTCATATTGCTGATTTTAAGGCTGATTTGAATGCCTTTTTTGAGATGTCAGATTTGGGGCATTTGCATCATTATTTGGGGATACAATTTAAGCAGTGTGATGGAGGTATTGCTTTGTGTCAGACAAAGTATATTGAAACATTGTTGCGGAGATTTGGCCTTGAAGACTGCAAGCCTATTGCTACTCCAATGGAGACAGGTTTGAAGTTGAGTCTTCATGATGCTGGAGATCACTTTGATGTCACACTCTATCAGACAGCTGTTGGTTGCCTCATTTATGTATGCATTACGAGGCCAGACATTCAGTTTGCAGTCTCACAAGTGAGCAGATTTATGCATAGCCCAGGCATTAAGCATTGGCAGGTAGTGAAGCGTATCTTTCGCTATTTGAGTGGTACTCGGCATCTTGGGTTGTTTTATCCCAAGGGGGGATCATTGCCGCCAGATTTACATGCTTTTTCAGATTCTGACTGGGCTGGTTGTTATGACACACGCGTGTCCACGAGTGGTTTTTGCTTCATGCTTGGAAGCTCATGCATATCATGGTTGAGCAAGAAGCAGCCTACTGTGGCCACTTCTAGTTGTGAAGCTGAGTACAGGGCAGCTTTCACAGCTACGGTTGAGTGTGTGTGGCTCAGACGCCTTATGGCTGATTTGGGTGTTGGGCAGCCATCTGCCACCACCATCTTCACTGACAGTCAGAGCGCATTGGCAGTTGCGCGGAACCCAGTGTTCCATGCTCGTACGAAGCACATTGAGGTGCACTACCATTATGTCAGGGAGAGACTCTCTGCAGGAGAGATCAGTTTGGCTTATGTGCCAACACAGGATAACCTTGCAGACCTTTTCACAAAGGCTCTGCCTCGTGAGAAGTTCGAAGCTTTTCGCAAAGCTTTGGGCTTACTCCCTTTTGTGGATTCGTCCACATAGCTAGACACTTCCCTATACATGAGTGCTAGCTCTTGTTCACCGCATCACTCCAGGGGGGATTTGTTACCATATTATAGTAGTGATGTGTGTGAACACACTTAGGACCGCCGGGGCACTTTTTCCCTCACTAGGAGGTTTTTTCCCCCGTGCATTGTATATACGCCCATTATCTTCTAGGGCTTGTTATCTTTCATTTTTGGCACTCATAATACACTACTGTGTTGTGCTCAAGCTTCCTTATCTTCTTGAAGTTGTGTGTGCATTCCTGCAACCCTAATTCCAACATCAAGTCCCTGCTTTGTATATCCAGCTGGAACTAATCATATCCCGAATACAGATCACCCATAGAGTATATAGCTTTCCCTGCAAATGCTTCTGCAAACTCATCCACAATTGGACCTGCTCCCACATTCCTGATTGTGACTTTGTTTACAGGTTGCATGTCTTGAATAAAGCGCAATGTCCCATTTTTCTTTGGTACAGTAAACCATCTGTTGGAATATGGGGCACATGAAGGCTCCAAGATTCCCATCCTGATCTTTTCCTTTAGTAATTCCATCAACTTTGGCAAGAGAGCCTTTGGTACTGGAATTGGCCGCAGGTTCCAGGGCACATGTGGAACAGTAAAGATCACCATTGGTGCTGTTACACTTGGATCAACACAACCTATCTCATGTGGTTGAAAGGCAAAAGCTTTCCCATGTTTTACAAGCATCTCCTCAAAGCATTCCCTTTCAACTGGCCAACAGAAAATCCTTCTCAACAATCTTCAGCTCTTTCAGAGTTTCTTGAGTAAATTTATGCCCAATTTTCTTCGGATCTCTAAGATTTGGCTGCATAGAAGCTTCATCTATCTTCTCCTTGCTTCCCGGTGGCAAGGGCAAGGCAACTGGTTTCACCTTCTTTGCAACCGTTTTGTACTTTGTATCCACATGAGCATCCATCTCACAATTCATGTTTTTACATTCCACCCCCTCAAATTCCTGGATTATATCATACATCTCCACAGATGACACCTTTATCATTTCATTTCCACCCTGTAAGCATGCTCTTCCCATATCAAAAAGCACATCCATAGTATCTATAAATGACACCTCATCAAGCACCCCTGAAATAAACTCATTCTTCTCCAAAAGACCACACTGCTCAAAACTTTTTTGTTCATTTTGTATATGTTTTTGCATGCCACGCTTTAAATCCTTGCTTTTAACAAAAACCAGTGACCCATAGCTGGAGAATCCCTGAAAATTTGCTGAAAAACTATTTACATTGATTGAGTCCTGCGAGAACTCATTTCCCCTTGTACCATTGGAATCCTGCTTTACAATGGCACCTGGCCAAAATCCCTCATCTCCCTGTAATTCATGAACTCTCTGTTTATCTTTGGGAGTGACTGTGCCCGAAGAGATTCACGATTCCTTTCATGATTAATGCAAACTGTCAAAAACTGAACAGCTTTTTTGCCATCTTTACTCCTTATTCTTGCATAAGCTGAACCATCATCCAAAACCTTTGTTTCCATCCTTACAGCTGTAATGTAGGGTTGCCCAAGAATGAGGGGATACGATGACATCTCCTGAACAAAGAAATTCTGATCATCCTTCACATCCCCTATAGTTACCCTTACATTTGGACATGCTGCATAAAGCTCTCCAGATGAATTATTAGCTGCTTTAATCATCCACCCATGATCCACATCCATTGGCCACTTACATTTGTTGTAGAGATTTTTAGCCATAAGATTTATTTCAGACCCATGATCAATTAGAGCGACATATGGCTCTTCCAAATCACCTATCTTGACAAGGGTTTCAGTGGTTGCTCTTGCCCAATGGCTCCTGGAGTAATGACTCTTTGTAAGAACTTCTTTTTCATCATCCTCTTCCACAAAGCGCACTTGTCGTGCCCCATCAGCAGAGTGATTACATTCCACCACATTTTCTCTCTCTTCCTTTTTCTGTACCTGAACTCCATGAGTCTTGGAAGTGCTTGCCTCCCCTTGTGATGGAATAGATTCAATTATGGACTGCCTTTTTCTTCGTATAATATCAATTATCTCATCATGAAATTCTTTCTTTGCAATTCCCAAGACTTCCCCCAGTGTGAATTCCACCCTGCTGTTTAGAATCCTTTCTTCAAGTACCTTTTTGAGATCTGTTGCAACTTCAATATCAGATTGAAGCTTGCAGAGTGGACTTTTCCCTTTACCCTTTTCCTTCATTTTTGCTGGCACTTCTTCCATTGAAACATCATGTGGAGGTCTGCTATGCTGTGGAGGCATATGTGATGGCCCAGGATCCTTCTTTTCACTTCCACGTGTAACTCTTTTTGATGGCCCTCCTTCCTCATTTTCCCTTTTACGCTTCTCCTCTACCTGTGCCTCATTATTTTGGCATTTGGCAATATAGGCATGAATGGATAAAGAATCCACAGGCTCCTCCCAGCCAGTCTCAAGAGGTATACAATCACCTGCCTCATGCAAAGCTTGTTTTGACACTTTCTTTGACGCAATTAGTTCCATTGTTGATGGCCAAAAATTTTCATTCTCATAATCCTCATCATTCTCAAATCCCTGCTTTAATTGACCAATCTTTAATCCATAGGTTGCTGCCTCAATCATAGAAATGGTACTTTGTAATGTCCTTCCCATCAAATTGATCCACCTTTTTCACAATTGATTGTAATGCCTTGGTCGTGGAAATCTGTCCCCTCTCAGCAGCTTGTTGCTGTTGCATGTACATGGTAAACATTTGAAACATCTGCATAACTCCGGGGTCAAAATGAACCCCCTGACCCTCAGAATTCTCAGCCATAGCTTCCCTGTATATTTCACCACACTCTCACCCCAGCAGTTTCACGCCGAGTTCACCAAAGATGTCGTGAAGTGTGCGGTACAGCCAGGAAA
Organism: Cibotium barometz; assembly: GCF_041138505.1. Lineage (NCBI taxonomy): Eukaryota > Viridiplantae > Streptophyta > Polypodiopsida > Cyatheales > Cibotiaceae > Cibotium > Cibotium barometz. The sequence goes on from NC_141091.1 coordinate 31,731,430, forward strand.
GTACGAAACTTCTAGCTGTGAGAGTGAATGTCAAATCCAACAAGGAAACTCACGCACAAAATTTTCCAAGGAGTATTGAACATCACTATTTCCAATGATAAATACATGTGTCAACTTGCCTCAATACATCCTTGAATTCATCCAGATGATTGCACAGAATTGCATGAAATCCTTTGAACCATTCACATGTGGGCATAACAAGTCCTTCCAATTTTTCCAATATACATGTGACCAGTTACATCCTTAACATCCAGTGTTTTCAAAAACCATTATTTCGAGATGCATTTTATCACCTAAAAACCTGCCTTAATATTCTAACATCTCACAAATAAAATATATCATTTGGCATAGCTTTAACATGCTCATGAGATTTATAAAATTCCATGGCTTGAATCCCAAAAATCCGATCGAGTAGGAAGTAAACCAACCTTCCGGAACCTTAATGTGTTTTTGATGCTTTATTTCCTCAATTCTCCAAGTCCCAAGAACTTCCCATTCTTCAAATCCTTTAAAGGTTTACCAAACATGCGATTTTCCCAATTTGTTGATTATAATATTCAAAATAAAAAAAAACACTTAACTGCGAGTAAAGCAAGGTGAGATTTTCAGTGCTTTTTCTCTATTCCTCCTATGGCGGCTTCGCTGCAGTCCGCGGAAGACAGAATACAAGTGTATGAAGAAAATCTTATCATTGGATAGCACTCCTTTTTCTCTACAATTCTAACTCCTACACGCTATAAACAGAATCAGCCTCCTTGGAATTAAAGACTCTGGTTGGATGGACGCTGTTCCTCCTTTCTCAGAATTCTTTTTCCCACACTGGTTCGCCGCCGTCGCCTCTGGTCCTTTCTCGATTTTCCCCGCAGAGAACTCGGCCCCCATGTGATTTATAGAATCCCCAATTGCTCATTCAAGTATTTCTCCATGCCTTCATAAATGCATTCCTTTGTACATTGGTATGGCCTCATGCCATCATATATAATTGGATGCTTCTGGCTTGCCCATGAGCTCTGAGTAACAGCAAAAACATCATCCTCCATACTCATATACAAAAACTCCTAAATCTGGCTCAGCCTCAGCTCGTCTTATTGAACCTCATTTACAATATGAACATATGTACATGGCATCATTTAATGACTCGTCATGGCACTTAACCCCATGCATCTGGATGTGTATTTGATGGCCTCACATGCACGGTTTCACATCATAGACGTGCCATGGCACGACAGCGTGTTTGATTCATAAAACAAATTTATGTAGCTTTTATATGAGAAAAAGAGAATGATCTTATCTCGCCACTTATTGCTTGATGTTGACGAAGCTTTTGCGCGCTTGCCGATGATGCCTTCCACAAGAAACAATGCCCTCACGACCCTCAAGGATTGAATTTTACAATGCTTTCAATTTTTGAATACAAATAACTTACGGGGATGGCTAACGTGTGACTATGTGAGTGTGTAAGTGCGAAGTTATATCATTGGTTGCGTACAAATAACTTACGGGGCTTGCTAATGTGTGACTGTGTGAGTGTGTAAGTGCGAAGTTATATCATTGGTTGTCGCCAAGAATCGTACTTGCTTCTTTATTGCAAAGATCTTCTCCTCTTCCGCTTCCTCCTCCACATGCAAGGAAAAGAGACGATGGTTATTATGCTTTTATATATTTTTTTAAAAACTCCTTTTTCCCTTTGTCAAATGAAAGTGGGAACAGCCTGTTTTAATGATACTTTTTTTTATTTAAAGAAAAGCTTTAATGAAAAGACATATGATATGAAGAATTTTTTTTCCCCTGCAATGAAGGCGTTTCACAGCGGTCCAGATCGCTTCACTACGATGATGCAGATCGTATCTAGCGATGGAGATCGTATGAGGGAGCGACTGTGCTGGCAGTGGCGATTAGCAAAGGTGTACTCCACTTGTTTTGTTCATAGCACATAGGCCGGCCACAATTAGTAAGGGTGGCGAGTCTTCTTTTTTGCGCGCAACACAGAAGCTGACGACGACAATGGTGATGGCTTGCTTCAGATCTTTGCTCGCAGCACGACGGGTTCAGTTCTTTTTCATAGTCTTTTTGCTCGCAGCACATATGGTGGCGTTCCCTCTCTCTTCAATCGAACGCATGCGGGTTCGTGTATTGGAGACGATTTGTATCCATGTTGTGCTGGTGGCGTTTCGTTTCCACGCTGCATTGTCAATTTTTTTTATAGCAACTAAGGTTTAAGGCTTTAAATGTCACATTTTCAAACGCTCATGGTGGAAATCAAGGCCACGTGTATTTCTTCATGGTTGGAAGGCCAAATTGCCATGGGACTGCAACTCAGGACTGCAATCAATGCAATGTGAACTAGTTTTGATAGGATAGTAGGGAAGTTTCAAGCTTCATATGGAAATCAAGGGCACACAAAGGGTGTAAAAAAATGCAACACAGCTAGAATAGGGTTATTAGGGCACAAACGATTCTCAAGGCGGGTGGCTCTCTGCTCTGGCAAACATCACATCTTTTACACCACTCAAATGAATCTTTAAAAATAGATGGCCACCAATACCCAGCCCTCAATATTTTCAATACAGTGAGTTTCCCAGCGAAATGACCTCCACATGCACTATCATGACACTCTTTCAAAATGTGTGGAATTTCCTCTCGTGTGCAACACATCGGCGATAAATGCCATCAAACCCCTTGTGGTACAAAGACCCATCAATGATAGTGAATTTCTGCGCATGCGTAACTAATCTCTTCTTTGTGGCTTTGCTCATGTTAGAAGGAAACTCAAGTGTGGACAAATAATGAGCAATTTGGTCACACCACTCACGTACATACTCAATGCGAAACAACTCAAGTGCAGGTGCAATATGCTCATCTTTGCATGGGATTACATCAGCTCAGCAATCCACTAACTTTTGCAATGCAGGAGGTTTAGATTTAAGCTCATAGTCAAAGGCCTGCAACTCAACAATCCATCGTATAATACGCTCAGGGGGCTCTAACTTATTCACTAAATGGCGCAATGAATCTTTAGAGACATAGATGATGGTGTGCTGGGTAGACATATATGTGCGAAACTTTCTAGCACTCTCATCAATAGCTAGACAAGCTCTCTCAACCCATGTGTAACGCGTTTCAGCATCTTTAAGCTTGCGGGTATAATATGAAATGGGGTGCATTTTTTTATCATAAAGTTGTGCGATGCAAGCGGATATTACCAAATGAGAACAAGAAGAAAATAAATGATAAGGCTTGGAAGCATCAAGTGGTTTGAGGATAGGGGCGGTAGTGAATGCACTTTTAAGAGAAGAGAAAGAATTTTATTGAGGTTCCCCCCAAATGAACTTGTGCTCAACTCGCAGAAGTGTGTTCAGTGGGGTAAAATAAGATGTGCCATATCTTTAATGAAGCGGCTAGGGATCCATAGAAATGCCATGCTTGCTAATGAGGTGACCCAACAAAATGCCATAAGTGACCCCAAACACACACTTTTTTGTATTCAAAGCTATTGATTTTTCACGGCACTTTTGAAAGACATACCTAAGGGCTGTAATAAGTTTATCATGTGTGGTTCCAATCCCCAAATCATCCATGAAGATCTTTAAGAAATCGGTCAAATCATCATGAAAGGATTCATGCTTATAGCACTGATATGAAGCACCCGCATTGCAAAGCCCAAACGGCATGACATGATATGCATATGTGCCAAATATAGTGGTGAAAGTGGTTTTGAGCTTACAGCGATAGCCATTTGATTGTACCCAAAAAAGCAATCTAAGAAAGCATATATCTCCCTCCGTGCCAAAGAGTCAAGGATTTGGTCAATAAAAGGCAAAGGGTAGTAGTCCTTAATGGTAGCTTTGTTAAGCTACTTATAATCAACACATATGCAAAGGTGCTTATGCTTTTTAGGGACTATAACAATAGGAGACACCCATTCAGTGTTATCGATAGGAAAAATTAAACCAGCTTCTAAAAGCTTTTTAATTTCCGTGTAAACCCCCTCTCTATAATGCTCACGCAATCTGCACTGACGTTGGGGCACAGGTGTAGTGTCGGGTTTAAGAGAAATGTAGTGCACAACAAGCTCAGGTGGAAAACCTCTCAACTCGGTGTAATCCCATAGAAAGATGTCTTGATACTCTTGACATAAAGCAATAATCTCCTCCCTCAACGGTGGATCTAAAGAAGTTCCCAAAAGCACAACTTTCTCATCCCCCTTTATAGGAACTCTCACAGTATCCTCCTCTCTTGCCAAAGGTGGAGTATCCTCATCATCATCAAGGGTAATCTCAATAGAATCAGGGTAAATGCAATAGGAACTCGGTGTACCTGAAGAAGTAGAACTCCGGTCATCATCCCCATCACTCTCAACATCAGTAGTAACTCCAGGACTCACAATAGAAGAAGGGTAAGTAGGAAGAACCGCTCAAGAAGATCCTCTACCAAGAAGGAACCGCCCTCAAGGAATGTCAATAACACAATCAGTCTTCCATATCCAAGGTCGCCCTAAAAGAAGCTAGTGCTGGCTAGGTCCTGGACTAAGCCGCAAAACATAACAATCAATCTCCACACCAGCGACGACGACAGTGATTGACTGGCAAACCCTGGATGAAACCCTCGGCTCTCACTGGTCGATGATCACCCATACGCAAACTAGTAGCAGGAACTCCATTGAAAGATAACCCCAACTTTGAAGAATAACTCAAAACATTGACGCCTGATCCTCCAGCCATCAACAATAGCATGTGGAATCACTAGGAGGTGGATCATGCACTCCACTCGAGGATACTCACGCTCAGCAAGAAGGGAATCCACTTTCTGAACAACAGGAAGATTAGGACCCACTCCCTGGGAAGAACTCAAAGCTCTACAGTACCTTCTCAAAAGGGCTCGGCTAGAAGGAGAAGTGAGAAGGTATTGTGGAAGGGACATGGTGAGCTCTACTCGATTAAGAGCAGAAACAAGGTCAAAAGAAAGAATGGGGGAAAACAACTTACTTGGAGTAGGGCGTGGACGAGTGTGGCGAGGTCGAGGTAAAGGGTCGGCAACAGGAATAGCGACATGGGTGGGTGGGTGGGTAGCAACAATAGGTTCGGGATCTCTCTCCTCATCAACAACCTTCTCTTTCCTCTTTCATGGGATGGGTCGCACGGGTGATGAATCTAACTCAATCATATTAATCAAAGGGTTCTCAGTGGTGGTAGGTGGTGCACTAGACGAAGCAACTACTGGAGAACTAGGAGACCCCCTCTGAAGAAGTGTCCAACTAGGGCCTCCAGGTTTCTCGACACCAATACAATGATTAATGGGGCCGGGGGGTGGCAAAGTGGTGCTCCTATTCATCAAATGGCGCATCTTAATGTAATACATATCCTCTATGTGCCCCCTACCCAAACATTTCTCATAAGTGCAAATAACGGTGGGGAAATCTTTGGAAAGTTGGCCGGATACATGACAAGCTCCACACACCATGTTGGTGGGATTAGGCTCAGGACGATGTGCAGACAACAAGTTTTGTTGGCGCTTTAGAAAATTCACATCAAGAGTCACGGCCTTCACATTTTCATTAAGTTGGTTCATGTAATTTGTCATCATGTTTTTCAAATCCCCAATACTAGACGCGGTGCGTTCATACCCATCCCCCCCTTGTGATGTGCTGGTGGTGGAGTGGTAGAAGATCACGGTAAGTCACATACGGTGATGGAGTATGAGGGAACATGGTTTTGTGAAGGGGTTAGGGGAGCCACGACGCTAGAAGAAGGTGGGGGTGCTAAATGCAAAAGAGGTGGTGAGGTCACTTGAAGGTGAGGTAGTACAACGGGTGGAAATTAGAATGGTTGAGTTGGTTGAAGTTGAGGCACATATACGATGGGGTTGGCCAAGGTTATTGCGGGGAGGGCAAAATGGGAGTATGTGTGGTGCTAGCCATGGATAATACGAGGGAGATGGAGTCGTGGCCTATTGTGGCTTGTAAGCACATCAATAAGAGCTCTCTACATTAATGGCAAAAGTGATGGCCATATTCAAGTCATTTGGGGCTTGAGCTCTAACCAAAATTTAGATGCTAAGGTGTATGCCTTGTAGAAACGAGTCCATGATGGTGAGCGGGTCGATGTTAAAAATGGGAGTGTAATGATCAACAAAGTTCCTAAACCACGTGGCCACTTGTTCCACGGTCTCATGTGGGTGATTTTGCTTGAGTAAGCGTAATTGCTCAAAAAATGCGAAGAAGTTTGGAGGTTTGCGAAATTCAGCCAAGAATTTTTCCTCAAAATTGGCAAAGTTTGGGATGGAGTATGGTTGCTGCTTGGCAAACCAATTTGAGGCCTCACCTTTGAGTGTAGTGCTAAAGTAATTCATCACATGCCCTTCCTCGACGATGTGTGAGGTCAAACAAGCAATTTTGAAATTGTTTAGATGAGCAGTGGGATCCTCCAACGGCGTCCCATAGAATGTGGGGAATGGGATGAGGGGTGCATCAGGACGGGCCAAATTTGGTGGCAAAACCAAAGGTGATTGAATGGCGAATGGAGGAGGAAGTGGTGGTTGAGACATAATTGGAATTGGTATAGAAATTACGATTCCAGGTGAACCCCACGATGATGGCAAAGGAGGTGAACTTTGTAATGGAAAAGTGCTAGTGGGGCTAGAGTGAAGTAGGTGTTGCTTGGCTTTCTCCCTTTTATGGTATCTCTTAGCTCGGTCACTCTCTCTCAAGCTATCTTGCCAATCTTTGGCACTTTGCATAAGTCCCCTTTCTAAGTAGGTTCGTGTCCTGGAACCAAGACCAAGTCAAAGTCCGGGCGTGCCACTGTTTGGGAAATATCTAGATGAGCAAGGCAAAGAGGACAAAACCGAACAACCCCCCCAGATATCCAACAAAGAATGGAGCTACACTCTCCCAACATCCCAAAGGAGAAGGCACTAGTAGATAGGAATGTATGCTATGGATCTTTCTGACAAATACGGCATTGCAATAATGGGGTGCTGATGATGTATGCACAGACAAATGTTAAACAAGCTTTGTGCTAAATGACAAAAGAGCGTGATGACACCACGACACCAATGAACGAGGAAAGATATAATGTGCGATGTGCCTTGTATATTGAATTTGATGTGCGCATGTTTGATTCATAAAGCAAATTTATGTAGCTTTTATATGAGAAAAAGAGAAAGATCTTATCTAGCCACTTCTTGCTTGATGTTGACGAAGCTTTTGCACGCTTGCCGATGATGCCCTCCACGAGAAACAATGCCCTCACGGCCCTCAAGGATTGAATTTTACAATGCTTTCAATTTTTGAATACAAACAACTTACGAGGCTTGCTAACGCGTAACTATATGAGTGTGTGAGTGCAAAGCTATGCTATTGTTTGCCGCTAAGAATTGCACCTGCTTCTTTATTACAAAGATCTTCTCCTCTTCCGCTTCCTTTTTCACATGCAAGGAAAAGAGATGAATGTTATTATGCTTTTATTTTTTTTTTCCTTTTTTCCCTTTGGTCAAGTGAATGTGGCGATAGCCCCTTTTTTTTTAATGATACTTTTTTTAATAAAGAAAAGCTTTTAAAAAACGTGTAATATAAATGTTATTTTTCTGCGATGCTGCAAGCGGGATGGATCATTTTCTTCTTCTTTTTTCACATGTGAGGGAGCGCTCGACTCTGTCTCCTCTTTCACAATCTCGGCGATCAGATTGTAGTGGTGGTGTACTTCACTTCTTTTGCTCGCAGCACAGGGGCCGGCAACAAGAAATGGCCGCATCTCTCTCTTTAAGCGATAGCATGCGGGTTGGCGACTGGCGACTAGCAACGCTTTGCTGCAAGCTTGCATGGCGGCAATTCGATGCAGCATGCATGGCGATTCAAATATACGTTGCTTTCAATTTTTCAGCAAGCTAAGGTTTCAAGCTTTTAAAATTGCTTTAAAAATTAAAGTGGGCCAAGCCCTTAGTCTCACACATGCTTGAGTGTGGCGCCTTGATGGAGGTTTTTCTCACAAAAAAAAAATGCTTGTGTGCCGAAACCAAATAAGAGTACGAGGTGAAGGTAGGGCAGAAAAAAATGCAAGCCACGCATATGCTCATGCATCAAAACATAGTGGAAGGGCAGAAAAAAATGCAACATGAGCTCGTATATTTAATTTTTGTATGCCTAAATTTCTTATTTGAATTTGTTGTTTGTAGAGAGAGAGTTTTTGCCGCCCCGGCTGAACAGGAGATCAAAGATGCTTCACAGCATGGATACAAGTGGCTAGTATAGCATCTTGCTTCACGTGAGGTGTATCCACTAGTTGAGGTTTGTATGAGTCACATTTCATATAAAAACTAGGATTCATGTTATATATTAACTATATTTTTTCTTGTTTATATGATATTCTATATGTATACTAAGTCTTATATAATTTGTTAGTTCATATCATAGGAGCAAGGTTGCTCTCCTCCTAGTGAACAACCCACACATATGGAGGATGAGGAGCAAGGAGAGGAAGAGTTTCATAGAGCATCTACTGATCATAATCAAGACGTTTAGGGTCATTTTTTCTCTTGTATATAGAGAGTTTTTTGTGTTTTGAGCCATACTTGTCCTACTCCTTTGTACCTAACTACACCTAGCATTTATATTATGTATCAATAAAATACTATTTTGTATGATTTTGGTTTTAACTTTAAAAGCAATACATTTCTTTATAATGGAAAGAGGTATGTATGAGTCACATTTCATATAAAACTAGGATTCATGTTATATATTAACTATATTTTTTTTGTTTTGTACGGTATTCTATATGTAAACTAAGTGTTATATAATTTGTTGGTTCATGTCGTAAGAGTAAGGTTGCTCTCCATTGTGGACAACCCATACATGTGGAGGATGAGGAGCAAGGAGAGGAAGAGTATCATAGAGCATCTAGTGATCATAATCAAGATGTTTAGGGTCACTTTCTCTCTTGTATAGAGATTTTTTTGTGTTTTTCAAGCCATACTCATCTTACTCTTTTGTGTTTTGAGCATTTCATAAGAGTAAGGTTGCTCTCCTTGTGGGTGAACAACCCACACATATGGAGGATGAGGGGCAAGGAGAGGGAGAGTTTCATAGAGCATCTAGTGATCATAATCAAGATGTTTAGGGTCATTTTCTCTCTTGTATAGAGAGTTTTTTGTGTTTTTCAAGCCATACTCATCCTACCCCTTTGTGTTTTGAGCGCCATACTCATTCTACTCCTTTTCTTTATAATGGAAAGATTTTACCTCCATTATGATGCTCAAATATATATTGTTTTGTGTGCTTTTGTGATTTAATTCAAATTCGTCCATATTTTTATAGTTGAAATGTCATACCTCCATTATGATAGTCGTCTATGTTGTCATTATGTCACATGTATTTCTTGTCTATGCAATGCCAATGTGATAATAGTTGTATACGCTCTCTTTGCCAATGATGAAGGAGAATTGCACGCGCATGTGTGTGTGTGTGTGTGTGTGTGTGTGTGAGAGAGAGAGAGAGAGAGAGAGAGAGAGAGAGGAGCAAGTAGTTAGAGAAGCAAGAGAATTAAGCGAAGGGAGGAAACATGAGAAATATGTGTGATGTTTGTGAACGTTGCAATGAACGATCAAAATTAAATTTCGACGCTATGCATCAAGAAATTTTTTATTTAAAAAAACCTTGCGTTGCTTTTCTTTTGTGACTCATAGCCTCATTGTTAGCCTTCTTTTGTGATGCATAGCCTCATTTTAGAAAAAAGAATTTACCTCTTTTTGGTGAAGTTGAAAGAGAGGATTAGAAGACCTACAAAACAAAACAAAAAGTTGAGAAAAGAATCACTAATACAAAACCCTAAGTGTGAATATCATGGACACACAAGGAGGTTTACCCTTCAACACACACACCAATTTAACAACCAAGAGGAGAGGAGAGGAGAGGGGAGGGGAGGGGAGGGGAGGGGAGGGAGGGAGGGCAAAGAAGGAGGTGGAGAAGAGCTTGGGAGGAGAGAGAAAGAACCTGCAAAACAAATGAGAAACCAAAAGAACAAGAAAATTACCCATGATTACACACACGGACATTTACCAACACATGTACATGTAACCAAGAGGAGATGGGAGTGAGGGAAAAGGAGGCATACTTGGCGAGGAAGCAAAACACACGTGCACAAAAAAAAAATACAGAAAAAAGATAGGTTCTATTTTACTATAAAAACATACGCTATTGATATATGCGTCGAAATAACCGTGGAAAAAAGCATCGAAATCAAGGTTAAAAAAAGCATCAAAAAGTACGTGGAAATAAGCGTTGAGAAAATAAATTTCCCATGCTCTTTTTGATGGATATTTCGACATTCTTTCGGACGACCTTTTCGTCGTTTATTTTGACGATCGCTACTTTTCATTCAAATTCAAAATCTTTTCAGATCTTGCACCCAACCTTTCAAATTACCTATCATCAACTAGCACCCTCCACAAATACCTAAGGGAGGATTCCCCTCCAAAAATAAGCATTCGTTCCCATTGCAAATCAATATGGAAAGCATGGACGACGCCACACCCTCAAATTTTGTTGATTTAGAGGAGAAGACACTTTGCCCATGTACTCGCTACAAAGACCAAGTGGCTGGACGTCAACAAATTTGCAATGATCATACAAAAAAATGGAGAATATTTCCGGTGGAGCGATTGGAACATCTAAATAGTGGCAATGTGCGCTTCAACAATGACGAACTAGTGGATATCCAGCCTTAAGAACGATGGATACCAACCAGAGTAGCCACAAACGAGGTGATCCAACAACCCGAGGAACTTGAGGCGGATTCGGAGAAAATACTAGAACATGACATGGATGACATGATAAATGCCTTACAGGATGGAATAGAAGATCGAGGTTTGGAACATGAAGGGGTAGAATAAAACACACAACGTGTGGAATATACTTCCTAAGAAAGGAGAAATAGCTAAGTAGGCTTGCTCGTCTTCCACTATATCATGGAGCACGTGTCTGTTTTACGCGCTTGCGTATCCATATTGAACTTGCAATCGATTTTTGGATGGTCTATGATACGAGCGTATCAAAACTTTTTGCGTAAGTGATGATATCATATGCAATTAGTGAGTTATGTACCTTTATATGCATTTTCTTAGCATGACTATTTTGTGTAATAGCTTATCGAAACATCAAATATTACGAGAAGATAAGGAGATGCTAGTGGACCGTAGTCGAGCAAAAGCAATGTTGCACTCAATTGGCATGGACTACAACACAAACTATGCTTGTCCAAATGATTGTATTCTTTATGGACAAGAATATAACAACGCAGTACAATGTTCGCATTATGGTACATCGAGATGTAGACAAGATGTACAAGGAGAAAGGGTACTAGCAAAAGTTTTACATCACTTTCCTATCATCCCTCGGATTAAAACAATGTTCAAGTGCAAATCCATTGCAAGATTGATTACTTGGCACCGTAAAACTAGGTCCACGGATGGTCACGGTTATGCGTGTGCCCACCACAGATTCCCTTGCATGGAAGCACATTTAAGAGAAGTGGTGGGTAGCCTTTCAGGAGGAGGCTCACCATATTCAACTCGGACTAGCGATGGATTGAGTGAATCCATTTGGTCTACAAAGTTCATCATGGAGTACATGGCCTATTTGTCTAGTTAACTGTAATCTTCCACCATGGCTAGAGATAAAAAAGGGTATATTTTATTATCTTTGATAGTTCCTAGAAAGTACAAGGTAAAGAACGTGGATGTGTATTTAGCCCCTTTAGTTGAGGAGCTTCGTGTTCTATATGGGAGGGCATTGAAGTTCATGATATTTCTTCCAAGAGGTTTGGACAACTCGCACTAACATTGAGAGGAATACTTATGTGGACTATGCATGATTGGCCTGGCTATGGAGAGTGCTCAGGTAATACTGTAGCTTGTTAACATATTATGGAGAGTGCTCAGGTAATACTGTAGCTTGTTAACATATTATGGAGAGTGCTCAGGTAATACTGTAGCTTGTTAACATATTAAGGAGAGTGCTCAGGTAATACTGTAGCTTGTTAACATATTATGTTAAGTCATGATTTTCATCTATACTTACCTAATATACAATCTTTTTTAATGTTCTACAAGGCTTTCAGTGTCAGGGTATAATGGATGTCCATTATGTGGGCTGCAACTTGAGGCTCGATACTCAAAGTCTATGAAGAAGATAGTATATGAGGGCCACAAGAAGTATTTCCCAATGGACCATCCTTTGCATGAGAGGGATTTCTAGGGAGGTCTCTTCAGATATGGAAGAGCAGTGATTGGCGGACCTTATAGGAGCTCGATCCAGCTTGTACACCTTAGGAATGAAGTGTCTATCCATTTTCAATCAACTTTCATACTGGAATGACCTTTTAGTGAACCATCTTCTTGACCCAATGCACATTTTAAAGAATATAGCTGAGGTGCTTTGGAAAACCATCACAGGAGCAAAGGAGAGCAAGGCACAATGAGATGATTTACAAGAGATTCAATGCATGCACCACTTATGGGTCCAAAATAGAGCAGATGGAAAGGTGAAGCTACCAAAAGCACCTTGGATCATAACAAAGGATGAGCAACGACGTGTAAAGAAGTGAATTAGTGAGTTTCGTACCCCTACAAGATGCATGCACTGCTTGAAGGGAGCATTTACAAAGGACGATGAGCTTAGTGGCATAAATTCTTGCAATTCGTGCTTCCTATAGCCATCAAGGATTGCCTCAATGATGACATTAGAGCAACAATTTACAAAATTGGTGCAGTGGTACGTTGGATAGACACATTGCAAGCAGCACGGTTACACTCCATCAAGGTTGTTGCAATGGCTGAGAAATACTTTCCAACAAGTATTTTAACCATTCAATTGCACTTGCTAGTTCATGTGGTTGATGAAGTTACTGTGGCTGGGGTTGTCCATAGCCAATGGATGTTTTTCTTGGAGATATTTATGAAGACACTTAAAGGATTTGTTCGTCAACGAGCTCGTCTAAAGGTAGTATGGTAGCGGGATGGCTTGTTCAAGAATCACTTATATATATAACCAAATTTCTCAGTACGTCTGATCCCGATATGCCAAGATTATGGACACAAGAAGAAGATGATCGACTAGCTAGGGAAGAGCCACAAGGAAAAGGCCTTGTGAGAACAATGGATGTAGCATTGCATGAGAAGATCAATAAATTTTGCATCTTAAACTCACATGCTATGGAGAAATGCATTGAGAGATATAACTTGGTGAAGGTTGAAAGGGACCAAGCTCGTTTGAGTTTTAGAAGGAGTTGAACAACCCGCACACTACCGTACCCAATAGAACTTGCACTTCTTTCAGACTTTCCTTCTAATATATGGCTCGAGCAAACCATACTACAAGCTAAATGCAATGGTGAATCATATAAGTGATCAGGAGGAGGAGCTTTCATATGGTTGTGATTTCCATGTATGTGAGTTAAAGATATCTACGCATTGTCTTTTATGTTGTGCTTTCCTAAATTTATACAATAAAAGTACTTATTTATTGTGCTTGCAATATCATAAGTTTGGGCAATTTGGTTACGCGGACGTCACTTTCGAGTAGAAGGAATAGATAAAAATAGAACAACATTTGATTGTGGTGTGAAGGCTAATTTCATGCAAGAAAGTCGTTCAAGTGCAAGTGATGGTAATATTGAAGTAGGCATGCTAGATTATTGTGGAACAATCCAAGATATTATCAAGGTTGGATTCAAAAAGTTTGATATATTCATTTTTGATATGAAATGATTCAAGTTGGTAACTTAAGGGGCACAAGTAACTGTACGCAAAGACAAGTGTGGATTTCTTCAAGTAGACCGCACAAAGATATGGACTGACCAAAGGGACACATTTGTGCTACCAGAGCACTGTGAGCAAGTTATCTTTGTGGAAGACCCGACAAATCATAAATGTTTGTTTGTGATCCAAATAAATCCACGTGGAAAATAAATATTTTCAGAGGTGAAAATAACAGTTAACTGTCTGCCAGATGCAGAGGAACTCTCCCAAGATCATGTGATGGTTGAGCATACACCACTAGCACCTATTGAACAACAAGAAGAACAAGAAGAAGACATACTAGTTGAGGAAGTTGGGGAGTCTCACATGGGATTAGGATCAGGGATGCACTACAAGGGATCGGGCTCATACCCGTGCTCCTAGCCGCTAAAAATGACTTGTGGAAAAAAAGTTACAGGCCCGTGTATCAACGCGTGTATCATCGCGGCCAGAGATATGTGTGTAAAAGCGCGTGTATAGAAACAGTCAGACGCGTTGATGCACAGGCGTATACATGCGTTTTGTCAGTTTAGCTATGCTTAGACGTGCTGATATGAGAGTGTATACACGCGTTTTGTCAGTTTAGCTATGCTTAGACGTGCTGATATGAGAGTGTATACACGCATTTTGTCAGTTTAGCTGCGCTTATACACGCGCATTTCATAGAGTATCTGCGTATATACACACGACTTTTCCAGAGTTGACGCGTCTATACACACACATTTCATAGAGTATCTGCATATATACACGCAAGTTTTCCAGAGTTGACGCGTCTATACACACGAACAGAGAGCAAAAAAAAAATCCAGAGAGTGCTATTTGGTACCTGAATGCTGTTCCAGCATTCCAGCACCCCAATAGCACTCTCTGGATTTTTTTGTTGGGTGCATTGCACCATCCACGAGGAAGATTTAAGACAAGAACGACATGAATGCATACATTGTCAATACACGATTCAAGACAGACATGAATGCATTACTATCAATTCATGATTCAATATTACTATCAAAATTTTATGTGTACACATATATACAAGGGAGTCCATATATCGAAGTAGCCCATGGCTTCAGTTACAAAAATATATATACAACCACATCCTCAATATGGAATGTGATACTATAAGTCTGAGTACTACTCAGACCCAGATGATGACTCGCTACTCCCTCCATGATCAGATGAGGTTGGAATGTCCAATGAGTAGTGTTCATGTCCAATGAGTAGTGCTCATGTCCACCCTCTGCAGTGGCAGGCGGGTGGATCATCAGTGGGTGGCAAGATCATCAGCAGGTGTAGCAGACAGCAGCTTGTACATGTTCAAGTAATATATAGTATATAAGTATATATATATGTAATACAATAAACCAAAATCATTTGTTTAGAGTTTTTAAGTACCTGTCGACCATATGGTCTCATGGCCATCTCAAACTGCGTGTCCGTAATACGTCCCTCGGCTCTGAAGAGGGCCCACATGTCACATCTGCTATGCTGACGAGCATACCCAGTATCATGGGCTGTGGGGAGGGATTTCACTGACATAAATGAGAACATGTGAACATGTTAATAACACAAAAAATCTTGTGATCACATGTTATATTCACAAAGCTTTCACAAGGGCCTAAAAAAATTATCTTTGTCGGGCATAAAAATTCTTCTTAGGTGGCCACCACTGACCTACTATTATGTGAAGATGGTGACATGAGAACATGTGAATAGCTTATTCCCATGTGTAACCAAGCTTTTAAGGGGTTCCCAAATGGCAAGTGATCTGTTATTTTGTGAACGGTAACATGAGAACATGTGAATAACTTGTTCACATGTGTTATTATCACAAAAAATCTTGTGATCACATGAATATTAAGTCCCTGGCTGTGGGCTTCCTCCCCATAACCCGTCGCTGTATCATAATCAACACAATTTGTAAGATTAAAATAATCATAGAATTAATGAATTAAGTAAACAATCAAATAAAGTGGAAAGATACGAACTCTGCCTTCCATGACTCGACGCCGCCAGATCCGAAATACGAAGCTCCAATGGTCTCCATCTAGATCCGTTGTGCCTCCACATGCTGCCTGCTCTTCACGCCACCCTCTGCTCGTTTCTCTGCCTCCTTCCACTCCCGTTTGTGCGCAGTGGTAGGTTTCTCGACAGGATAGCCACCCGCAACTACATTTAGCCCATCATCGTATGCGAGTTTCTTAAGGTGAGATCTTTTATTACTTAAGATCTCCCTTATTCGCGTCCTTTTGGTCATCTCCTCGATGCTGCAAACCCAAACACCTTGCTCTTGACCTTGTAAAATAGAAATGAGATGATTCCCCTGAATCCTCCAGAGCGAACTCAAACCCCCGTCGCTATTAATGCATGAATGAAAAAATTTCTAACCGTTGCCTACATGAATCTCTTCATCTTCCAGCACTCACCATTATCAGAAGAATGTAAGCCCACTGTGTGTAGTTTTTTGGGAACCTCAAACTCAACCTGTACATGTGTACATGAGTGTTGTTCGTGTTGTGGTGAAGTCATGGGAGGACCCATTGACTCAGTGTGGGCGTCATGGATTCGGCAATCAGGCTTTAGGCTTTGATGGAAGTGTATGTGCAGGAAAATGATGAAATCTTGGAAGCACAGGCTTGTCCGGAGCGTGTTATGCTGGAGATGGTGTCAGCCATTCGATTGCTTTGTTTGTGTACGCGACCTAAATAAAATCAGCACCAGATTATATTTGAAGGTATGCATGGCAATAAGGGCAATTTATTCTTGAGGAGGCCAATTCAATGTGTGCATAAACTTGATCTGGAAGATCCTGGAAAGAAAGGTGGCCACATGTATGAAAAGCTGGTGAGAAGGTGGCACTAGGATTTTTTTTGATGGAGGGAATATACTGAATTCGTACCAAGTGGCGAATTCTGCCGGAAGAGCAAACGTAGATTGCAGACGGCATGGGGGATGCAAAGAATTACGAGCAGGGGGGCCTTTAAGCAACGTGGCCATCCTTGAGACTTAAAAGAAAAAGAAAAAAATAAATAATACACCAACCACGTGGCCAGCTTATTGAAGTCCACGTGGAGGTGTGCTTTGCAACCATCTCCCTCACCAGCGCAGCATCCAGAAGCTGGTGAGTGAAGATGCGGGAAGGTGAAAAGATGGCCGCCCTCTCGAAGTTTTAGGTGGCCTCATAGCTGCCGAGTGTGAGGCGCTGCAGAAAAGAGAGAAGGGGGACTCTCGGAGGCAGCTGCAAGACGAAGCCAAGGGGGGGCTCTTGGGCAACAGCACAGAAGGCTGCCAGGGCATCAAGGTGCAAGGCAAAAGGTGAGTGCGCCAGTGTCGAGGCATTAGTGCAAGAGCTGTTTGCAGTGAGGGAAGCCACCTTGGTCAACTGGGCTGACGGGCCTGGCGGCTCTGGTGCGAGTTCGTCGTGGGCTGAAAGGCTAGGTGAAGAGCAAGGTAGCTGGTGCAGAGGGCGCCAGCCATGGACGCCAACGTGTGGGCGAAGGCATGGTGAGCGTGGAGATGCAAGCGTAGCTGCCAGCGCAACACCTAGAGGTTGGCGAAGAGGGTTGGGAGTGTGGTTGCTGCCGTGTGGAGGAGAGACCTTTCTGGTGCGTGGAGGCAAGCTGCTGGGCAGAGGTGTGAAGATAGCCAGCGTAGGTGACCCGCCTAGTGTGAAGGGAACATGCGTAGGCTGGTGTTGGTGCTAGTTGAAGGCGCCTGGATCATCAAGTGAAGAGTCTGAAGTGCAGAGGCGCTGGGGATCAGTGGACCGTCTTGCTGAAGTGAGAGGGAGCCAGAGAAAAGGAGTGCTGGAGTACAGCCCGCAGGTGTAAAGGGAGAGTGGGCCACCTTGTGGTGAGATACAAAGAGGGAGGCTATCGAAGGGCTGGCAGTGGCAAATAGAGAAGACGAGGAGAGGAAGCCTGGGTAAGGATTGTTTTGGGCTGGCTGTTGTGAGCAACAGTAGTGCCTTGCTTCGTATTGAATACAACTAGTGGCTGGTGAGGACAAGAGGTTGCTTTGGGTTTTGCTTTGGGAACTGGTAATGTGCTGATGTAGGAGAGAGTGGACTTCAGCTGAGGTGCAGTGCAGAGAATGAAGAGATCGGCTGCAGAGAAGCAAGAGGGAACGGACAAGGAGTGACTAAGAGCTGGAGAGGGCTGATTGCGAGCGGGTGCTTGATGAAGCTGGTGTCTGGGATATCTAGGATATCCAATTCTGTAAAGATGAAGGTTCTTTCTGAAATAAAAGTCTTGTTCATGCTCTTTGGTCTGGTGTTCTGGTGTGTTTGCATGCGTGTGTGGAAGTGTGGCATTCTATAAAGGCGTAGACAGCTTTACTGCTTCCGTGCCATCACCGCGCATGAAATTCATCACAAACACCGTGATCGCCAAGTATTTACTACTTATCACATCTTTCACAAACTTCAAGGGAAATTCATACTTTCTGACAAACAAACTGACAAACTGTTTAACTATGTATCACTTCCCAAACACACAGCAAACTAATCCATAACACAAAACTGCATTACACAGAATACTTCCAAAACATCTTCATCACATCAATCTTCAAAATAAACTACAGAATGACAACACCACACTGACAACTAGATTGACAAAACACACTGCACCTTCATTGTCAAAATAATTGTCAACTATTTAATTACATAAATCTCCATATCTGTGAATGAAAAATCCTTCTTCTTCTATTGCGGATAACCACTACTACTTCGCATGACATTTCTAACTTCCATCCAGATCTCAAAAGACACTTCACACTACATCCGATTATGACAAATTGAAAGACAAAAAAGTAGACAAAAGTAGCATCTAATTTTCAGCCTTAAACACTTAGTCTCACACATGCTTGAGTGCGGTGCCTTGATGGAGGTTTTTGTATGCAAAAAAAAAAAATGCTTGTGTGCCAAAACCAAATGAGAGTACGAGGTGAAGGTAGGGCGGAAAAAAAAATGCAAGCCACGCATATGCTCATGCATCAAAACATAGTGGAAGGGCAGAAAAAAATCCAACAGTGGCGTCCTGCGGGGAAAGCTAGCTGGCTAGTGTGAACCCAGAATCCCCGGTTAGACTAGTGCCTTATCCATTGGGCTACAGGATCATGAGCAAATGGCTAGGATCTATAGTGAGAAAGGTAACATCTGACAAGTGAATCAATCGACGGGTCATGGATAGAATGAGAGAAGCAATTTAAGTGGAAGGATGGGATGACTTGAAAACCCTTAGAAGACTACCCAACTCCTCAACTCCCAAACACTTAAGGTCTTGCACTATTTCCCAAGGATCAATGTCAAAGGAATGGGTATCTACCAAGGCACGATCAAAATTTTGGGTAAAGGAACCAGAAAGGACCATCAAAGCTAAGGAATCTGCAACATGATTTTCATGACGAGGCAAAAGGGTCAAGGAAGAAGAGGTGAAATGGGTGAAGAAGTCACGGGCTGAAAGACTATAGTAGTGCATCAAAGGGTGAAGGGTGCGGGCTTGGCCATGAAACTGGTGGACCACGAGTTGTGAATCTCCATAGATATGAACATGAGATGCTCCCAAAAGAAGTATTGCTCTCAAACCAATCAAAAGCGCTTGATATTCAGCAATGTTGCTCAAATGATCTCTCAAAAGAACTCGCAAAAGAATAGCATTCCCTTCAGGTGGATATATGACAATGCCGCAACTACCAAGTTTGTCCTTGCCCTTTGTCCTTGCCCCTACATGCTCCATCAAAGTATAGACTTCAAAAAGGCGTGGTAGATTCAACGTCATCTACAACTCATAACGGAAAAGTCAATGAATCACATCCAATAGGGCTTAATTTTATCAAAATTGGTTTTGGTAGAGAACCATGTCCCATCCATTTCTGCAAGCTGGACTTTATTGCGAGGATAAACCTCAACAATGCGATAAGGACCCGACCATAAATGGCTCAACTTCCCAGGGAAAAGCTCATGACGTGCATCATAGAGAAGAACCAATTGCCCTTTGTCAAAAGAATAGGTTTTAGCTTTCTTATCACGTTGCTTGGTTTGACGTTTCTTAGCAACCTCTTGATGTAGATAGGCTCTCAATCTCCACTCATCTAGATGCTCCAAAGTGCCCAATCTCTCTTGCAAACTCTCCTCCAAAGGTAGTGTGTGCTCATGCAAAAACCTCAAACTCGCCAACTCATGCTCAATAGGTAACACACATTCTTGCCCATAAACTAAAGAGAAAGGAGTGAACCCTGTGGCTTCCTTGAAAGTAGTGTTATAAGCCCAAACAACTGCTAGCAACTTCACATCCCAATCCCTTTTATGAGTGTCCACAGTTTTTCTAAGGATAGTGACCAAAGTTTTGTTTGTGCTCTCAACTTGCCCATTAGTAGAAGGTTTATAGGGGGTGGTTTTATTATGATGGATATTGAAATAAGCAGTGAGTTCCTCAATGACATCATTAAGAAAATGGGTCCCCCTATTAGAAACTAACTCAGCAGGTGCCCCAAAATGACAAATGATGTGCTCAGTCAAAAATATAGCAGTAGTGCGTGCATCATCTTTCCTCACAGCTCTAGCCTCACTTAGTTAAGTAATCTGTAGCAACAATGATATAAGATTTCTAATGCCTGGAAGTTGGTGTAATAGGGCCTACATAGTCAATCCCCCACTTCTCGAAAGGAAGGGCAGCTAGAATAGGACTATTAGGGTGCAAACGATTCTCAAGGCGGGTGGCTCTCTGGCAAACATCACATCTTTTACACCACTCAAATGAATCTTTAAAAACAGATGGCCACCAATACCCAGCCCTCAAAATTTGCAATGCAGTGAGTTTCCCAGCGAAATGACCTCCACATGCACTATCATGACACTCTTTCAAAATGTGTGGAATTTCCTCTCCGTGCAAGTTGCAACACATCGGCGATAAAACGCCCTCAAACCCCTTGTGGTACAAAGACCCATCAATGATAGTGAATTTCTGAGCATGCGTAACTAATCTCTTCTTTGCGGCTTTGCTCATGTCAGAAGGAAACTCAAGTGTGGACAAATAATGAGTAATGTGGTCATACCACTCACATACATACTCAATGCGAAACAACTCAGGTGCAGGTGCAATAGGCTCATCTTTGCATGGGATTACATCAGCTAAGCAATCCACTAACTTTTGCAATGCAGGAGGTTTAGATTTAAGCTCATAGTCAAAGGCCTGCAACTCGACAATCCATCGTATAATACGCTCAGGGGGCTCTAACTTATTCATTAAAAGGGTAATGAATCTTTAGAGACATAGATGATGGTGTGCTGTGGGTAGCCATATATGTGCAAAATGTCCTAGCACTCTCAGCAATAGCTAGACAAGCTCTCTCAACCCATGTGTAGCGCGTTTCAGCATCTTTAAGCTTGCGGCTGTAATTACCAAATGAGAACAAGAAGAAAATAAACGATAAGGCTTGGAAGCATCAGGTGGTTTGAGGATAGGGGCGGTAGTGAATGCACTTTTAAGAGAAGAGAAAGAATTTTGTTGAGGTTCCCCACAAATGAACTTGTGCTCAAGTCGCAGAAGTGTATTTAGTGTGGTAAAATAAGATGTGCCATATCTTTAATGAAGCGGCTGTAGTGTTTAGTGGCTCCAAGAAAACCCCTAGCCTCAACTTTTTGGGGATCCATAGAAATGCCATGCTTGCTAATGAGGTGACCCAACAAAATGCCATAAGTGACCCCAAACACACACCTTTTTGCATTCAAAGCTATTCATTTTTCACGGCACTTGTGAAAGACATACCTAAGGGCTGCAACAAGTTTATCATGCGTGGTCCCAATCCCCAAATCATCCATGAAGATCTTTAAGAAATCGGTCAAATCATCACGAAAGGATTCATGCTTATAGCGTTGATATGAAACACCCGCTTTGCAAAGCCCAAACCGCATGACATGATATGCATATGTGCCAAATATAGTGGTGAAAGTGGCTTTGAGCTTATCCTCATCAGCGATAGCCATTTCATTGTACCCAGAAAAGCAATCCAAGAAAGCATATATCTCCCTCCCCACCAAAGAGTCAAGGATTTGGTCAATAAAAGGCAAAGGGTAGTAGTCCTTAATGGTAGCTTTGTTAAGCTGCTTATAATCAACACATATGCGAAGCTGCTTATTCTTTTTAGGGACTACAACAATAGGAGACACCCATTCAGTGTTATCGACAGGAAAAATCAAACCAGCTTCTAAAAGCTTTTTAATTTCTGTGTAAACCCCCTCTCTATAATGCTCAGGCAATCTGCGCTGACATTGGTGTTGCATTTTTTTCTGCCCTTCCACTATGTTTTGATGCATGAGCATATGCGTGGCTTGCATTTTTTTCCGCCCTGCCTTCACCTCGTACTCTCATTTTGTTTTGGCACACAAGCAATTTTTTTTTGCCTGCAAGCGTTCGCTTGAAGAGAGAGAGTGCAGCCATTTCCTCTTGTCGGTCGTTGTGCTACGAGCAAGAAAAGTGAGGCAAGGTTTGCTAATCGCCGTTGCAGTCCGTCACACAGAGACTATGAAGGAGAAGGAGATGAACTCGCACGCTCCCTCACATGCACAAAAGAGAGAGACATCGTGCTCATTCTGATGCCCGAAAGCGGAAGAGTGAAGGAGAGAAGGAAAACGATTCATCCCGACTGCATCGCAAGGAAACGATCTACATCGCATGAAACCGCCTACATCGCAGGGAAATAATCTTTGTATCATACGTTGTTTTTTAAAGCTTTTCTTTATTAAAAAAAAGTATCATTAAAAAGAAGCTATCGCCACTTTCACTTGGCCAAGGGGAAAAAGGGGTTAAAAAAAAGAAAAAAGCATAATAACATTCATCTCTTTTCTTTGCATGTGAAGAAGAAGGAAGCGGAAGAGGAGAAGATATCTGTAATAAAGAAGCAGGTGTGATTCCCGGCGGCAAACAATAACCTAGCTTCGCACTCACCCACTCACATAGTCACACGTTAGCAAGCCTCGTAAGTTGTTTGTATTCAAAAATTGAAAGCATTGTAAAATTCAATCCTTGAGGGCCGTGAGGGCATTGTTTTTTGTGGAGGGCATCATCGGCAAGCATGCAAAAACTTCTTCAACATCAAGCAAGAAGTGGCTAGAGAAGATCTTTCTCTTTTTCTCATATAAAAGCTATATAAATTTTCTTTATGAATAAAACACGCGCACATCAAATTCAATATACAAGGCACATTGCACATTATATCTTGCCTCATTCATTGGTGTCGTGGTGTCATCTCGCTCTTTTGTCATTTAGAACAAAGCTTGTTTAACATTTGTGTGTGCATACATCATCAGCACCCCATTATTGCAACGCCATATTTGTCAGAAAGATCCATATCACACAATCTTATCTATACTAGTGCCTTCTCCTTTGGGGTGTTGGGAGAGTGTAGCTCCATTCTAGCTCCATTCTTTGTTGGATATCTGGGGGGGTTGTCGAGTTTTGTCCTCTTTGCCCTGCTTATGCAGATATTTCCCAGACACTTGCCCCTCATCCTCCATATGTGTGGGTTGTTCACCGCAAGGAGAGCAACCTTACTCTTATGAAATGCTCAAAAAACAAAGGAGTAAGATGAGTATGGCTTGAAAGACATAAAAAATCTCTATACAAGAGAGAAAGCGACCCTAAACATCTTGATTATGATCACTAGATGCTCTATGAAACTCTTCCTCTCCTTGCTCCTCATCCTCCATATGTATGGGTTTTTCAGCACAAGGAGAGCAACCTTACTCTTATGACATGAACCAAAAAATTATATAACACTTAGTTTACATATAGAATATCGTATAAACAAGAAACAAAAGTTAATATGTAACATGGAGGAAGCAGTCGCTCTAAGGGTGGGTACGTAGACCCAATACCTCAATAATCTCTTAGATCATTTCCAAAGGCCTAGCAATAGGGATGATCACTTTCAATAAGTGACCCAACACTGTGTCAAGGTTAAGGGCTCATTAAAAGGGAAAGCAGGCATGGGGACAAAAGAGTGAACAGATGCTTAGTTCTTTATCAAAGACTTGGAAGAAGTGGAGATCATGAGTGAATGTGTTTAAACCAAAAATATTAGTCATTCGGTAGAAGTCAAAGTTAGTAAAGTAGTAGCCATTGAAAGTCAACTCCACGGAGGAAGGATGATAGAGTGTCCACCCTGTTATCAAGTTTAGTAGAAGGGAATGTCACGTGCATGCCCATGCCATGGCTTAATCTTCAACATAAATATTCTAAATCCCTAATCAGTATCTTAGTCATTATCTTAAGCATCAGCATTAGTATTACTATCAGCAATAGAATTATCATCTTCATCAGCACCATCAACAAGGTCATACAGCATTAGCATCATTTTTGGGAAGCAAGGGTGGGAGCGCATACAACATATATAGTATTTATCCCATGTTTTCTGACATTTATTTGTCCACACATCAGCAAGCCAACCATTAGGGGACATTTGAGCATAAAAAGGGCCCTGTAAGGATTCCTAATTTTAAGGAATTAAGACTAATTTTATTGAGGCTTAAGGAGACAAAGCTCATAATGACGCCTACTTTTGGGCCTAAAGTAGGGGATCTCTCTAATTTTTGGACTAGGATTCTCTTTCTAGCTATTAAAACCCCCTACTAGGATCACTGATATCTACGCTCTCAATCTTATTTACTCCACTTTAATAGTCATATTTGAAATTCTCCCCACATTTTCTCTTCTATTACTCGTCATGTTTCCTACCAATCTCTGCAAATAAGATTCTCTCTCTCTCTCTCCCTTTTCCCAAGCTCTCTTCTCCTATTGTGAATACAATAGAACTATCTCCCTCTCTCTCTGTCTTTCTCTATCTATCTCCCTCTTCACAATAGAATAGCCCTATTGTGAATACAATAGGATTGTGAATACAATAGGACAGCCCCCCTGAGTCCCTGAGTCACTTCAAAATATTCTCTTCTATTTTTTGAATGGTAAAAATTTCAGATTCAACAAGAGTGCGGAAGGTGGACTTGCATATTGAATGAATATGCACCAATCAAGAAAGAACGTCTAAATGCACATGAGAAGCATGCAAAAAGACAATAGGGTCAGAATAATGTGGATCTTTGGGTTGATGGATATGTATATCCTAATGATCCTTCTTTGCATTGTTCTCCACCCTTCACTGATCTTCCTTCATGCAAGAAGACAATAGGGTCAGAATAATGTGGATCTTTGGGTTGATGGATATGTATATCCTAATGATCCTTCTTTGCATTGTTCTCCACCCTTCACTGATCTTCCTTCATTTATTTAGTTTGTTGGAGAGGGTCACAATGGGCTGCTTGGGTATTATAGAAGGTTAAGCATGAGAGATACATGGAGAGTCCAATTCCTCCACTCACAAACACAAAGCTTACAAAGCACTTTGAGTAGTGTGCAACATGCACTATAAGATGCACAAAATAATATTGTAGAGCCAAAGAAAAGAGACAAAGGGAAAGAGCTCGCATTATGAAGCTACAAGACACAATCTCTTGCATGAAGAGCACCCCCGTGGGAGCAAGAGAGTGAAAGAGGACAATCAATAACATCCAAAAACTCGTAGGTGGTGGTGCTTGCAAGCAAACAATCCATGCAGCAAGGTTTCTTTTTTGTTCTTTAGCTATTATTGTTGCAGGTAATTTTGATTAAGGTATTTTTGGTTGTTGTGGTCGTTATAAGAAATAGATTAAGGAGTTTTTGGTAATATTTATTGGTTTGTGACAGGAACATTTTGAAAGAATCATGTGGTGATAATGGTCCTCAATATTTTAGAGAAATATTACGTAGTTGTGAGGAGGTGTGACATTCTTTTCATCATTCGTGAGACCCACGCCACAAGAAGATACGTGAGGTACTCACAAATGAGATAAAGGATGACATTACCAATATTCTAAGCATTGAGGAGTTTCAAAATTCATGCGATGAGGTGGGAATTAGCACAAAAGGATATCAAGCCCTCCATCAATTGCTAAAAGATACACTCTGCAAACAAGACATCACAAGGAATATTTTTCATGTCCTCCCCAAAAAGATAAGATTAGCAAAGAGGACATGCAATGATGATGTGCAACACATAATTGGAGAATACTATTGCATCAATGATAGATTAACCACCATTAGATCTTGGGAGAAAAAGTGAGGCACAAATGGTAAGATCATGTATCTCTACAACGAGTTCAACAATATATTTGTTGATCTACGACATCTTTAGAGAGCTATGATCTTATTCTATGGATTGCCTAAACAATGTAGGTAATTTTTTACATTTTTTGCGAGCTAATAGAGAAATGTTTTAAGTACTAAAACTTATCTACTTTTGTTTATCATCATGCAAGGTGACAAGGTAAGTTTTGTGTTGAAAGTGGATGAGTGTCAAATTGTGAAAGGCAAGAGGTTAGAACAAATGAGTATCACACTTATGAATGAGGCAATGGCATATGCAAAGAGTGAGATCAATATGACTGAGGAGAGTGAGTTACCTTTGGAAGGTTCTAATGAAAACCTAGACAATCAGATGAGCAATAGGGAGAGGGCTTGCAAGTCAAGTTTTCCCTCTTTTAGTGTCCAATCTGAGAGAGAGAGATATGGTGGCTTGGGGCGTTTGAAGTACCGAAGGAGACACATGAAGTGTTGGCTTGGATGTTTGATAGGATACTGTGGATTACCAATGTCATTAAAGCATAGATTCAGGGGGAAAAAATTAGAACTGGAGGTTAAGGGCACTTATACAATAGACTAGCATTTAGGAGAGGTGACTTGAAGATAATAAAGTGCCGTCTTGGGTGTCCACCAGGTACCACCCCAAATCCTTGTCCATGGTGCATGAGAATGGTGAGAGAAAAGAAACAAAAGAACACATGAAGGAAGAGGAAGCTAGAGAACCCGGGGGGTGCACCTAAAAAAATGTAAGTGTAGCACGTGAGTTCATCAGGAGGGTTTTTTTAATTGACAAAACCTACAGGATTACATCTACAAGAGGGGGTTTTTTATTACACTTTTGAAAAAAACCCGTAGGTTCCTTAAGAAAGAGGGGTAATTTTATTAGTTGATAGCATGTAGGTAGAGGGGGTTTTTTATTATCCCTTGAATGCACGTGATACATATGATTTCTTAGTGGTGGACCCCCCGAGCTAGAGAATCAAGATGATGAGAATAACAGAGTGGATGATAATGTTAGAAATTGGGTTGGTGGTGTCTTGACGGCTAACATGCTTGTTGAGCCAAACAAGCATTTGAGAGACCCCGAATGAAATCCTGTTATTCCATTTGAACTCAAGAATGTCCACTTTTGTACTTTGCATGCATTCATGCATGTTTTTGATCGTCTGCTCAAGTGTCACGTTGATTATGCATTTACTATAGAAGGCAAGGAAAGACAACATGAAGCTCTTCAAAAAGTAGAGGAGCTACTCAACTCAATTGGGTGCCATGGTGGCAATGTGCAAATTACCCTAATAAGAAGACCTCTAGCATAAATCATGAAGTGGCCCAGTAGGTGTCAATGAGTGGATATATAAGGCAAGACATTTTCTAGAGAGGCTAGAAAAAGTAAAGAACTCAAAGTCCTGCGACTTGTGGAAGGATTTGTGTAAATGTACAAGGCATTTTCTAGGGAGGCTAGAAAAAGTAAAGAACTCAAAGTCCTGCGACCTCTGGAAGGATTTGTGTAAATGTACAATGTTTGAATACACCAATCCAAGCCTTGTAGTTCTACATGAGAAGATTTGGTCAGACTTCAATAAGATGGTTAAATTAATGACCAAAAGTAGGACGACTGTAGAGAAGCACCAAAAATTTCAAGAAGAGCTTCAAAATTTTACAAAATCCATGGTCGATACATGGGGTGATACCAACATTACGTATTACATGGTAAACATAAGTTTCTTTCTACTCACATCAATTTGAAATGATTATGAAGTGTAGCTTTTGAATTGGTCCTATTTTCTTCTGCAGCACATTTTGTATGCTCATGATGCATTCTTCGTGAATGAATATGGTTCTCTTGACATGTGGAGCACCCAAGGAATGGAAAAGTCTCACTATCGAGCTAGAGGAGTATATTTCAAAAACACCCGGCATGGAGGAAAGATTCGTACAAACTACCTCAAAGAAATGCTCAACTGGTTCTACATATATACTTTTGGTGGGCAAAAACTATCAATGGAAAAGGCCCGTACTAGTGATTTAGCAAAGGCTACATGAAATCAAGCCAAAATGCGATCACTGAAGTGGAAAGCTCACATAGGACCAATACGTCATGCGGCATGGAGATCATGAAGAAGAGGAAAAAGAAGAATTTGGATCTAATGTAACGAAATTTTGTATGCGAAATTTATAACATTTTGAATTGTTGTAATTTTTTTTGCTTAATACTATAGACTTGTAATTAAAACTCAATCGCATCATTTCATTACATAAAAGATATAACAAAAAAATTACAATGACAAGATAATTAATTGCTCTCGTGTCTCTTCTCTACTTGCTCTTCCTCTTCACTAGGCATTTTTCCTCTATAACGCAAAAACTTCTTACAACTATAACCCTTGAATACATTTACATCTTCTAGTATGGCACCTAGAGCATAGCTAGCATAACAAGTAGGAATCCGGTTCTGAAAGGCCAAAATCCTGTACCATATCCAAAGATACGAATAGCAGCACACTTCTCTATCCGCATGACCTTATGTGTATTGTACTGGTTCTCATCCTCTTCCAACTTGGATGCATCCCAAAGGTTGATGGAGACTTCTTCATTTCCTTGATCAAGGGCGGGCAAGGGCTCTCTTCCCATTTCAGTAGTTCCCAACTTCTCTTGAAGACTTTGAAATTTTAGCTCTGTGGAAAGATTCAATTTCCTTGGATTTGTCAAAGCACAATGACATGGCTCTAGGGGCTTCAATGAAGTTCTCTGTCACCTCAGTGTCCAACTTCAGAAACTCCTCTTTATGTTCATTTTCCACATTTAGTATACTCCTGGCAGCTTCACAACCATGTTGTAATTGCGAGGCGATAATCCTTCCTTAAATTATAAAGCTTTTGTATGTGGGAGAGAAGAATAAATTTCTTGCCATTTATAAGAAAGGAGGGCAGACTAGAGATAACAAAGTTTAATTTTAAGTGTTCTCCATGCATAGATGATCCCTCATCTCAATAACAGTGGATGCCTTAAACTCTGCCACATCAAACCCTGTGCTTAGAAGGCACTCCTCATCACCAGAAACTAGGTCCATAACCTCATCATCAAATTCAATCTCTATGACAAATGAAGCTTGTGAAACCTTTTGACCCTTCTGAACTTCCAGTTCATCCTTTGTGTAGTCCTCTTTGTCTGTAATGAAGAAATAGATAAGCAACAAATCTAAAGTAGTACTCAAGAACCTTGCACTTTTTTCTTATGCAGAGGGTAGTTGTCAAGACAAGTCTTTATCCTCTTATCTTCTGAATAGGCATCTCACCTTCCTGACATGCTCTTCTTTTGAGATGAGGAAAGGGCAAAGCTAGACATGTGAACATATTTTGATGATCCCTCATTTATGATTTCTGTACTAACCAATTTACTATATGCCTCCCACTCTTCCCCTAACATAGAGCTTGCCATGTCCTTAACAATATGTTCTAAATTAAAGGGCACATTGAATATAGGCTCAACATCTGGAAGACATTCATCGTGCCGCCCAACTCTCCTTAACAAATTGAATAGGTTTTCATTGACGCTAGGCTCATATGTTGCCTCTTCAAGTGTCTCTACATCTTCCGAAGGATCAAATAGTAGTGAACCACCTGCTCCATGCTCGAATTATTGGCCACGATATGAGGAAGAACAACTAACAAGAAGCGAAATCGCATGGTGAACTGAAGGCGTGAGTGAAGGGGGACCAAAACCAAGCCACGACGTGAGGACAAAGAATTGACCAGAAGTGAATTTGCTTATCGCACGACGGTGAACTGAAGGCGTGAGTGAAGGGGGACCAAAACTAATCTACAGTGCGAGAAAGGGGGACCGAAATAAAAAAATTTAAATTTAAACAAGGCATGACTATATATAGATATTATTAGGGCTGATGTCATACATGTACAATGGAAGCGAAGGGCTGATGTCACCGAAGTGTGCCATTCTCCAACGTGTATGACTAACATCATCACTAGAGAGCCACGTATAGGGCTGACATCATCACCGGAGAGCCACGTGTACGGTTTATGTCATCCTCGCAATGATGATATCACATTTTATAAAAAGGAGAAAATATTCCAAAAATATTTGTCGGGTACCATTGACGGCATGAGAATTATTGTCATTATTTTTGAAATTTTCCTTTTGCTCTGTGGACGGTTACAACCCGGCCCTCCCTCTACGGCACGATTCAGAGTATTGTTTATTAGCAGATTATCTTTATCGCTTCGTGGGCGAAACGCGACGTCTTCTTCACCCCGCTCGATTCCATCGATGATGCGAGTGCACACTTCCATCAGGCTTGGATCTAGCTTATCACTCCGTGGACAACGTCGGCTTGTCGCCTACCTTCTTGCTTGATTCCTCCCACGGCATGAGTCTACTCTTTGCGTCAGGCTTAAATTTTCCTTATCGCTCCATGGATAACGCTTCGGCTCATCCCCTCCCTTGTTTCCTGATTCCTCCATGGCACGAATCAAGCTCTTCTTGAAGGGTTGGATTTGCTTCATTGCTCGTGGACTGATTCGTGGAACTATGGCTCATACGATGGTTACCCAGATCCCTCCCTTCCAAAATAGCAAGATTCAGAGCTAGAGCCTCAAACTGAAGCTGAGGCAACAACTTCTAAGAAACCATTAGAGAAGAAACAAGTAAAGGGTAGAACCAATATATCTAAGGAAACAACTTTCCTTTAGAGAAAAAAGAAATTGTTTGCTGAGATAAGGCAGGCACAAGAGTCTACACATCTTCTCATCCCTAGGGCACCATTCCTGATAATTGTAAGAACAGTAAGTGATAGTATCAAAGGGCAAGGACATTAAAGATGGTAGAGTAGTGCAGTGGCATGTCTTCAAGAAGCTTGTGAAGAATTTCTTATAGACTTAATGAATGATAACTTCATATGTGCTGCCCATGTAAGAAGAGTCACTTTGATGAACAGAGACATGACACTTGTTAGTAGGGGGTGAGGTACAGGTTTGACAAATTTATTCATCCCTTGCCAACGAGGAATAAGAAAGCCTTTGAGATCCTCGCAATTTCCCCAGCATTGAAAAGGAAATCAAAGGCAAATAATATAAAAGTTGAAGAAGTCACTTCTCCTCCCAAGAAGAAAAGAAAGTTGGTTAGGAAATCTAAGCCAGACGATAAGAGTTCTGGGAGGAGGAGGAGGTGAAGGAAACGTTCACATGTGCATGATATCTTAGAGATCCTTGTGCAGTTGAAGAAGGCCAATTCTCAAAGGC
This sequence comes from Cibotium barometz, assembly GCF_041138505.1. NCBI lineage: Eukaryota > Viridiplantae > Streptophyta > Polypodiopsida > Cyatheales > Cibotiaceae > Cibotium > Cibotium barometz. The sequence goes on from NC_141091.1 coordinate 31,762,643, forward strand.
TTGCCCAAGTACCAGGGCGGCAAATCTGCAATGTTGGCACAATGGAAGAAGACTACCTCTATATTGCACCTGGGGACATTTACATGCTTGTAGATAAGGATAGGGAGATCATTCATAGTGTTGTTCTCATGTGTTTAAGGTATGACTACATTTTTTACATATGTTTATTTTCTCATATGTTAATAATGTAGGAATATTTTCTATTTTGTTTATTTTTCCTTTATAAACTCTTTCAAGACAGTTATGAAGGAATTTCTTCCAAATCAAGTCAACGAAATATTCATTTATGATCCCTTAGTGCTGCCTACATTGATTGATATGAAAAAGAAGACTTCTGAGCTAGTGTCCTATTTCAAGCCAATGAAAAATAAGAACATTTGTTTTGTTGTTTTACCATATGTATGATAAAAAACAGAAGCAAGAGACAGCACACACAAGGGAAGCAAACCCTAATCCATATCCATCAACCATAAAGAAGGAGAGAAGCCATAGTCACCATCTCTCTCACACCCACAAAAGGGAACACAACATAGTGTTATGTCCACACTACAAAGTAAACCTAATGTAATGTCCACACCACACATGACCAGCTGGACGCGGTCATAAACACACCACACGATATCTATCTACCATACTGTCACTCTGTCAGCACCCATGTGCTATCCTCCAGCTGTATATGAATGACCAGCTGGACGCGGTCATAAACACACCACACGATATCTATCTACCATACTGTCACTCTGTCAGCACCCATGTGCTATCCTCCAGCTGTATATGAATGACCAGCTGGACGCGGTCATAAACACACCACACGATATCTATCTACTCTAGGACTCCCAATCTAGTACGGAAATACTCGAACTTATCCTTACCAAGTGCTTTGGTAAAGATATCTACAACCTGCTCATCTGTCTGCACATATGTCAAATCAACATGCCCATCTAGCACCTTCTCTCTGATGAAGTGATAGTGGACCTCAATATGTTTGGTCCTGGCATGATAAACTGGGTTACTAGCAAGCTGAATACTACTCATGTTATCACAATGAATGACAACTCTCATATCACTCTGTAACCTGACATCATCTAGCAACTTCTTCAACCACATAGCCTCACATGCAGCTATGGCTGCTCCACGATACTCTGCCTCTGTGGTAGATAAAGCAACTGTAGGTTGCTTTTTACTGCTCCAACTCACAACTCCACTACCAAGGCTGAAAACATAGCCACTAGTAGACCTCCTGTCATATGCACTACCGGCCCAATCTGCATCTGTATATCCATAGACATGCATGTCTTTTCCTGCCTCATAGAAAAGACCATAATGCACGGTAGTTTTGACATATCTCAGAATCCGTCTCACAGCATCCAAGTGAGGTTTACGAGGACTCTACATAAACTGACTCACCAAACCAACTGCATAACTGAGATCTGGCCTCGTAATGGTCATGTAGATAAGGATACCAACCATTTTCCTGTACATGGTGATATCATCAAGCTCATCACCCAAATCAGCCCTAAGCTTCATGTTTTGCTCTAATGGTGTCAACATTGGTTTGCATGCTGTCATACCATACTTTACCAGCATGTCAAGTGCATATTGCCTTTGCACCAACCATATACCCTTGCTTGTTCTTATCACCTCAATGCCAAGAAAGAACCTTAAATCACCAAGGTCTTTCATATCAAACTCTTTGCATAAAGAGGCCTTAACCTCATCAATGCCTTTCCCACAATCACCTGTGATAATCAGATCATCAACATAAATGACTATCATCACGATACCATCATGTGCTTCTTCACATAAAGTGAAGAGTCTGCATTTCCAACCACAAATCCAATACTGACAAGATATCTGCTGATCTTGTCACTCCAAGCACGAGGTGCTTGCTTCAAACCATAGAGTGCTTTCTTTAACCTGCAAACGAAAGTAGGATATTTTGGATGTACATATCCTTCTGGCTGTTCCATGTACACCTCTTCTTGTAGTTCACCATTCAAGAAAGCATTTTTTACATCCATTTGATGTAAAGCCCAACCTTTTTGTGCTGCTAGTGCAATGATAGACCTCACTGTAGCCATCTTAGCCATCTTAGCCACTGGGCTGAAAGTTTCATCATAATCAAGACCATAATTTTGTGCATATCCTTTAGCGACTAGCCTTGCCTTATGTCTCTCTAGGCTGCCATCTGACTTGCACTTTACCTTATACACCCATTTGCAACCAATTGCATTCTTTCCTTGAGGTAACTCAGCCAATTCCCATGTATCATTTTTGTCCAAAGCATCCATCTCTTCATCCATGGCTTTCTGCCATACATGCTCTCCAATAGCCTCTGTATAGCATGTAGGTTCCACATGCTTTACCATAGATGTCATGTATGCATAGTGCATAGCAAAATCTCTATATGTCAATCTTTCCACTGGATATCTGACTCTCTGGGATCTCCGCAATGCATGCGGGTCACTCTGTACACCTGTAACTCTAGCATGTGGTGGCACATATCTGTCCTGCCTAGCACCAGGTGTGCGTAAAACAGGTATCCCGAGCTCCTCATCCAAACTCTCTAAGCTATAGAGGACTCATAACCTGTGATTCCAATTCCTTCGACTTTCTTCTTGCCTTTATCCATAGCACTACTCCCAGTGCTCACACTCTCATGCCTCAAACGTCCTGACCATGGACGTACACTACTACTACTCTCAGCTTCTGCTGCTGGCCCAGACATAGTAGTAGAGCTAGAACTTGCTTGTGATGGCAAGTTCACATGTACATTAGCCTCAAGTGAGTCAATGACTCCCTCATCTTTTGCTTTGTACCAACTAGCAAGCTCATCGAACACCACATCTTGTGAGATGACTACTTGTCTAGTTTGAGGATTATAACATTTGTAAGCCTTTCGATCCTGTGCATATCCAACAAATACACATTTCTCTGCCTTAGGATCCAACTTCCGTCTTCTTTCATCAGGCACATGGACATAAGCTACGCATCCAAAGACTTTGAGATGTCCAATGTCTGGCCTGTAACCTGTAAGCCGCATCTCTGGCATGCTTCCATGAATGGCTGCTGTAGGTGTTTTGTTCAGGATATACACTGCAGTAGCACATGCTTCTGCCCAATAGTAATCTAGCATGCTCTTTTCATTGAGCATTGCCCTTGCCACTTCACATATGACTCGATTCTTTCTCTCAGCCACACCATTCTGCTGAGGTGTATACCTGCATGTCAACTGTCTCCTTATCCCATGCTTCCGCAAGAAATGCTCAAAGGCTTTTGAGGTGTATTCACCACCTCCATCTGTTCTCAGACACTTAATCCAACAGCCATATTGTTTTTCACAAGAGCTTTGAAATCCATGAATTTTTCCAGCACTTCACTCTTCTCTCTCAAAAAATATATCCATGTCATCCTGCTGAAGTCATCTATAAATGTCACATAGTATAGACTTCCTTTGATAGATGGGTTTTGTGCTGGGCCCCATACATCACTGTGCACTATCTCAAGTGGTCTATTACTCATGTTTCCTTCTCTAGGAAACCTCAACCTTGCCTGCTTTCCAAACTGACAGGCTTCACAAACATGCATATGTCCATCATATTTAAATCGAGGCAATCCACTGACAATGCCTCTTGTTTGCATGTTCTTTAATCTCTGTATATTGACATGTCCAATCCTCTTGTGCCACATGTCAATGTCCTGCACAATCCCATTGCTCTTTGAAAACATGGCTGAGCTCAATTCTGGTATGCCTGCATCCAATTTGAACAACCTTCCTTCCTTCTTGCCCTTGGCAATCAATCTACAGCCATGCTTAAAATCTTCCACAAAACAGCCTTTCTCATTGAATCTGACTTGTAGTCCCTGCTCAACCATTTGGCCTACTGATGCCAAATTCTTTGTGATGGATGGTACATATAACACTTCTGACATATTTTTCACATTTCCATCATGCATCCTCAAAGGCACACTGCCAACATGTGTTATAAGATGCTGAGTATCATCTCCTGTGACCACATAACCATTTGTATCCAATGGTTGCATCTTCTCAAACCACTCACCATGACATGTCATGTGGTTTGAGGCACCTGAATCCATATACCATGACTCATCTCCTGCATTCTGAGAATCCATTGACCCCATAATGTGCTTCATTGCAAAAAGATGATTTGAACTCCCATCATTGTTACTAGTAGATGCATAATTTCCATGTTGTGGTCTTCCATTCCTCATATCATTCTGCTTTTTGTAACAATCTTTTGCCATATGTCCAAGTTTGCCACAATAGTGACATTCAATCCCATTCAAATTTTGTTGAGGACCTTGCCATCGTCCTCTACCATGAGCACCTGTTCCAAATCTCCCCCTATGGGATTGAAATCCACGAACTCCACGTGATCCAAATGATGACTGTGAATTCTGAAAATTCTGATTTGATTGTGGTTGAGTAGACCTGTCATTCCAACCACGTCTTCCACGACCTCGAGGGGTAAATCTCCCCCTGCCTCGAAAGCCTCTAGATGAGTAAAAAGCCTTATTCCTTGCATGCTCATCATTGCTTGACGAGGATGCACCACCTGTAACACTCATACCACCAAGGCCAAGCTTCAATTCTTCCACAATGAGCAATGACACAAGCTCATTAAAGTTTGGCATTCCTCCCAACCTTACTAAGATGGAAGTGTCAAAAGATTTGTACTCTTTGCCTAAACCACGCAATGTGAGAGCAACCAAATCATCATCATCCATCAGGGCATGGATTGATGACAAGGAATCTGCATAACCCTTGATTTCCTGAACATACTCATGTATACTCCGATTCCTTCATGTTACACTGTGAATCTGTTGCTTTAGTTGTATCTTCCTTGCACCAGTGTCTGTCTCATACATTCGGCACAATATACCCCATGCTTCTTTCGGTGTATCTGCATCTTGGATGTGAATAAGCAAGGCATCTGTTACACATATGGAAAAATAATGCAACACTTTCGAAGACCGCTCTACCCATTGCTTGTGAGCCAGTAACTGAGCATTATTTAGTTGAGGAGGTAGGTATGGCTCCGGGTCTTCCTCCGAGACAAGACTCCATAAACCTTTTCCTTTCAAAAAACTCTTCATTCAAAACTTCCACACTTGAAAGTTAGTGCGGTCAAGCTTCTCTCCAACAATCTGTATCGGACCATCTCCCATTGTTGCAAAAAATTGTAGTAGATGTACCCCGTCGATCACAATGTATGAAGTACCTGTAATGCTCCAAATCTCTCCAAATCACATCAAATGCTTGAAAATTGTGTGCATTTACATCCCACAATGATTCATCAACAATGTACACTCGATCAAAGTTGAAAACAAATGATACTCCTTCACAAAAAAAATTTTGGTTTTTTTTCTCGCCAGAGAACCAGTCAAAGATCTTGCTCTAAATCCTTCAAATCTTGTCCAAATGCAATGATTCAACTTGAATTGGCTTCCCAACACATTGCTCCAACATATCCTAGAAGGGTTTGATCAAATTCTTCAAGGTGAATGAGAACCACCAATTTTTGTAGCTCCTGGTTTGCCTTTTTCTACATCTGTCAGGTACCACCTCTCACTAAAAGTGCTCTATCTCCTTCAAATCTTATCCAAATTCAAAACTTTTTGAATCAAAAGTTTAGAAACTCATAGGACTCTACTTGTATCAAAGGAATTGGGCCAATTTGATATAGACAAAGATTAATGCCTTGATTAAAACTGCTCTGTTTCTGGACAGACTTTCTGCAAACTTGCACACCTCTGATAAATCACTTCAATGAGCTCCAAATACATCAAATGAGCTGCAACCAAGCATCACAAGGCCTTAGCAATGTCTTTTGTAAACTCCCCAAGCTTTGAATGACATCAATTGGATTAGAAATGAGTGAATGGCTTGATATCAACTGAGACTGTCCAGAAATCTATAGAGGGATGCGCCGCCTGCTCCTGGAGCTCTAGGAGAGAGGGTTTTTCACAATTGACTTAATAGGTCTCTTAGCAATGACCTAATCTATCATGGGTATGAAGGACTAGCTCCAATTTTGAGTAGAATTGCCACATTTGATCCTCCACGGGGCATATGTTCTCTGATTTGCAGGAGTCAAAAAAAACAGAATTTTTCTTTCACAAATCACCTGAAATACATCAATGTTTCATGCAATGGTTTGCTCCAGTGTTGCTAATACATGTGCCCTTTCACAATACATGAGAACCTCTGTGTTTCCTTTGTATTTGCCCCAATACTTTTGACAAAATACATTCCTTCACAAGCTTTCCATGGAAGCTTCAAAACCAGAATTTTTCTGCTTGCTTTATGCACTTCAATCTTCACTGAACTTGCTCTTTGGCACCTGCAATCCGCAGAGGAGTTCTTGCTACACTTACCAATGGTCCTTAGCTCTCAGATCTGATGTCGGTGTGTGCTCCACAGCTTCTCCTTTGCTCCAAGCTCCAATGGCTTCCTTCACAGCTTTTCCTTCTTCTTCCCTCTTCTCTCACTCACTCTCACAATATAGCTAATGAGCTCTTGGCTCTGATACCATGATAAAAAATAGAAGCAGGAGACAGCACACACAAGGGAAGCAAACCCTAATCCATATCCATCAACCATAAAGAAGGAGAGAAGCCATAGTCACCATCTCTCTCACACCCACAAAAGGGAACACAACATAGTGTTATGTCCACACTACAAAGTAAACCTAATGTAATGTCCACACCACACATGACCAGCTGGACGCGGTCATAAACACACCACATGATATCTATCTACCATACTGTCACTCTGTCAGCACCCATGTGCTATCCTCCAGCTGTATACGAATGACCAGCTAGACGCGGTCATAAACACACCACACGATATCTATCTACCATACTGTCACTCTATCAGCACCCATGTGCTATCCTCCAGCTGTATACGAGCTTGACATTTCAACAATGTAGAGAGGCTCGTCTCTAACTGATGATTCCTATGTGTTTAAATATTTGACATATGATATTCGCTTTCTTAAATATTTCTTTTACTTTTTTCCACTGGAAACTGGATTGCTTGTGTTATTAATCTTCTGAGAAGAAGTGTTATTTTCATGAATAGCCTGACTGGCATGCATGGGCAGATTAAATTGTAAGCAGTTCTCCTTAATAACTTGAATATTGATATTCCTTCTAAGCTTCATACTTTATTTTTCCCTATATTCAAATTTAATTTTTAATAGGACATGCAAGAGAGCTATTGCAGTTATTGAAGGATGAATATCCGAATTTGAAAAAGAAGGTAGAGTATAGGTTTTTGAATTAGCCAATGTCTTTACAAAAATATTCTACCTCATGTGGATGGCATGTTATTGCCAATGTGTGGAAATATCTTTCGTCTAAATATACCGAGATTGATAGCAGTGTAGGTTAGGTTACAAACCCACTATTTTTGCAGTAAATCTCTAGGTTCTTAAATCTGAGAAATTTTATTACTTTGACAGACTCTTGGATCTCACAAGTTTTGGATGTGGAGTGTTCATGCAAGAGCAATCAATATTTTTTTGGATAATTCAATTACTCCTAATGATCTAGATTCTCCACCCCCCCAAGGCAAGCCTCTCCATCTAAGAAGAAGAAGAAAATGCATGTAAATTCACCATTGAATCATTTTATGTTTAAGCAAGGAACTCTACATAAAGAAACCAAGGGTACTAAATCAAAAAGTATCTCAAAGAAAAGTGGTCGTCAAGTGGGTGGTCCTCAAGTGGGTGCCAAGAAGGCTGTCGGCAAGAAAGCTAAGAAGGAACTCAAGTTTGCTGGTAAGAATAACTAGAAATAGTCAAAGGAAATGGACATGGAGACAAAGGAGGCCACAAAATGAGAGGAGACAAAGGGGGACATGGACAAAAAACCAGAGGATATGGAGACAAAATAGAAAGCTTCATCCTCTTCTCTATTTATCATTATAAATATTTGTAAATTTTCTTCTAATTTTATAATCTTTTTTGTAAAGATTGAGAAATTCTCTTCTCATTTTATGATGTTTTTTTACCTCAAAACACATTTTTACTTAAGTTTTTCAAGGTAGAAACATGAGTTTGTAATGGTTTTGAGATATTGTGCCATAATTGCCTTCAAATGTTATCTCGTGTGACTCGAGTACATATCTAAAAGGAAAATATTAGAACTCTTAAAGGGCTTCATAAAAAGAGCTCTAAATATTGTAATTCTGAAAGAACAACATAAAAATTTACAAAGGAACAGCAATCACAAGATAAAACTTTGCATTGATGAATTACATGCATAAATTTATAAAATTAGTATGAGGGGCCCAAGAGTCGAAGGCAAATATTAAAATTCTAAACAGTAAAAACTCCAAATCTTTCTTATTAAGTCATGCTTAAATACAATCATATTCCCAATCAGCATCTACCAAGGTCTTCGACTCCATTTGCATTCGAATATTTCTATTCTTCACCTTGAACTGTGCCCCACTTATATCCTCACTTCCCATGATATTGAGGTGCTCCCTAATATTTAGGAGGCTCCAATGCCTGCTTGCACTTACAATTTTCACCACACCATTAATGCATATGTCAAGAGGCAAAACAACTTGTTCATCCACTTGTAATGGAACCCAACTACTAATTTTCTTCATCCACCATTCGTAATAAAAGCGAATGTATAAGGTAGCACGAGCTTTAAGATACCGAAATGTATTATTGGACTCTACTATTTTGAACTTGAATTTATATCATCCTTATGCTTCCCCTCTACAATGTTCCACTGCTCTCCAAGTAAGAAGGCAACCATGTCATCACCTAGTACTTTCTTGCACACAAACATGGTAAGTGTTTTGTGAGAACGTAAATTGATTCAACGTCTTAGCAAAAAGATGAATTGGGCATACCCAACTGAGACCCACAGATCCAGATGGCTTTACAAACTTCAAAGATCCTTGTATGTCACAAAGCATCTTTGATTTCATGACCATAACCGTCCAAGCATCGGGAGTTGGCCATTCAACACAAGAGAGGAGAGGAGAGGAGAGGAGAGGAGAGGAGGGGAGATGTGATTATCTCTAGCTTACCAAACCCACCATCATGCATTGGCACTACATAGGAGTGCCGGTAAAAGAAGATCTTTTCCTTAAGAAGGTCTACACTAGTTTTACAAGAAAATAGTGCCTCACAATAGCTACATGGAGTGCTTGAAATGTTCCGGTAAGGCTTCATAATGATTGCTCCTCTGCCAAGTTAGAAGGAAAAATATTTGTACCCTAAAAATAAGATCATTAAACATGAAAGATGTAGCTATCGTAATATCATATGCCTCCTTTCTTCCCTATGATACTTACAGTTGCATGGGAATCAAGTTTGTTTATGAAGATGTATGTCTCGTTCGGTGTACACGTTGTACAATGGCCACCGGGTCTCCATTGCTTGATTTTTTGAATCCCTCTAAATTACCCTTCCAATGAAGCTCCATCACATCTCGTCATCGAACTCGGTGCGGACCAATAGTAGTAGGCTGTAGGAAAACCCAAGAACCCTTGCGAAATGCCTCTCTCACCCAAGCACCATCATCGTCCCTCTTTTTGTACAATGAGATCTCCTCAATCTAATCTTTTGGTCTTCTTCGTAGTGCAGCCATATCAATTGTGAAGCTATAGTAGTGAGATTAGGGTTGGGCGAGTGAGATAGAGAAAGAAAACGCAACGATGCTATGCAGACTAGGGTTTTGGGCTTGATGGATATTGAAGAGATGGAAGAGGAAGGGAGGAAGGTTAACAAGAGTTTAATTTGGACGTTCAAAAGGGAAAGCGGACTTGAAAATGAAATTTTTGACTACAATGAAATTTGAGATGGGTTTTTGGGGAAAAAAGTGACTGTTGGGGGAATCTCAAAAATTTTAAAACTTTAAGGATTTTTTGAGCCACGAAAAATGGTGGGACCATACCTACCCTAACCCCCCTACTTTTTGAAAGGGACAAGTGTAATTATTAGTATTGAAAGCCTAGTCTCCATTCCTACAGCCTAGTCTCCCCCCCTATATTCAAACGAGACCAAATGTGCACAATCGTCTATTCATATTGGTCCGTTGCTAATTACTTTCATTAGCAAAAGGCCCAAAATATGTCCAAATGCCCGCTAATGTGAAAATGTATTGGACAACCAACTTTCCTCGCCCATATATAAGAATAACTTATAAACCAAAACTCAGCAAGTGATTAGTTCATTCATAAGTCATCTAGCATTTAGTAGAACATCATATAGAAGGACTAGGGTCAATCCCTATGGGGATGACCATAAGCCTAATCCATATACAAGCACAGCCACCTTTTTGTACCATCTAAATAAAGAAAACCTGACACCTAATCTCTCTCTTCTTCTCTCTTCTCTGTATCTTAATCATATGGTAATTAACATCAGCAAGTGATTAGTTCATTCATAAGTCATCTAGCATTTAGTAGAACATCATATAGAAGGGCTAGGGTCAACCCCTATGGGGATGACCATAAGCATGATCCATGTACAAGCACAGCCACCTTTTTGTACCATCTGAATAAAGAAAACCTGACACCTAATCTCTCTCTTCTTCTCTCTTCTCTGTGTCTTAATCATATGGTAATTAACATCAATGTTATCAAGTATGCTTAGAGTTGTGGTTTAGTACAGCAAGGATTTCATGCATGCAACATGTTCATTCTTATGGGTTGTATTATTTCTATGATAAAAAATATAGGAGAAGTGCTAAAAAGAAGATGGGTGACAATACTATTACACGACCACATCTCTTGCACCATGAGACTTGGAGACATGTCAGGGACAAGGTATGTTAAATAAATTTAATTGCATTTTGCACTCTTTCGATCTTGGTGAATTTATAAATGATAATGATTACACTTGTTTTTGTCTTATATACTCATAAGGTGCATGCTAAAGTAAAATTTCCCAAATAGCAACATGCCACATACGAGCGGTTGCATAGATGCATGAAAGTTAGACTTGGAAAAGGTGGCAAAGTGGGTTTTAGAGCACAATTTGTAAGTAAAAGAATTGCAAGTGTTTGTCTTTTGTTTATTGTGAGCTCGTATATTTAATTTTTGTATGCCTAAATTTCTTATTTGAATTTGTTGTTTGTAGAGTGAGAGTTTTGGCCGCCCCTGACCACTGAACACGAGATCAAAGATGCTACATAGCATGGATACAAGTGGCTAGTAGAGCATCTTGCTTCACGTGAGGTGTATCCACTAGTTGAGGTATGTATGAGTCACATTTCATATAAAAACTAGGATTCATGTTATATATTAACTATATTTTTTCTTGTTTATATGATATTCTATATGTATCCTAAGTCCTATATAATTTGTTAGTTCATGTCATAGGACCAAGGTTGCTCTCCTCCTCCCAGCGCAGTAAACAACCCACACATATGGAGGCTGAGGAGTAAGGAGAGGAAGAGTTTCATAGAGCATCTAGTGATCATAATCAAGACGTTTAGGGTCATTTTCTCTCTTGTATATAGAGAGTTTTTTATGTTTTGAGCCATCCTTGTCCTACTCCTTTGTACCTAACTAGACCTAGCATTTATATTATGTATCAATAAAATACTATTTTGTATGATTTTAGTTTTAACTTTAAAAGCAATACATTTCTTTATAATGGAAAGAGGTATGTATGACTCACATTTCATATAAAAACTAGGATTCATGTTATATATTAACTTTTTTTTTTGTTTATACGATATTCTATATGTAAACTAAGTGTTATATAATTTGTTGGTTCATGTCATGATGAGTAAGGTTGCTCTCCTTGTGGGTGAACAACCCATACATGTGGAGGATGAGAAGCAAGGAGAGGAAGAGTTTCATAGAGCATCTAATGATCATAATCAAGATGTTTAGGGTCACTTTCTCTCTTGTATAGAGATTTTTTGTGTTTCTGAAGCTATACTCATCTTACTCCTTTGTGTTTTGAGCATTTCATAAGAGTAAGGTTGCTCTCCTTGTGGTGAGAAACCCACACATATGGAGGATGAGGGGCAAGGACAGGGAGAGTTTCATAGAGCATCTAGTGATCATAATCAAGATGTTTAGGGTCATTTTCTCTCTTGTATAGAGAGTTTTTTTTGTGTTTTTCAAGCCATACTCATCCTACCCTTCTGTGTTTTGATCCATACTCATTCTACTCCTTTTCTTTATAATGGAAAGATTTTACCTCCATTATGATGCTTAAATATATATTATTTTGTATGATTTTGTGAATTAATTCAAATTCCTACATATTTTTATAGTTGAAATGTCATACCTCCATTATGATAGTCGTCTATGTTGTCATTCTGTCACATATATTTCTTGTCTATGCAATGCCAATGTGATAATAGTTGTATACGCTCTCTTTGCCAATGATGAAGGAGAATTGCACGCGCATGTATGTGTGTGTGTGTGTGTGTGTGTGTGTGTGTGTGTGTGTGTACGAGAGAGAGAGAGAGAGAGAGAGAGAGAGAGAGAGGAGCAAGTAGGTAGAGAAGCAAGAGGATTAAGCAAAGGGAGGCAACATGAGAAATATGTGTGATGTTTGTGAACGTTGCAAAATGAACGATCAAAATTAAATTTCAACGCTATGACTCAAGAAAATTTTTATTTAAAAAAACCTTGCGTCATTTTTCTTTTATGACGCATAGCCACATTTTAAGCATCACTTTTGTGATGCATAGCCTCACCTTGGTGACTCATAGCCTCACTTTGGTGACTCATAGCCTCATTTTTAGCCTCACTTTTGTGATTCTTAGCCTCACTTAAAGCCTCACTTTTGTGATGCATAGCCTCACTTTTAGTGTCATGTCTTCAAGCAAGCTATTATTCTATTTTTGGACATGCAGTGACGTTATGCATCATAAAAAGTGACGTTTTGCGTCATGTGAGGGGGCATCACCTCTAACATCACTTGCTATATCTCCCTAGCATCACATTTCTAACGCCATTTGCGATGCTAGAGAGCCAATCCCTTGTAGTGCTCCTACATGCTCCAACCTAAAACCAGGTTGTAATAGTGCAATGTGCATGCAACACAATTGTAGCCTGCCTCTCTGCCTCTGTAATAGTCTCAACTATCCCTTAGCCACCACTAGACTCTAGAAAAGGACTTTGGAGCCTGAGGTTTACGAGACTCTTCCTTTGTAATAGTCTCAATTCTCCCTTAGTCACCAAACGCTTCCTTTGTAATAGTCTCAATTCTCCCTTAGTCACCAGACTCCAAAGAAGAATTTGGAGTCTAAGGCTTAGATATCTCCTCGGGGGGTGCACCTCAAAAAATGTAAGTCTACCACGTGCGATCATTAGGTGGGGTTTTTTTAATCCAAAATATTGGGTAAATTTACAGAAATACAATTACAAGAGGGGTATTTTAATTGTACTTTGGAAAAAAACCCGTAAGTCTATAAAGAAAAAGGGGTAGTTTTATCAGCTCAAAATTCACAGATAAGGGGTTTTTTAAATACCCCTTGAACGCACATCGTAGGAGGGGCTTCCATATAGTGCACCCCCCGAGGATATCTCTCCCTTTGTATTAGATATCTCTCCCTTTGTATTAGTCTAGACACTCCCTTATCCACCACCAAACTCTAGAGAAGGACTTTAGAGTCTCAGGTTTACATATCCTTGCCATTGTAATAGTCTCTCGACTCCCCCTTTGTAATAGTCTCTACTCTCCCTCTATAGGGTAGCAGACTATGCTGAACTTGGTAGGAGCTCCCACCGTAGCTTGCATGCTCATAGCAATCATGGAAAGCATCAGCGACACATGAGGCAAGCAGCACTCGTTTGGCCAATAGGGTTGCAAAAAATGATAGAGCTTCCATAAGAGTGTGGAGAAGCAAAAGCAACAAGGTAACAATAGAGATAAGCTCTTAGGCAATGCTAATTATGTTGAAAAGATTCATACGGATCTTGAAGGAGAAAGGCTTGCATTCTTTTAACTTCATCATCTGCAAAAAGCACCACAAGTGTGTAATGTTTACGAGCTGAGGTAACCCCTCTCTCTCTCTCCCCCTGGAGATCACGCACCGCTCAACTTTCTTCTATGGCCAGGTGGACACTAAACTATCTACCAAGAAACTAGATACTCTATAGAGTATGCTAGCACACCAGATCTTACAGCCACCTAGTCATGTATGCCTTCAAATTCCCCTTAGTGCTACCTAGTATCTTCTCTAGCATATGCATTTTACAACTTCCAAGCTCTTCTTTGATAAATAAGAAATTAAGGATATTATTGATTTTATATCTCTTTTTCTTCTTGCTAAGTAAATTTTATATTTTTTTAGTAAATTTAAATGAAAAATTTAAAGTAAATTCAAACGAATCTCTTGTTTTGCTTATAAATTTTTATTTTTACTTATATTTTACTTGGACTAGGCGTGGCTCCCAAAAACAAAGGGCAAAATACAATCAATGCTATGTTTAAATGGAATGCCCCATCTAGAAATGAAACCAATGAAAGGGAGTTTTACTATAATGAGGAGCCAAATGAAGATTTAGAATTGCATGGCAGTGATATAGCGATATTGACAAGCAAAGTAAATCCATCACTGTGCATGGTACTGAGATAGATGATGCAAACAAGGCCCGAGTCATCACACCACAATGAAATTTATGTACTTTATTGCCCATAGAGATTTGTCCATAGCCATGTTGAGGCTTTATGTATTCTTTCCAAGTCTCAAAATGTTCCAAATATACCAAAAACCATCGACTACTCTTCATATACTAGTCTATGTGTTGGACATTAATTTTCTATGCTATAGCCATGAAACTTCTTGAGGTACAAGTAGCTGCCTTGTTAGAGATTCGTTATTACTCAATCATGCTTGATCACTACAAGAGGCGAGGCCATTATCCACGCTTTTTTGATGTTTTAGAACTAAGCTTAAAATCCTCGAAATGTCAAAATACGCGTCGAAAAAAGTGTCAAAATGGAAACATCAAAATAAGCGCCGATACATGCATCGAAATAATTATGCTTTCCATGCTTTTCTCGATGTACTTCTCGACGACGCTGATTTTGACTGATATTTTGACCTTGATTTCCACTCATATTTCGACTCTGATTTTGACTTTTGACTTTGATTTTGACTGACATTTCGACTCCTGTTTCGACGGATGCAAGAATCTTTTGACACTTTTTTCAACAATTATTTCAACACATGCAGGTATTAATTTTTTTTGGCATAATGGTGCATCCAGCTGTTGCAATCTTGTAGCTGGATGCACCATTATGCCAAACTTATAGAGTACCAAAGGCAACTGTACTTTGATGTGAAGAACAAAGCGAATTTGTTGAAAAAGTTAGAGTGCCATAACGTTTTCGACATTACAAAGTAGGTACACAATTCACACAAGTGCAAACAATGGCCAAATTATATTGCAAGATGTGAAATTTACATATGAAGCTCTGACGAGATAAGCCAAAATTACATAAAGTAGTTGCATAAAATTGCATACAAGCTCTACAAGCTATACTTGATGACCAAAATTACATAAAGTAGTTGCATACAAGCTATACAAGCTCAAACAAAGATGTGAACTGACCAAAATATGTATGTACAAGAGGAAAGACATGGGCAAGGCCACTCTATGCGGAGCCCTCACTCAGGGTTAGGCATTGGTCCCTATGAAAACCATACAAGATGCTTTTTTTGGTATACAAAACAACGATCTAACATGACATGGCAAAGCAAGTATACAAATCATAAGGTTAAGGCTTGCCACACTTACCATATTTGCAATGCGCCTCTAATTGAGGTTGGCACCTTCTCGCTCAAGCTTCTCCAAAAGGAAGTATGTGTTATGGTGGCGAGCAATGTCCTCCTCTTCTCCCGTTTGCCGGCCGACCAACTACTTGAATTTAAAAGCACTAAAACAACAAGATAAGCATTGATACTTACAAAGTAGACATAACATCAAATGAAACATACAAGATAAGCATTGATATTTACAAAGTAGACATGGAATGTGTCCCAACCACCACTTCCAAGGTGAGGGCTTCCTATACTCTTCATTCGCGGGCTTTGGCCGCATCCTCTTGTTGCTTGTAGCGTTGGGGATTTCTTGCATGCTTTCGCTTCTCCTCATTCCAATCCTCGGTGCTCATGTACCAAGGCTTCTCACCCCCTACCTTCACTTTCCTAGTCACATCTCCTTGCCAATGTTTCATGACATCCACCATGTGGTCCTTTATCCACCTTATGGGGACGGCATCACTACCGATGGTCCGCTTGTACTCATCCTTGATTTGATTTACGACTCTATCTTTCTTATCTTTATCCAACTTTGGCCATAAAGTCATAAACTCATTTGCAAAGATAATGTGGCAAAGCTCGCAGATGCAGCTCTTCATCTCTTGCCCGACATTATCCAAAACCACATTGCCATTGACAATTGTGTAATATTTTTTCCCATCCGCGGGTGTGGACTGTGTGTCGAAACATCACGATGATCGTGAGAGCGTGGAGTGCTTCTGGTGTGCTAGATGGGGAAGGATGCTCACGTGGGGGCGTAGACCCATCCGTGCCCCCACTTGGACAACAACCGCCTCCACCTCCACTACTCGAGTGTTGTCCTCTGGCAAGTGGACAAGCGACCTGAGGGGAGGGGTTCTGGCAGCTCTTTGTGGGGTTTGTACTACAGGTGAACTAGGGTTAGCGGTGGTGGTGCCCGATGGTGTGGCCGAAGTGCCCACCCCTCTCCCAAAATATTGTTGTGCCATTGCTCTTTACTCAGATGTGGCTTGTGCTAAAAAACCTATAAACTGGTCAGGCGACATGGCATATGAAGAGAAGGATGGAGAGTAAGCCGATGTCTCATGTGGAGTGCGAGACATAGTTCTACACACACATAACCTATTCGGGATTAATCTATGCATTATGAATGCATGCATAGAGCTTAATCTATGCATTAAGCTCTAGGAATAGAGCTTAATGCATAGATTAAGCTCTTTGATTAGAGCTCTATTCATAGATTAAGCTCTATCTACAAATCAAAACCCCTCTTTTTGGTAGATAAAAATAGAGGAAAGAGAGGATAAAAAGATAGGAAAGAGAGAAAAGATAGGAAAGCACTTACCTCTTTTTGGTGATGTTGAAAGAGAAGATTAGAAGACCTATAAAACCAACAAAAGGGTGACAAAAGGATTAGTAATGCATACATACAAAAGCCCTAAGAACCTAATGCATACATACAAAATCGAAAAGAGAGGAAAGAGAGAAAAGAATTTACCTCTTTTTGGTGAAGTTGAAAGACAGGATTAGAAGACCTACAAAACAAAACAAAAAGTTGAGAAAAGAATTAGTAATACAAAACCCTAAAACAAAACCCTAAAAGTGTGAATAGCATGGATACACAAGGAGGTTTATCCTTCAACACACACACACCAATTTAACAACCAAGAGGAGAGGGGAGGAGAGGGGAGGGAGGGCAAAGAAGAAGGTGGAGAAGAGCTTGGGAGAGAGAAGGAACTTTCAAAATAAATGAGAAAGCAAAAGAACAAGAAAATTACCCCATAATTACACACACATACATTTTACAACACATGTACATGTAACCAAGAGGAGATGGGAGTGAGGAAAAAGGAGGCATACCTGGCGAGGAAGCAAAACACACGCGCATTAAAAAAAACGTAAAAAAAGAGAGGTTTTGTTTTACTGTAAAAACCTGCGTAGTCGATATATGCGTTGAAATAACCGTTGAAAAAAGCATCGAAATCACGGTGGAAAACAGCGTCAAAAAGTACATGGAAAATAGCATGGAAATAAGCATTGAAAAAATAAAATTTCCATGCTCTTTTCGACAGATATTTCGATGACCTTTTCGACGCTTATTTCGACGATCGCTACTTTTCATTCAAATTCAAAATCTTTCCAGATCTTGCACGCCCCCGACATTTCAAATTACCTATCACCGACTACCACCACCCTCCACAAATACTTAAGGGAGGATTCCCCTCAAAAATAAGCATTCATTCCCATTGCAAATCAATATGGAAACCATGGACGAGGCCACACCCTCAAATTTTGTTGATTTAGAGGAGAGGACACTTTGCCCATGTACTCGCTGCAAATACCGAGTGGCTCGATGTCGACGAATTTGCAATGATCATATAAAGAAATGGAAAATATTTTCGGTGGAGCGATTGGAACATCTAATTAGTGGCATTGTGCGCTTCAACAATGACGAACTAGTGGATATCTGGCCTGAACAATGGAGACCAATAAGAGTAGCCTCAAAACCCAAGGAACTTGAGGCGGATTCGAAGCAAATACTAAAACATGACATGGATGACATGATAAATGCCTAACACGAAAGTGTGACATTTGCATTGAGACACGAGACTCGAGAGTGTGATCAATGATATATTACGCTAATAACTTTGTTTAATAGAGAAGAAGTAATAGATTACACTAATCACTTTGTTTAATCGAAAAGAACTGAAAATGTGGATTTGTTAGATGAGAATGAATCATTAAACAATTATCACTGCAACTTCTTGGATGGAAGTCACAGTTTCGACAAGATATATCTTCTTCCATTAGAATCAGTACGTGCTACGATACAATCGAGTCTATAACATGTATATCTATGTATAGTACATAGTGCTTATTTTGAATGATTCAAGCGTTCTAAGATGATGGGGACGCCATGCTTGGGCTTAAGAGTGAGAACGAAGATAGGAGCGTGTTTGTAATGGGGCGAAAGACGGAACCTGAAGCGGGAGAGAAGCATCGACAGGACGACTTTGGCTTCGATGATGGCGAAGTTCTGGCCGACGCAGTTGCGCGGGCCGAAGGAGAAGGGCATGTAGGCCGTGGGATGCTTGCACGCATTTGCCACTCCCTCGCCAAACCGCTCCGGCCTGAACTCGTCTGCATCCTCACCCCATATGGACTTGTCGTGGTGGATGGCAAGCACCGGCACCCACACCGACAGCCCTTTGGGTATGTGCAAGTCCCCCACTTTCATGTCCGCAAACGCCTGCCTCGCGAGCAGCGTTGCCGGAGTGTACAACCTCAGCGATTCGAGCAATATCATGCCGAGCTGCACGCACAAAACACATATCAATAGGAAACTAACCATATTAAGCAAAAATAGATCAACCTAGCTAAAGATTACCGTAACAGTACATGAATCCAGAGTCCATTCAACCACGTTATAAGCATTCATTTACCATCTAAACAGCAGGTACACGTCCTATAACAATGACCACTGTTTTACAGCAGCTCTCCTTTTTAGCATATTTGTCCTATCTTCTGCAGGTAGTATGCCCATTGCCTTGTGCCCAGATCAAATAAGGTGTTATTCTCAAATAAACCTATCATAAAGGGATACGGAACGCTACTTATCCCTGTAATGTAATGTATACAATTTGCAGGAATTAAACTTGTGAGGATCAGATGATTAATTATGTCGAGCTGCACAATACAATTGGCATATAGTAACATAAAAAGGAGGGAAAAATAAGGATAGTAGGAAAACGGATTCAATGGTCACCCACCACTTTGTGCTTGCTTAGGATGTCGGAGTCGGGTGGGTTGCCTTGGGTCAGGTGGAGTGTTTCTTCGCGAGCTCGATCTTGCCAGGAGGGATTAGAGGCGAGGAGCATGAGGGTCCACGTGAGGAGGAGGGAGGTGGTGTCGTGGCCCGTGAAGAAGAAGGTCTTACACTCGTCCATAAGCTGCTGGGAGGTGCAGCGGAAGCCGCACTGCTCCTTACTCGCAGCCTCGATTTCCCGTAGCATCAACCCCAACAAATCGTAGCCGTCGGATGACCGATCGCAGCTCATCCTCATCGCTTCTCGGCGAGCTTCAATGATCGCCATGAGCGACGCCTCCACTTCCATCTTCAACTTCTGTATGCTGCACATATTTGTGGGACTAGAATTTTAGCATCAAAAAATACGCTTAAAATAAGAAAAATAAGGCCGGCGGACTACCATAGCAAGGCAAGCTCGCTCTGGTGGTCAACTACTCTGCCTTAAGTCTTTGTATGTTTTAGAACCCTCCAAGAAGTTCTCAAAAAGAACATCCGTTGTTCATCGCCATATTTGGACCGTAGTAAACTGATGAAAAGTAGACTAGGGTTACCTACGCTACTTAGGGAAAGCAGATAAACTAGAAATTATGACTAGGAAAATTTGAAAACCAGGCAACGAAGCTAGTACACTAAGAATTATTTAATTAACTTAAAGATGCTAAATTATGTACCCCATGCATGTTTTTAAGAGTCGAATATTCAATGGAAAATAGGGCTAGGAACAAAGTCTACTTGTGCCAAAATGGCTAGCATGACAATTTTCACATAATGCTAGATAGGTGCCTCCATGTATGTTTTGAAGATTCAACTATTCAATGGAAAACTATAAGCAATGACTACTTAGTGAGTGACATGGCTAGCATGAGGAATAATATAGTGTTGAGGACTGGGGTTAAGCCTCAACAGTATCGACTCACCTGAGAAGGGTCACTTATCGTAGCAATTAGTGAACTAATTGTGTGAATTTTTTTCTTTGAAATTCAAAAAGTTTTATGTCCCTTCCATCTTCGTGCTCCTCACCTCCACATGCTCTTGCCCATGTCTATCATATGTGCACCTTGTTGCCTATGGTTTTCACCTCCATGCCATCTCCTCGCCTCCTTTGATGCTCATGTCTCTCTTTCCTCCCGAGCAAGCATGGAGTATGGATAGGAGCTACAATAGGTCTGACGTGCAATCACTAGGATGTCAAAGACAGAACGTGAAGTGAGCACAAGGCAGGTGAGCATGTCAAGCATAAGTGCACAAGCACGTATGGGGCAACACTGGTCCATGAAGTAGACAACATGGATTGGTGAGAAACAAGTTGATAGAAGGAAACTCGATATCTTTTGGAGGAGGGGGCTTCATGAGATGCTAGGTAGCACCCATGCTAAAAGAAGGTCCCCATAGCTAAAAAAGGTGACCATATGAGGGATCATAACTAGTTTGTAGGCCTACATATAATAGAGATGATTGGTAGCTCTCCACGAGAGCTACTCATGGATGGTGCTTGCCACCCACGTTGACAAAGCATGGTGAGAAATTAATGGGGGTACCCTATAGCTTTGAAGCCTCTTGATTATTCTTTTCCCTTTCTCCTGATATGCAGATCTAGGTGAAATCTCAAAAGCTATGAAAAATCATGGAGACTCCTTAGGGCTCTACAAGAGCCACACATTCCTACAATGCGAGGGTATGGGGATGGGCTTTCATAGTATCTTCCACAAGCATAATTAACTCGATCACTTGCATTAAAAATGTACCTTGCCAAGATTTTTCTAACCATGTTAAACTTACACAATTAAGGATCTAAATTTCTCTTAAAAAATATGTGTAAATCAGCAATTATGATGATTAGCTTGACATAATCAAAATTCGTGGGAATGCAAGGGTTTCTCATGCATTTACTGATTTTCAACTTGTAGAGCCTACATATGTGTGGCATCGAAAAAGTCCTTTATCTGGTCAAGTAACATCATTTGAGAGCTATAATCATAGCTAGCTACTATAAAACCTCAAAGGCTCAAGGGGGTCCACAAATGTCTACGACAAAGTGCTTGGACATGTAGGGATCCAACCACCACATACTTTATGTAGTAAGGATGACTAGCAAGAAATCCACAAACATTAAGCAACCATGCACAAAATTACCCCACACAAGATTTGAAGCCTTAACTTCTTCTATAAAAAGTGCTCCCTAGGCACTTGACCCACTTGCAGCCTGTGACATTAAATAAGTACCCAAATTTTTTTATGCTATGACTACGCATTGCTTGTGAACTTTAAAATAATAAGCAGATATGTAGGGAGGATTTCGTCAAGCTGTAGCCTGGATGCATCTTTTACGGACTTGAGACACCTGAACCTTCAAAATGAAGGCCTTGAAACTTAGGTCAAAGTTTAATTTATCAAATCTGTGAATATTTTTAATTACTTTGAGTGCCTCAATTAGCACAACACTATAATTGAAGTCTAAATTAGAGACAGTAGACAATAGTTGACTCAGCAAAAGCCCCCCATTAGCGCAAACTTCCAACTTCTAGGATTGGATTTTGGAAGTGTGTGTAGTTCAAGTGACTTCGATATGCTAATATCATACCCGAGTAGCATGAATCAACACAAGTCACAAGAATTGTTAAACATGCATGTGTGCATCCACCACTTTAATGAAAAAATAGGTTAGCATCACTTGGCTTGCCATCCTCGAACTCTGGAGTTACCCTTCAGCCAGAGTCCTCACCTCACTTTTACATGAAGTGTTCCATCTCGCATGCTCAACTTAAAGATGTCTTCTATACAAGACACGTGGAAGACATCTTCTCCTAAATGTTAAAGGCTAAAGCATCTATGTGGTACCTTTCAATATTGGTATCATCTCTTTTTTTTCTCTCTTTTTGAGATGGGGTCCTAAACTCTATCCTATTGGCACACATAATTTTACCCTATCTTCTACCCATATGCACACACCCAAATGCCACAAGGGAATACTACCTTTCTAAATATTGGCCACTTTTGAAGGCATTGGACAAGCTACTTTTGAAGGCATTCAACAAGCTACGGGACGAGCCCAGCAAGTGATTCACTCATCCGATTGGAGTGATAGTAGAGTTGTTAGTAAGTTAGCATCATAATCGAGTCATAATGTTTGATGTCCATGGAAGCCACGGTCCTTGACCTAGAACGTCAGGCTTAAGGGGCAAGCGTAACACATTGTTGTCACTACGGCATAGTTGATGATGATGAGGTGGAAATGGCGAGGCCTTTATCATCTCATTTTAATTAATCCGTGCTATGAAATTCCAAAGGAAAGCTAACAAAAGACATTGGAACTAAAGTGTTATTAACAATCTTGCGAATGAAGAGCTTAAGATGTTTGTTCTGATCAGAAAATTTATACATACAAGAAGTTAGATAATTAGAGGATGATATTGACCTTTGGCCATGCATGTGTGTTCGGCGATCCGACTGAGTGGAGAGTTTCTGTAGCTCATTGAGCTTGGAGAAGATTATCTTGCCTTTCTCATAGCTACTACTAAACTCGGTTCGTGCAATTATGTCTCCTGCAAGCCGGCTCATGTGCTCGCCAACTTCGATCTCTATCGATCCACTTCCGTCGTTGAGGAGAAGCTCATTCCATTGATCCAACATTTGCGAGATGCAATCTACCATATGCCCGACTTGGCCCTATGCATGATCATCAAGTTAGTTTGGGGAAGTTAGATCATGGTATCTTAATGTCCAAGCATCCCTTAACTAACTGGTTTAGTTCAACTAGGGCTTCATTTCTAGATTAATCGCTGATAGGTTCTACCTTGAGTTTAGAACATCCCTTGTCCTCAACTAACTGGTTCAGTTCATCTAGGGGCTAATAGGTTTTACCTTGAGTTTCTCGAGATGAAACGCGGGAGCAACTACCCTCCTCTGATGCGCCCATGCGTCTCCGTTAGCCATCAACAGCCCCTTCCCTATGAAATCATTCACTCCATCTCTTTGTAACTTCGACCTTCCCAAGCATTGCACATGCTTCGACGACAGCAGATCCTTGATTTGGTCCAGATCGTAGAGAGTCAACCGAGGTTCTGATCCCCACCAAAACAAAAATTGCTTTCCTGAACATAGAGAGGGACCACTAATTAGCCATTCATGACACTGATCAAACTTAAGCCGTGATTACAATAGCATTCTATGGATATTAGCGAGAAAGAATCATTCATTTACGATGCGCTATGGTCAGCTAAGACGTACTGGTGCCGCACACTTACCCCAACCCTTTATCAATTCCCGTGTGGATTATAACGAGCTAGCTTACACCTTAGCAAAAGAGAGGAAGTACCATAGCTTTGCGACCATTGAACGTAGTCAGGCATCAAGCGACCCACAATGTCGTGGGAAACGCCATGCATGTCGTCTTGGACGGCGTCCTTTCTCATCTGGTTTCTTTCGGCAAGATTGCCAACGATAAAGCGAGGCGTTGGCCCCGTGACGCCTTGCTTCAGCATCAGCTTCGTGATCCGATAAGGCCTCCAACAATAAGTATGAACAAACAATAGGAGCTTGCATGCCAAGAAGACACAAATGCTTGCTAGAAGCACCTGTGCAGCTGCAAAGCACGAATCAGCACTGGCAATATCAACCATAGTTGGCCTAGATTGCTTGAACTATATTGAATACACAACCTCCTGCAAGACTTTTTTTATAGAAGCGCATGTAGGGCTGATCATGCCGGTGTGGATATGACATTAATTACCCGGCGTGTTGAAACTTGAAAGACGGTTGATAGGCGTGATGCGTGGGCTTTTTCTGCGTTACTGTAGGCGAAGTTATTATCTACAGGTTACTCAAAGCTTGAGGAGGAGATACAATCCACGTATCAAAAGAGTCATGTGTCCGAGTGGCTTACGCGATCAATACTGTTGTGGAGCAAAGGCTGAAATGACAGATGAGAGAAAGAGGGAAAGGGGGCCGCTAGGCGGTACAATTAGGGATGGGTTTCGTCCACCATCCTTGAAAGGTTAGAAAGTCTGATTCGGAGAGGAGAGAGAGACCTATGGAAGCTGCCAAGAGAGCAGCAATCCTGCAGCTTGCTGTAATTATAATCCCTGCACAAGTTTAAAGGCTGCACTGATTACTCATGATTGCTTCGTTGCAGTACAGGAAGTTTGTGTGTGTTGTGGCTGGCTCTCATGAGCTAGAGACGTGTTTCCTACCTCGAGACCCCAATCCCATCACCGCCCCCCCTCTAAGATAATTTTCTTTAAGAATCACATCATAACTCCCAGTTTTGTGTGGATTCTCTTCCCCAATCTCATCACAGTTCACATTTTGTACGCAAAGCGTTGGTCGCTAGTCGAAGCTCGCTCGTTGGCTCGTCCCTTCGCCCACCCTTCTATGTGACAAGACCACAGAAAGCGCTAGATTTTTCATCAAAGCCACCCTTACTTTTCATATGCGGCTATATCACCTTCTTTTTCGAAAAGGTCACCGATTAACATATTCATATGCACCTTCTTTTCCCAGAGGTCACAGATTTTTTTTCACTACTGTACACCACATGGTAAATATATATTCACTTGTTGAAGCTTCTGTATAGAGTCTATACGGGCGGAAAGGTCTCCGGTCCACGTAGCGCACCGACAACTAATTCAGGCCAGGAATCGGCTTGTATTATTAATATTTCATCCACCTATTATTAATATTACTAATATTAATTTAATCACTCGGCCGGCCGCCACTTGTTGGCAACAATGTCAAGTAAAAATCAGATTCACCGACACAAAAACCATATCCTATATATGGACCCCTTGAAGTAGCTCCAGCATGTTATCAACTTGTGCACGCAGTTATATACCTCAAGCTAAGAATTCCAATTCCACGCTCAGGGCGAAGTGAGTCAAAACACGAAATTTGCAGTATGAACACCGCCTCCAAAATGGCGACTGCTTACTGTTTCATTATCACGAGGTCACGACTCACGACTCACAGGTGAGTGCTAGTGCTCAGCTACATTGTACGAGCTTCCTCTCCCAACTTTTGATTTCGAATGGAATTTGGAAGCTAAGGCTCAAAGTAGGGAGAATTATATGCTATAAAGGTTAGAGAAATGTCCTAGGAACTCGCGCACTCACCACTATAAAGCAGATACTTTATAACTTTATAAAGAAGCTATAAATTAAACAAATCACTTTATAAAGAAACTACAAATTAAACAAGCATGAAAAGCACAAGAATCTACTCCAAAGAGTGGGAGATTTGTAAACAAGGAAACGTTTATGCCCACAGAGAGAGCCTTCCTAAATGGCCCAAATGTGCCAAATTTGTTGTTGTGTGTGTGTGAGAGAGAGAGAGAGAGAGTGTCCGTTTTACTGAATGAGCTAGCCCACAACTTGCAAGTGAGTGTGTTAAATTTATAGAGCAACAGCAATTCAAACAAGTTGTTGACTAGGTTAAGGAACGAATATTATCTAGCCTCTTGCGCAAGTATTCTCTTATTTTATGAAACATCAATCTACGTTCGAGAGTGTAGTAAAAATTAGAAATTTCAAATTTAAAAAAACACCACAATGTCATAAGTGTCTCGAAACTAACAATGCTAAATGTATGTTGTAAGCATGAAAATTTACTTTCATAGGTTTACATACACACATATATACTTCCATACATATGCATATGCCTATGCATATACATTCAACAACCTGTGCATATGTTTGTGTGTATGTGTGTGCACATAAACACACACACACAAAATACCTACATGCATATATACACATACATACATATAAATATTATATATGTATATATATACACACACACATATATACATACCTATATAAGTATATATATATAGGTATACATATACATATGTATATATACATCATGCAAATGCATGTGTGTATGTATGTATATATATATATATATACATGTACATGTACATGTACATGTATATGTATATGTACATGTATACATATATGTATATGTATATATATGTTGTATGTATATATATGTGCATGTGTGCGCACATGAAAGTTCAAAAATAGAAACAATATTTACGTTTACTTTTTTTTAGAAGGGAGTAATAACAAAAATGTATAGAGCTTGCTGTTCACCAAGGAAACAAATAAGGATACGCAAAGTATTCTCAACAAATAATGAATGTCATAGTATTCTTAACGAATAATAAAATTCATAGTATTTTTAATAAACAATGAAAGTGATAATATTCTTAACAAATAATGAAACTCATAGTATTTTTAACAAATAATGATTATCAATTTTCAATCTACATCCACATGCACTAATGATTGTCCTTAAAATTTCATTATTTCATTATCAAGGAGTGTGTGTGTGTGTGTGTGTGTGTGTGTGTGTGTGTGTGTGTGAGAGAGAGAGGGAGAGAGAAAGAGATAGAGAGAGAGAGAGAGAGAGAGAGAGAAAGAGAGAAATTTTGGCATATTTAGATTGACTATCTAGTCTAAATGAAATTCTTATCTACATGCATATAAATAGAAGTTGGGTTCCTTCAATGTGTTGAAAATGTTGTGTTGGTTGGCAGGGTCAATTTGAAATTGATTATAGCCAAAGAAGCCATCTAAGAAAATGTAAGCTTCATTCCATTGCATGTTTGAAGGGGAGCATAGTTTCTTTATTTTGTTGCAATGTTTGTTTTAGGTAGAGCATAGTCCCTATATTTTTATGGATTTTTTTTTTAAATGGGGAGCATAGCCCCTTTATTCGATTGCACATGTTTAAAGGGCTATAAAGCCTTGATGAGAAAGGGGTATAAGTTTGCATGTTGTATTTGAGTGATATGAGGAAGCCAAATAGGTGGTTGAGAGGGCATGTGAGCATCACTTTACTGAGAGTACACATGGAGATGCCTTTTTAGCTTTAGATTGTTGTACTCGAGGAGGTCAATTTTTTGTGAGATATTCTTACTTCAATCAGTTGTGGTGCTTCTAGATTATCCTTACTTATGTTCTTATTTTTGTGGTTTCTTTCAATCTAAGATGTATGTTCTTTCTTTAAACACAATGTTCTTTCTTTAAACACAATGAAAAAGTTTTTACTCGACCATATTTTGGCCAGTTGAAAGAATGACTTCCATGGATGCCTTTTTGGACCAACCCTTTTTATTCCACCCTTTTATACTTTATCTAAATAAGGATGTTTAATGCATGGGCTACTCTTTTCTTTAGGTTAAAATTTTAAAAAGTGTAGCCATGCATTAACTGTCATTTTTATCTCTCAACTTAAAAAAAAAAGAAGGCACCCATACATTATCTCCACAGGTCTTTCTTTAAAAAAAAAGAAGGCACCCATACATTATCTCCACAGGTCGTTCTTTATTTAAGTTTTAGATGTTTATGGGCCAAATGCTTCATGGAAAATGCATAATAATCAAAAGTAAACATTAATGTAAACAAGACAATAATAGTTTGTACATAGCCAAGGAGTAGCCACAGTAATACTAAGCTAGACTTGCAATCCCAAAACATTAAGTGTAAATATGAAGCTATGCATACAATTCAAGAGTGACAAGAATAACGCAACCATAATTGCATAAATACACGATCTTTCTCCTTGTATAGTTTTAATCCTACTACTAGTGTGTACAAGCTTGAGATATGGAATATGTTGCGTACATGTTTGAGATTTCTTGTCTTCTCTCCCCCTCTTCTACACATGTATTTTATGTTCCTCTTCTTTCTAACAAGAATACCAAGCAAGCAACATCGTAAGTGGAGAGGAGTGCCACATTGCTCTCTACCCAAGGACCATGATCGAGGTGATCACCATATAGAAATGCATTATTTACATCCATTTGATGCATTTCCCAACCATTTTTTGCAACCAATGTAATCACAAATCTCACTATTCCCATCTTATCCACAAGGCTAAATGTTTCATCATAATCCAAACCACGTGTCTGTGCATATCCCTTTGCACGACCATCCATTCTTTGTGCCTTTATATTGATCCATCTGACTTACATTTCACTTTATACACCCATTTGCAACCAATGACATTATTTCCACTTGGTAAGGCAACCAAGTCCCATGTATCATTGTGTACCAAGGCATACATTTCTTTGGCCATTACTTTCTCCCATACATGCTTTCCAATAGCTTCTCCAAAACATGATGGTTCCACATGCTTTATCATTGATGTCATGTATGCATAATGCATTGCATACCCATGTCAATCTCTCCATTGGATACCTAATCCTTTGTGACCTTCTCAAAACCTGTGGATCACTTTGTACACCCTGTGCTCTAGCATGTGGAGGAACATATCTCTCTTACCAAGTACACCTAGAGTACATAATTCTGAGATGCCAAGTTCTTCTTCTAAGCTTTCCGAGCTAGATGACTCATAACCTATTATGCCAATTCCTTCAACCTTCTTTTTTTTCTTTGTCAACAATACTTCCACTTGTGCTCACACTACCATGTCTCAACCTTCCTGACCATGGACTTACATTATTACTTCCACTTGATGTTTTACCTCACCCACATAATGAAGTAGTGCTCTCTTTTGGCAAGTTCATATGCACATCTGCATCTATGTCAGCCACCATAACATCATCTTTGCTTTTATACCAACTTGGCAACTCATGAGACACCACATCTCTAGAAATGAGAACCTATTTAGTTTCTAGATTGTAACATTTGTAAGCCTTTCTATCTTATGCATAACCAATGAATATGCACTTCTCGGTCTTTGGGAGACCAATTTCCTTCTCTTCTCATTTGGCACATGTACATAGGTAATACATCCAAAAACTTTGAGATGTCCAATATTTGGCCTAAAACCTAACATTCTCATCTCAGGGAGTACTCTCATGTATGACAGCTCTGTAGGTGTCTTATTCAAAATGTACACCGTTGTGGCACATGCTTCTTCCCATAAATACAAAGGCATACTCTTATCATTCATCAATGCTCTTGCTACTTCACCTATCTCACGATTCTTTCTCTCAATAACTCCATTTTGCTAAGGAGTATACCTACATGTAAGCTACCTTCTAATATCATGATCTCTCAAGAATGCATCAAATGCATGTGAAATGTACTCACCACCACCATCTGTCCTCAAACATTTAATCCAATGGCCATATTTCTTTTCCACAAGTGCTTTGAATTCTTTGAACTTTCCCAAGGCTTCACTCTTGTCTTTGGCAGAAAATAAATCCATGTCATCTTGCTGAAATCATAAATAAATGTTATGTAATACTTTCTCCCATTTATTGGTTGGGTTTGCGTGGGACCCCATATATCACTATGCACAACCTCAAGTGGACTTATACTCTTTTGACTATCCCTAGGAAATGGTAACCTTGCTTATTTTCCAAATTGGCATGCATCACAAACATGTGTACTCCCATCATATTTGAATCTAGGTATACCACCAACAATGCCTTTTGTTTGATGGATTTTAGCTTTTGAATGTTTACATGACCAATCGTTTTGTGCCAAATATCAATGTCTGGCACTATCCAATGACTATGAGAAAACATGGCCGACTTCAATTCTGGAATGCTTGCATCTAGCTTTAACATTGTTCCTTCTTTTTGACCTTTTGCAATCAATTTGTAGCATGCTTAAAGTCATCAAAAAAAACAACCATGTTCATTAAATCTCACTTGCAATCCTTATTTAACCATTTATCAAACTGATGTCAAACTCTTTGTGATAGATGGCACATACAACACCTCAAATATAGTTTTCACCTTGCCATCATGTATCCTCAATGGCACACTACCAACATGTGTAATAGGATGCTATAACCTATAGCATCACAACCCTGATTGTGTGTTGGAATCATGTTATCAAACCACTCTCCATGACATGTCATGTGGTTTGATGCACCTGAATCCATATACCACGGGTTATCACTCTCTTTGCAAGATGTCATAGTACCCATCACATGCTTCATGGAAAATAAATGATCTATATGTCCTTCATTGCTAGATGATGCATAGTTTCCATGTTGTACTCTACCACCACGAACATCATTTTTATTTTTGTAGCAATATCTAGCCATATGTCCAAGTTTACCACAATAATAACCCTCAATGCCATGCATATTTTGCTGCTATGGGTGCAAACGAGACCTCTACCACACAAGATCCAAACCTCCCTCTAGCAGGAGGGTAACAACCTCTACCACCACGTGCACCAAATGATGGTTGTGAATCCTACCGTTGTTGTGGTGGCCTATCATGCCAACCATGCTCACCTGTTCGTCCTCTCAAACTAGATCTCCCCCTACCTCGATCAGCTCAATGAGTGTAGAATTCTTAGTTCCTTGTATGCTCACTAGTACTAGATGAAGCACCGAATCCAAGTTTCATTGCCTCCGGGTTGTTGCAAGATCAGGGTGTCCAATTTTGTCTAGTTTATGCTGGACTGGGATAATGCTAGGAGAGTAAATTTAGGGGGGCAAGGTACTTCAAATGAGATCAATAAACTCAAAGAAAAATACACATGCACTAAAATTAACCCAATATAACTTAAATTAATATAAATTAGTCTAATTAATCAAAATTAATTAAAAATATGATGAAATGATTTAAAAAATGATATTTTCATACTTAGAGTGATCTAATTTTTTTTCCATAGATGCACTATTACAAGTACACTAGTCCCTATAGGTTTTAGATGATTTACATCAAAAATGTAATTTTACTAAATAGATTATTAATAATTGCAATCTTTCTGATAGCTTGGAAGAATTTTGAAAAAGAGATCATTAAAAATCCAACCATTGGATTTGCAATTTTGGCTAACCACCACATTCTACTGATGTCTCATTATCTACCACTCTTTTGATCTACAAGATTGAGCATTTTGAGTGGTAGTTATTGTGTGGGTAGTACCAAAAGTTGCATATATTATAACACTTTAAAGACCTTAAAATATTTAAAGAAAATAGACAAATAGCTTAAAATTTTCTCAAAAAATAAAGTTAAGCTCTATATTATGTGAAGATATAAGGTCCAAAGTGGAAATCTCATATGAGTTTATATGTAAAAGATATTAGCATCTTATGGACTTAGTCCAAATTTGGGACACGATGTATACATTGACTTTATACCTAAGAAAAGAAGGACTTTTGACTATCTAATGCTTAATCAAATAAAAGTATATCCCCAACTTTTCACGCGATGTTCTAACAAAAGAACTTGAAAATAAATTCCTTCCTTAGCTAGGAGAGATTAGCCACTAAAGGTAAACAAATGCCTATTTTGTTTACAGGGTGCCTGAGTGGACAAAATTGGGGCACCCTGATCTTGCAACCACCCCTCCACAGTAAGTAAAGAGATCAACTCATCAAAATCTGGGGAGCTCTAACCCTAATAGAGGTTTTAAATGCTTTGTGGTCCTTGCCCAAATCATTTAATGTAATGGTAACCAAATCATCATCTTTCATGGGAGCACTAATAGATGAAAGTGCATCAATCTCTTGCACATAATGATTTATTTATGCTCTTGTTGCATCAAGTCACACTATCTATCTTGTTCTTCAATTGCATCTTCTTTGGTTGTGTAGTTATATCATACAGCTTCACCAATGTATCCCATGCATCCTTGGGATTATGTGTGTCCTGAATATGGCATAACATGGTATTTGTCACACAAATTGAGAAATAATGTAACACTTTGAAATCCCTCTCTATCCAATTCCTTTGTGTTGTAAGTTGGGCTGGTGTTACATTCACTGGGGGAACCCTTGGCTCTGTCCACCAAAGAAAGTTTGTCATGTAGTACTTCCAAATCCAGAAGTTGTCTATTAAGCTTTTTCCCAACAATATTGTTTGGATTGTCACTCATTTTTCTATGCACAATGTTCACTAAGTATTGCAAATAATCAACTCAAACACACTTACATACATGTACTTCATCACCAATGTTGTCCGCACATTCCACAATTTTTATGGACGATAGAATCTAAGACTTAAAACCACTATTTGTATAAGGTAAAAATAACTTGGCGCCACTCACAAAATCTGAGAAACACATCCAAAATAGTCCTCCACTTTTCAAAACACTCCAATGAAACTCACACTTTGCATACAAGTTCACCCAAGTAGTATTTGAGCTTGACTATATATGAACAGTCCACTATGCCCAGTTATGATAGGATTTGCCGAGCCTTCAAATTATTCAAATGCTTATGAATTGATCTTTTGCTTATTAATCAATTTAATTGTAATTTACAACCATATCATATTATAATCAAAGATATCTTACTCCCATAGCTTGTGGACCTCAGGCATATAGAGGTCCACAAGGTGTCGGAGGAGCAGACAACAAAAAACCTTGCCTTTGTCTCGGTCCACAATGTGTTTCCACTTGTTCGATGGAGCACTCTACGCCCACATCCCTATACAAGATTGTGGCACTAACAGTGGTGGGACTGGCTACTTGAGCAGATCTGTGATACTCCATTCATTACTCCTATAAGGAAATAAAACAAATAGTTATTAGACATTGAAATAAGTAGTATAACATACAAAACATACTTCATACGTGTGTTGACGCCTCTACTGAGAGTCTTGGGTGACATAACCAAGCCTCTATGTACCTCTCCTCTGTGTCCTGTACAATTGACCAAATATAACTATTATAGCAATTTTTAAACAAATTATATCTCAAAAGAGACAAATTATAGAAATTATACATACTGATCTGGCTACATAGCGCTAATGGGCTTTTTCTTTGTCAAGACTATTGTGCCCAATAAATGTGTCCACCCCAACCCTAGAAACTGAAATAAACTGTACTTGTCGATGACTTCTTTTACAACTCTTGCAAAAGGGGCCTTCGCCATGATGGGGTCTGTGCTCTTTTGGTACTTTCTGATTTCTCGCAAAGCCACGGTCCCCGGTTTCCATCTTCTCTTCTTGTTGGCTACAGGGGGTGGTGGTGGATGCGACCTCTCTTCCCATGGTTGTCTATCATTTCTAATTTTTTTCCCCTTTCTTGCTCGGCTGGATCTAGATTTAGTCTTCTTTTACTTACTTCTGCCTTCTTCTTTTCTTGTTCTTGTTTTAATCTGCGTGCTTCTTGAATTCTTTGTTCCCGTCTTTCCCTCTCCCTTTGCTCCTCCTGCTCCTGTCTTTCCCTCTCCCTTTGCTCCTCCTGCTCCTGTCTTTCCCTCTCCCTTTGCTCCTCTTCTTGTCGTCGATCCTCCTCTTCCATCTCCACCTCTTGCTGCCTGTTTGCACGTTCCTTCTTTCTCTTGACACAAATCTTTATTCTTTATTTTTTAGGTGGAGGCTGGGGCTGACGCCTCTCAAGTTCCTCATGTAGTGTTTGTGCTAAGAGTCTATCCTGCTCCTCACGACGGCTTATTTCCTCTGCTTCATAGAAGTTAGCAGCCTGTTGATACTGCTCTTGCTCAGTACAGAGAAGTGCTTCCTGGTCTTCCTCAAATGCGACCCTTAGCTCCTCTTCTAGCTGCTGAGGGAGTAGGGCTTGTTGTTGCTCTCTTCTTCTATGCACCTCCTCATCAATCTGGTGTTGTTGCTCTTCCAGCACACGTTCCTGCTGCTCAGCCTCTGAGAGAGGTTGGGGGAATGGTGTACGCGTGGCTCTAAATGAGCCGGTGTCTCCAGGCTGCTTGGAGACATCCTCAATATTGTCCAGTCCTGATGAAAACACATCCGGCTGTACATCTTCCTATCGAGTCGCTACCTCTCTGTCCATGCTTGTATGCTTCTTTTTGATGCATTTTTGCACTTGTTGAAATGCCTGTGCCGCGGCGACTGCCTGTATCAAATTGTGTGCACTAGACGGTACGTTTGGGTTCTCAGTTTTACGTGCAGTTTGCTTAGTTCTAGCCATCCATTAACTTACACGAGTGAATGAATGTGAAAATGTACTTTTAAAACTCACTTT
This sequence comes from Cibotium barometz, assembly GCF_041138505.1. Taxonomy (NCBI): domain Eukaryota; kingdom Viridiplantae; phylum Streptophyta; class Polypodiopsida; order Cyatheales; family Cibotiaceae; genus Cibotium; species Cibotium barometz. Next base: position 31,797,098 of record NC_141091.1, read on the forward strand.
TACAGGTTTATATAGTTTTTGAAAAAAACTTATTAATAAAAAAAATCTCTAGAAATTTTAAAAAAAAGCTTTAACTTAAAAAAGGCTACAATTTTTTAATATGGAACCCATTTTCGACCCATACGCCTACGCGCACCGAACCACTCACGCATCCCATGCATGGCACTTGATGCTCGCCATGCAATTGCTCGTTGCAGATTGACATTTTTTACAACCTTTCGTAGTAATGACACCTGCTCTTTTGGTTTCTGTCGGCGTCGACCTCCCAAACTGCAATAAAACCAATTAAACATCTCATGCAAGGCATTACTTTTTTCCTTACCACCTCCACCATGTCGCGTGTTCTTAAAGTATGATGTCTTAGCTTGATAATGAGAGCGCTCCATTCCTTGGGTGCTCCAAATTGCCATTGGACCATATTGGTCGAGAAAAAACTGTGCGTGGGCAAATATAATGTGCTGCAACAAAGATCATATCAAAATTTTACTATTTGGCGATTAATATCAGTAAATAGATAGAAAGGTAAATACCATATAGTGGGTGATATGTGTTTCTCCCCATGCATCAACCATTTGCTGAGTAAATGTATGTATTGCAGTCTTTAAGTTTGCAATCTCCTCAGCAACAAGTGGAGCCTTTTCTAGCAATTGAATCATTTTGTCAAGTGACTCCCACAGCCTTACCCGCTTGAGACCAAGCTCTGCATTATTCCCACGATAAGTGGTGCATTCACAAATGGCCTTCCATATCTCATATTTTGTGTGACTATTGTACCCCTCGTAATTTGAGAGAAGGTGTCTTGTTTTGGACCCACCCATGCATATTTTGTTTGGATTATCCTGACCCGCCGGTCCTGACTTTTTAGTATCCTTAGTTAACTTTATAGCACCACCATGAAGCCCCACGCTTGAAAGAAAGGACATCTTCCAGCTTACTGATGCATTCGTGTTGCGAAGATGTTCAGGCTCCATATTCCATGCATAATTGATATGTAACTTCAGTAATTTGTCCATTATGCGTAACCTAGCATGAAGCGTGCAAATATGAGTACAAGAAAGTGGAATCTCTAATTTAGGGCTCCATGAGATATCTTCTTAATCACGATTAGGCAGACAATTGGTATTATAATTCATAATGCCATTAACCCGCTGCATAGGTTTCTTTGGATCTTTGTTTTGCGTTGTACTCATTGAAGGTGGTTGTACATTTTTCTTGCCCTTTGCATGAGATTTGGTCGTCTTGGTGGCTGCAACCTTGCCTGAAGCTTTGCCGCGTTCAATATACTCTGATTTTGAAGGCAGCAATAAATACATGGAAAAAAAGTATTTGCTCCTAGCTTGCATCCTAGCATACACTTCAATGTCTTTAAATCACCTGCCATGTGCCACTCAACTGTAAATGTTCCTACATCTTCCACATGCAAAGTTTCTCCTTTTGATTGCAATGATATGACATTTGGGATGCCTATTCGGGTAAGGTACCATCGCAATATATCATTCGTCTCTCCTGTGGAAGCTCAAATGCTGACAACCACCATATATTCTTTTCTGATTGCACTCCATAGTAATCTTTTCCCTGAGATTGACTTCCCGTGATGGAATTTGAGGCTTGTGCACTACAGTCAAGAAGATTATCATCCTGTTCCAGATTTCCTTTGATAGCCCTGTTCATAAGTGTTAGGCTGACTCTTTCTAATTTTCGTCCTTTTACAATTTGACACTCATCAAGCTTTAACACAAACACAGCCTGACCTTGGAACTCCTCAATGCTTAGACCATAATAAGAAATCATAGCTCTTTGAAGGGTCCTTAAATCAATAAAGACATTGTTGTACTTGTTGTACTCAAATACCTTTGTAGTACATACAGAGGCAGAGCATCCTTTGTAGTACATACAGGCAGAGCATCCTCCACATGACGGTAGCCACCTAACATGTTCGCAATTTCTGAGTTTGCACTTTTTCTTGCCATGGTTACACTGTATGGAGTTGGTAGCATGGGTCGAAGAAGTCCTTTTGCACGATGACCTAGTGTAAACACCCTGTACATGGCTTCATATCCCTTCCTACTGACACCAGCACTATCACATGCATCCATAATCTGTATGGAGCTTACCATATTTTGCAGCTCTCTAGAAATTTTGTTTCGGATTTGCTTAGATATTTTGCATGTGGGATCTTCTAGCAGCTTTGACATGTCTGATAACTTAACAACATGTTTCAATATGCCTGCTCTACATTTCTCAGCACCACCTTCATATCCCATCATATCCCCAGCAATATCTCTACAAAATAACATCAATATGTTTCACAAAATAGAATGGCCTGCAAAATAATGGCAAGAATAAAAGTTACCTTGTTGCTCGTACACGTCGTTTTCTTGCTCCACTTAGGGTTGCCAAGGTTTCTAGGGACTGACGCTTTCTTTTCCGTTGTCGAAAGCCTACTGGAAGCTTCTTCAGGCTTGCAAGGTGTCGTTGCTTGTTTCGTGCATCCTGTTTGGCTGCATTCATCTTGTCTCGTTCAATATCAAAGGCCTGCTTAAGCAACAAGTTGTTCTTCTGGAGCTCCTGATTCTGAGTTTTCAAGTTGTTCACCACTTCTTCAAGCCTATCAATGTCCTTGTGTTGCTGCTGCAACTCATGCCATAAGCCTCGAAAATGCACTCTTGAATGCAATTCCTGAGCTGCAACAAAAGAAAGCCTCCTACAATAGCCAAATAGACCATTAGCTCCATCACCTACATAACTAAGAAATGTAGTGATATTAACAAAATGAGGTGGAGCATTGGTGAGCGGGTCAATAGGGTATATGAATCCATTCGTCCAGAGGTCAATACATTTTCACCCTTGTGATCGAAGAGTACCCAATGGCACATTGGTCACACCACTTGTTTTTATGCTGCGGCGGATGGTAGCATACTCAGCAGCCAAATCTACATGTAACCTGAACTTTGCTGCTCTGTTAGATATATCTTCAAGTGGCATTTTCTTTAGGGTTAGGCAATGCTGAAAAGAGCTTCTTGTAGAACACAATGCAAGAGTGAGGATAGGGTATTCTCAGGAGAGTGCAATGAAGTTTTGCTGTAAAAAATATTAGAAGATCATAGATCTTCTGATTAGGTAATAGGAGAAAGGACAAGGAAGATGGCAAGAGGCATAGAAGATGGTAGATTGAGGTTTTGCACCATAATACAATAGAGAGAGAGAGAGATGTAGATTGTAGACGGAAGTAGGGGATATGTATGGTAAACAATGCAAGAATGGAAAGTGGTAAGCTCTGAAGCTATGGAGGTTGACAGAGGGATTTTCTGCACTTCAATGTGGGAAAGACATGAGAGAGAGAGAGAGAGAGAGAGAGAGAGAGAGAGAGAGAGAGCAGAAAATGATAAAAAGATGAGGCATGGAGGATGAGAGAGTGTGAGATATCTGCATTTGGAAGTGCAGAGGTTATGGAAGCTTACTAATCAGAGATGCATAGCCATGGCACACCCAAATGTGAGAAAGGGGAAGAGAAAGAGAGTGGTAGTGAGACGAGGGCGTCTTAGAGAGAGAATATAGAGAGAGAAAGTGGGGGGGTCCTAAAAGTGGAGGGAAGAGAGGAGGGAAGGCTTTTCAGCCATTTTGAATTTGGGGAAACCAAAAAGTTACCCCCAATTTAGCTCAAGCAAATATATATTTGAAAAAATAGAAATTCAAATAATGATTGCATGAAGATCCCCTTGTCAGGCCTAGTCAAAGTTTTCTTAGAGTCCTTAAGCAAAAGTACTTAAAAGCATAATATGGCAGCTTAAAGGGCCCCCATAGACCTCAACCTAATGACCCCATCTTCTTCTTCTTCATAACCAATCTTTTCAGCCCTCCACTACACAAAGGAGCAGAAAACAAGCCAAGATCTAACCCTAACTCTACCTCCTACGAGCTTCGCCATGGCCAAGGATCCCGTCCGTGTTCTTGTTTTACCGGAGCTGCAGGCCAAATTGGTTAGGCTCTGATACCATATTGGAAGAGAGGGAGAGACAGCAAAAACCAGAGCCTACAGGCTCACCTTTTGTTCTATCCATTACTTTCACACTCACACACATGTATATAGAAAAGACCTAATCTCACTAATATCTATCTGTGAGACCAGCTTATTAACTACGGCACACATGTCCAGTTGTATCTAGCTATAGCTGGTGTCGGTCATGATCTAACACATAAAGAAGGAACACACGGGAACTGAGCTTGACTTCTAACATCCTAAGCACAAGGCTTGTGGTTAGTTTATGAATTAGTGCAATTATTCCTTCATAGTCTCCCAATGAGGTTCTCAGTCAGGAGTCTTTCGAGGAGATTGAGTCTCCCAATGAGGATCGTGAAGAGAGTCTCGCCAACCAACTAATGTTCTACCTCCAAATCCCTCCCGGTTACCTTTTTTTTCTTCCTTCACCCCCAATCAAGCGCAGGAGTTAAAATAATCTTCTCACATCCCCAAGGAACTTTGTGTGGGAATGAGCACTTATGTGGAAAGATTCCCATGGACAAAGTAATCATCACTTAGTTGAGGAAGATGAGGATTGAGAAAGTGAACCCTAGGACTAGCGGTAGGTAATTTTGTCGTGGAATCACCAACGTTTCTTTGTACGATTTCTACGTGATAATTAGAAGTGGAAGGTATGAATAGGCCCAATGAAGCACCCTTCACCTTATTCAAGTCCTACCTTCGTGACCATGAATCTTGGGAAAGATTTGTGCTATCATAAAGATGGAGCTATCAAAATGTTAGTGTTAATTGGCCAATACATGCCATTGGAAAGCTAAGTGCATTATGGCGCCTCTACCACATTGTGCCAAATATCGTAGGACCAGAAGTTAACACAAGAACTCAATGAAGGAACCAATCAGCTATAACTTGGAGTCCTTGGACATCATCTTCAACAAGGTCTTTGACTTTAAGATCATGAAAGAGAACCAAGAAGCTTGATGTGTTCCAATGTACCTTAAATTTTTTTCTAAAGTTAGTATTCTAATAGGCTTACCAAGGGCCAAGAGATCTCACAAGAATGGTTTAGAGGTTGCCAATGATGGCCCATAAGAGACCAAAGAGGTAACTTTAGCATTGCCTAGAGAGAATCTTATGGAGGCATTCAACAGAAGATACTTCTCCACTTGTGGATATTAAGGGAAAACATGGCAATGCTTGGTGCAGAGAGAATCCTATGGAGCATTATAAACAAAAGATACTTCTCCACTTGTGGATATGAAGGGAAAACATGACATTTCTTTTTGGTAAAGGGTGGTTTGTGTGTAAGGTTTGTGAAATGAGAAAACATAGGCGGGCGATGAGTAGGGTGGTTCATGTGCAAGCAAGGTGGGCTTATGAATGACATGAGTATTTTTGCATAAGCAAGAAGGCAATGTGAGTCTCAACAGGCCAGCTTAGAAGGCTAGGTAGTGTAAATAAAAATGGGCACATGGCGTAGAAGGAAACACGATGGCCACTGTGAAGGCGAGTGTGGTAGAGCGACGGGGTTGAACCGTCGTGGTTGACACGTGTAGATTTATGGTGGGGCGTGGTTAGGTAGGGGGTGGGGGACACACATGGAGGTGTGGTTGGGGTAGACATGCCTAGTGGACTTGGGGCAGGGCCGCGGGGGCGGGGGGGATCCAATGGGGGGAAGGTTAGATAAGGCCATAGTGATTTTTTTTTCTTTTTCTTTGTACAACGTGCATTCAAAGGGTATTAAAAAATACATTTTTTAATGAATTTTGACTTAAGAAAATGACTCCTTTTTTATTTATAAACTTACGGGGTTTTTTTCAAAATGCCATTTAAAACCCCCTTATGTAAGTAGATTTTTGTAAACTTTTCTTAAAATCTTGGTTCAAAACCCCCTTATTTAAAACCCCCTTATGTAAGTAGATTTTTGTAAACTTTTCTTAAAATCTTGGTTTAAAAAAACCCTCCTAATAGTGATCGCACGTAGTAGACTTACATATTTTTAAGCGAACCCCCCTACGAGACAATGTATAAATTTGCATTTGACAAACTTTTGAAAAGACCAATACTCATAAAATATGTGTATATCCACTCATACACCAAGCTCAAGGGGATTGTTTCAACTTGTACAATGCCTTACTATCTTTTCTTAACTTCCAACATCCAAGCACACCTATTTTGGCCTCACAAACTGAGGACAAAAGCTGTCCCAGGAAGATATCCCTCTACCAAAAAGTCTACTCAATCGACATGCCTTAAAATGCATCCTACTTGGCATGGTACCCAAGAGTATATTTGTGAAGGATGCATCCTTTTGGTAAACTTTCTCACCAAACTTTCCTAAAAAATGTAGTAGATAGAGCTGATCACAAGTTGCATCTCATACATAGTGATGTGTGTGGTCCAATGAGGACTACTTCTTTGGGGAGGAAACTTAGTTGAAAATAAAACTATCTTAAAAGTTCAAACTCTCCATTCAGACCTGGGGAGGGGGAATATATGTCTAATGCATTTGAAGATTTTTTGGCATAAATATGCGTTAAGCATCAATGTGGAATTCCTTATATACAATAGTAAAATGGTGTTGTTGAGAGATGAAATAGGACTCTTATGGAGTTGGTTAGATACATGGTTAAAGGGTAGCAGTTTCCACACAAGTTTTAGATGGAAGAAGTTATTTGCACTACCTATGCGCTAAATAGGTGACCCACTAAAACTTTGAAGAATATCACTCCTTATGAGGCTTGGTTCAATTGAAAACCTAAGGTTGAACACGTGTATTTTTGGTTGTTTGGCATATGCACATATGCCAACATAGAGACAAACTAAGCTTGATTGACAGTGAAATGTATTTTTATTGGTTATAGTGCTGAAAGAAAAGATTCTCGTCTCTATAATCCTCTGAAAAAGAGGACTATTATCAATCGTAGGGATGTCATTTTTGTAGAAGATTATGTCTAAACCCTCTTGCTTGCACACTGGCATTGAGTGGAGGTAGAGCTCTCCATATCTCTCTTCTTCTTTGCTCATTACCTAGCTTGTGGATCTCCACTTGGGTGACACAAGTGATGGTGGAGTGAGCCCCTAGTGGCCTCACATATAGGGAAGTTAACCCTCATTAGGGTTTGCTAAATGCAAGTCTCCGAATCGACCCTTACATGGTTTCATTCTCTTCTTCTCTCCCTCTCTTGTGCAAGGTAGTATATTTTGGTTAACAAGCAACACCCTAATGGCCTTATTCGGAGAGACGGAGAGAGAGAGAGAGAGAGAGAGAGAGAGAGAGAGAGAGAGAGAGAGAGAGAGAGAGGGGGGGGGGAGGGAGGGAGGGAGGGAGGACTAACCTTATTAATAAATCCAGATTAATGAAGCAACACCCTAACAGCCGTAGATTGCAATGCTCCCACTCACATTACCTTCATATTGAGCTCCTTTGTGGCTCTCTCGTGCTCTGTATTTGGGGGGTTCAAATAGAGAGAGAGAGAGAGAGAGAGAGAGAGAGAGAGAGAGAGAGAGAGAGAGAGAGAGAGGACTGACCTTATCAACAAATCCAGATTGCAATGCTCCCACTCACATTACCGTCATATTGAGCTCCTTTGTGGCTCTCTCGTGCTCTGTATTTGGGGGGTTCAAATAGAGAGAGAGAGAGAGAGAGAGAGAGAGAGAGAGAGAGAGAGAGGACTGACCTTATCAACAAATCCAGATTGATGAAGCAACACCCTAACAACCCCAGATTGCAGTGCTCCCACTGACATTACCTTCATATTGAGCTCCTTTGTGGCTCTCTCATGCTCTGTATCTGGGGGGTTCAAATAGAGAGAGAGAGAGAGGACTAACCTTATCCCAAAATCCAAATTAAGGAATGGCTGCCTGAGAAGGGTGCCCATGGACATCTTTTAGTCTAGTCTACATGCAAGAATGTGACACCCGAACAGCCTAGGCTCCAGTGCCCATTGCCTCCTGCTCACATTACCTTCATGGTGGGCTACTTTTTGGCGCTCTCATGCTCTATATTGGAAACCCACAAGGCAGCTCAAAGGCAACCAAGTGGGCCCAAAGGGTATTCCACCAGCAGAATATCCCTAGGGGGCCTGCTTCGCAAGTGAGGAAGAGAGGGCTCCTCCCCCTGCTGAAAGGTCATTGTCCCACTAACACAAGAAAATCTACTGTTTGAGCTTCCACCTAAATTTCATGGGGGTAGGGGTGAAGGGATTGTTAGAGATCTCCTCCCTCTATTGAAAGGTCATCATCCACTAACACAAGGGAATCTACTATTTGAGCTTCCACCTAAATTGCATGGGGTAGGGGTGAAGGGATTGAAAGTAAGTATAATAGTCATGTATGGACATATGAGGTAACAATTAATATATATTGGTTTTAAGGTGTTGTAAAAATGAGAAGATATGGAGGCCATTTACAATGCTCCAACAATTTTTTCCCCTTCGTTGAACGGACCCAAACTGGTAATGAAAAGCACTGGGAAGGAAGACTAGCAAGAAATTTTACATCTGGTGGTCAATGTGTCTGCATTGTGGTTTGCCACCTCTTTGTGTTTTTGAATGTCAATGCAGATTGATTATTTGCTACCCAAAGGCAAATTTTAGAGACTTCATGGTGGTTGATGAAGCTCAAGCCAATTGGAGAGCCATTAGAACTGTGTTTAGTGGAGACCCAAACAAAGTTTTGAAAGACAAGGAGAGATCTTTCTTGTTCCATTGGGAACAAAGCCTTGAAAATAACTCAAAGAAGTGCATACCTCCTTGTCACCAAGAAGAATTCAAATTTAGGTGCAGGCAATGGAAAGATGCACCATCCCAAGAGATAGCATAGATAGAACTCAATAACCTTCATGCACGGTTCAAAAAGGGACATGTAAACAAAAAAGAGATCTCCATGTTGGAGACATGGATTACTTGGTGGCATGCAAGAGTTGCGCGCACGGAGTGAATGCATGCTAAAGGTAATCTCTATCAATATTCAACTTATGATGTTAGCTTGCCCTCCCTTTCTTTTTCAACATGCGTTGACATCTTTATTGTGTTATTTATGGTATGGAAATGCTCGATGGATATTTAATTCCTAGAGGTACCCACACTTCTGAATGTGTGTACCACTACTTTAACAAGTGTGTTGCTTCAAAGTTCATGGTATATGAAATATATGAAGGGAGTGCACTTGGGAAGTGGTCCCAGTCTTGATAGGTTGGCAGAAGATATTCGACTATAGGTTGTAGCTTTGTGTCAACTAAGTTCATTGACCTTACAAATGAGGTGGCTGTTGATATGAACATTACAGGTGTGGATGCTTGCATGGGAAACATGAAAACTATAAGAAGGAAGAGGCCCCATTCCTTTCAAGGAAGCATACATGACAACGACTCTCATCACCTAGAATACCAATATGTGAATGTGGCAAGATCAACAAAGAAACAAAGCGGAGCTATGAAGAGTGAATCACACCATGGAGAAGCAAATATCCATAAAACAGCATGGGCTATTCGAAGAATTAATGTTGGCAGTGAAGTAAAGTGTCAAGGATACCAAGAGGACAAAGGGGTCAAATGCAACAAGCTCATTGACATTAAGGGAAGGTCAGGAAAACAAGGTGTGCCCACACCTTGTTTCTTTGGGAGAATCAATACACATGTAGGCATACGCCAACAAATGATCTAGTTTTGTGGTGATAATGTTGGGGACATTCTTGAGGAATGACGAAATCTCTACACTCAAGGTAGGAGGGTTTGAGCTGAATAATAGTAATCAAGAAGTACTTCCAGATGTAGGGAAAAATAGAGATGGAAGTGCAAGTGGTGTAGAACTCACTTACATGATGGATGTGGAATAGACTACAAAAGTTACTAAAGATATACAAAAAAGGATCAAATCATCCATAGGCTTGGAGTGTGATGTGCAGCATGTCAATGTGATTGTGGAGAAGGAGCATGTGGAGTTCACTCTCTCAACCATTGGGTCACGTAAAAAGGGTTAGAGGTACAAGTTTGTGGTGTCTATTTTTCCATCATGCAACTGTGACGACTTTGTAAGAAGGTACGCTGCTCTGGAGGAGAATATGTGCCATGCAAACACCTTTATTACATCTACCTCACATATTTGGGACTTGATGCAGAGAAACATATGTTTGTTCACCAAGCAGCTTTAACCAAGCATGAGCTATACTAGGCATTACATACCCTTGGTGGATAGCATTGACAGTAGAGCCTTGCCTTGACTTGTTTTGCATTTCTGCTTATCCATGCTATTTGGGTAGCATTTTGGATGTAGAAATCCTAACATTCATTTTTCTTGATATGAGTATACCATTTGGATATGCAAAACCATTTTTCTTGCTTTTATGTTTGCATATTGAAATTATAAGTATTAGAGAAATTCCAACAATGTTTTGATCGAAGTAATATTCAGATATGTATCTTTGATTTAAAGAATTTTAGTGATTCAATGTGCATGATTTGGATAATGTCAAATAATGGTTTTATATACATGATTTTCATAATTTATATGAAGAATACTGTTTTATGAAGTTTGAAACTTATCGCTTGGATTGTTTGTATTTTTTTGCTCAGAAACTACTCGTCCCCTTATGAAAGATTAATGCTTGTGCACTACAAAATAGAATGAACTAGATGAACTCAACACATGGGAGCATTAACTCAATCCCTCAATACCTAACTGGCTTGTTGATGAACCCTTGATACACCCTAAACCACAATGAATTACGCTAGCTATATATAGATCTTTGAGCTTGATTAGTAGTAGGTGAGATCCTAAAATTATTACATAACTATGGTTGTTTACAGCTATAATATCTCCACACTTATGATGATGGTGCTGATGAGGCTTTGTATGATGGTAGTCCATATGATTGACTACAACTTTCTTGTTTTTAACTTCTTCAAATTTGACACCATTTGAGAGATACTGATGGTGCTGATGAGGCTTTGTATGATGGTAGTCCATATGATTGACTACAACTTTCTTGTTTTTAACTTCTTCAAATTTGACACCATTTGAGAGATACTAGCAGTTCAAAAGTGGATGTTGTTGTAGTTTACAACTTGTTAGAATGCACAAGTCTCCTTCCTATGATTTTGATAAGCAATCAATTAGCCACAAATTTAGGTGTAGGTGATTCTACCATGTTACCAAGTGAAGGTGAAGTAGAAATGGTGTGGTAAGACTTGAACCTTAATCTATGGTCCTATCATGTGCTAATGGGAAAAATTCTATGAAAGTGCCTAGTGTAAGTACCTAACTTGAAATAACTCATCAAGACTAGTGGAGATATCATAAGGGCCAAGAGCCCCAAGAGAATCCACTTACATGTGTCTCCACCCAAGACCAATTCTCACAATTGTATGCATGAGAAGCACATCCAATCAACACATGGACATGCAAACAAGGGGACATAAAAGGGTTCAGCTAGCACTCGCCATACTCAACCATAGGCTTCAAGCCATATGCAGTGGTGGCACTAAGCCATGCCCAAGCTAGAGACCAACACAATCCTGGGAAGGCCGCACCCTCAAGCATCCCATAGCATGCACCCTCACTCTTCACAACTATCATTGGCATGGCTAACCAAATGGGCTAACATAAACTAGGTCCCTTGGGATTCCCACAAAAGAACTATCATACAGAGATGGATGTGGAAATGATGAGGGACGATGTGAATGAATGTGGAAATGATGTAGGATGATGTGAATGAATGTGGGACGATGTGAATAAATGTGGGAATGATGTGGGATGATGTGAATGAATGTGGGATGATGTGAAAGAATGTGGGAATGATGTGGGACGATGTGAATGAATATGTGAATGAATGTGGGAATGATGTGGGATGATGTGAATGAATGTGGAAATGATGAATGATGACGTGAATGAATGTGGAAATAATGTATGATGATGTGAACAAATGTGGAAATGATGTGGGATGATGTGGGATAATGTGAATGGATCTAAATTGATGTAGGATGATGTGAATGGATGTGAATTGATGTGGGATGATGTGAAGGGATGTGAATTGATGTGGAATGATATGGAATGATGAGAAATGATATAGAATGATAAGAAATGATGAGGAATGATGTGAATGAATGTGGAAATGATGTATGATGATGTGAACAAATGTGAAAATGATGTGGGATGATGTGAATGAATGTGGGAATGATGTGGGATGATGTGAATGAATGTGGGAATGATGTGGGATAATGTGAATGGATCTGAATTGATGTAGGATGATGTGAATGGATGTGAATTGATGTGGGATGATGTGAATGGATGTGAATGGATGTGGGATGATGTGAATGGATGTGAATTGATGTGGAATGATATGGAATGATAAGAAATAATGAGGAATGATGAGAAATGATATAGAATGATAAGAAATAATGAGGAATGATGAGAAATGATATGGAATGATAAGAAATAATGATATGGAATGATGAGAAATGATATAGAATGATAAGAAATAATGAGGAATGATGAGTAATGATGAGGAGTAATGATGTGGAAAGATGGAAATTTTACTTGGAAACTGCATTTGTATGTGAAACCTGTTTTTAAAGGATTGTTTCACGTCAAGAATGCTAGGGGGAAGCATTTTGACTATCTTATGGAATGAGGTTGTTAGGACCTAAGTGGAATGTTGCACAGCCTCGGTTCGGTTAAAATGGTGAGCTTCCAGTATGGTGGATGAGGGTCCGAGGAAGCAGCCTATGAGTGAAGTGCTAGGTGACCTGCGAAGGAGCCTAGAGGTTGCTGACCATACGGTGCTCACCCAGGATACCCACGCGTCCGTCGAGGAAGAAAAATGAGTTGGAGTTTGTTTTCTAAACACAGGCATGGATCTGGTTGATTGATCTTGCTAGTCTTCAACGGATGAGTTCATGGCTCTTTTACATGGATCTTGTTGGTTGATCTAGTTGATCTTCAATGGAGAGTCTATATGGATTTTATGTGATTATATTCCTAAGTACTATGGGCTAGGAACTATTGAAAAGGCCCCTGAGTGAGCATGTGTGATGAGCGTTCTGGTTACCGATGATGCCATAGGTACATTGAGGAAGGAATGTCTGAAATTGGATTTTTTTGGTTGGAAAGTAGAAAAGTTGGAAATTGGACCTGGAAATGGAATACTGAGGATTAGGATGGAAACACCGTGGTTTTATTGCATTGCTGTTTTGGAAATAGTTGAATCAAAGAAAAGGCAATTTCCTATTGGGTGCGTAAGTGATGTATCTATTTAAATTTTGTATGGGTGTCAGCTAGGGGGCCTGGGAACTCTTTTCCCTGGTACGCGGGACAAAACATAACCAAATATTTATAATGGATCCTATCAATACGGTGAATGGGCGGTTGGCTAACCCATGGGATTGGATGGGGTTAGGCTGGAATGATGGATTCCTATAATAAAATTCAATTATGTTCAATTGACCATAGTTGAAGTAAGTCACATGATAATTCTTGTTCTATGGAAAAGAATCAACGGATGTGCCTCTTTGATGGGGAAAAAAGCATTGGTCTCTATGAACCAAGTGCAAGTTCCTCTCTTTTGATTCAGCCATGTGACCTCGCGGGTTCGGTTAGAATACAAAGGTTAGTTAAGGTCCTTGACTACGTTAGAAGATTTCTTCCTAGAGGAATCGCCTATGCTTTCTGGACAAGGGAAGTTTTTTCTAAGTTCGGTTTTGGAAAAACCGCTAGATTAGTCTCTTGTTGGAGACATTCGTGGGCGAGGCCCCAAGTGGGAAGCTCTACCCTGCGCATGAGGTTGCTACTTCCGTTGTCAGCACCCCAGAGTTCAATGCACAGAGAGGGGGCATGGATCCCACAACTGGTATCAAAGTGAATTGGCTGAAGTTAATAAACCAAGAAGCAAGAAATGTCAAAAATTTATGAGTTACTAGTGAAAGATTATAATTGTGTGTTAAAACTCGTACTAATTGATATTCAAGATGGAAATTCATAAATTGGAAATTGGGTTTTTAGATGGAAGTACCACAATTGTGTGGAATCCGTGACTTGCTTGAGGCCTAGATATGATGACATTTGCCTTATGACACCAAGGACCGTGACCACCCGTATATACTGTGGATATACTGCAGCTCTTTACTGACAATATATACGAGTGAATCTAAGACCTTGAAGTTATAAGCAAAAATGATGTCCTAGATGATGATTTTTTGAATGCTGGTTGATATGATTTTAGAATTCTGGTTGAAAGAAGATATGTTGAATTAAGTCATGATGTTGATGAATGGAGAGAATCCCAGTGATGATGTTAGTAACTTGGAGGACGATCAAGACCTTCAGCAGATCACTATGGGATTAGTGGATCGTGCCCACAAGATTGTTTGCAGCATGACCTTGGGCCTAGTAAACCCAATTATGGAATAGAAAATTGAGAACCTATATAACTGAAATTCCCGTGGAGAATGTTCAGATGAAATTACTTGTCTGATGGACCATTATTGTGTTAAGGATATGAATGAACTATTTTCTAATAATGAGTTATGTATGTTTCTTCTTATAGAAGGGATCTTATCCCAGGATTCTGAGAGGGTTGACCAAACTTTAAGGAACCCCAGAATCAGTTGGATCTAAAGTTTAACTCCTTTCGGATTTGAAATAAAAATAAAGTGGTATTTTCACTTGAGATTCCTTGAGCGTCTTATTAAGTTGGAAAAATGGACTTGATAAAGAAAAGAAAGAGCCCCTCCCCAGATAGCTGCACAGCATGAACCGCCACAATAGCTGATGTAGTGGTAAGAAGAAAGAGGATGGATAGATTTATGTCACCATTAATGATCAAGTCTAAAATCTTCAGTTCTTTGTTAGGAAAATGATTTTTTGAATTAAGTACCGCCTTGGGAGTAAAAGATGATTTTTTCGAGATTATCCTCCAGCTGCAAGATGAGGACATCTCGCATTTTTTAAGTGGGGTATGATGTAAGATTCCTCCCTCCAGATTTTGAGATGTAAAGGTGTAAGAACCTCCCCTTCAGTCTCTGTAATCATCCCCTAATTCAGAATGCATTTTTTAAGTGGGGTATGATGTAAGATTCCTCCCTCCAGATTTTGAGATGTAAAGGTGTAAGAACCTCCCCTTCAGTCTCTGTAATCATCCCCTAATTCAGAATGCAAGAAAACATTGTTTTACCCTGTTTTGGCCTAGAGAGAGAAAATATTCTAGAGAGAGATAATACAGTTTTGAAATATTTTTGGATAAGTATTTTCTCCCAGTCAATAGGAAGAGATACCCTAAAACAAAATCTTAAAAAGAGTTTTTCAATGTGCATTATAAATTAATTGAATATGTGTATTGGACATCTTGGCCTAGGGGTATATAATTTTAGAAAATTTTGATTAAAGTCCAAATAGTGTTCAAAAAGGGCCAATAAGGTTAATCCAAGTGTTGGAATAATAAAAAGGCAAAGAATAAAAGAAAATCCCCCAAAAACGAGTAAATTCTCACATAAGATGAAGTGTTGACTAGTACTGGGGTTTATTAGTAAAAAAATGTTATTTATTAGTATAAAAATGGAATTTTGACACCTTAGGATGAGGGGAGGGGGCTCATGAAGGAGGCGCCTAGAAATCACATCAAGGGGGAATTTTTAATTCAAAAAAATGAGATATTTTCATCTCTCCTCCTTCAAACCAAATCACAAAAGTGAACCAAACTAGTCTAAAACTTGTCCAAAATGGATCAAGCTGAAGTTGGAAGCCTCTAGATTCTAGTTGGACTTGGTTGGTGGTCTCCCTCTCCTATAAATAGACCCCTATTCCTTTGTATTTTCATAGTGGAATAACTCTATGCTAGTGTAATTTTCAGTTTAGTATTTTTCTATTATCTCTCTACCTTGCCTCTCCATTGTAAAGCTTTGGGGCTTCACTAATCCTCTTCTTCTCTTGGAGATTACCCCCTTTTACTTGGTGGCCAAGCGTCTTCTTTGAGGGCTTCACATTTCCCTAAAGAATCAAGCCAAAAACCAAGGGTAAGCCTAAAACAATAGTGTTTTAGTCTCTTCTAAATGGTATTCTTCTTCCCAATCCCTCTAATGCTTGGGAAGCATTTTAATCTATGATTTCTTCTTTAAAACCATGCTTTTATTAATTATATTGTTTAAATGGATTAGTGCTAATCTTTTATGCTTAAATGTAATGTTTTTTATTTGTAAATCTCTAGTCTTTTTGTAACAATACTCACCTTTATGGATTAATCCTTCTTGGAAGGATAGATCTTAGTCCTAATCTCATTTTCTTAACCAAAACTCTAGGCCTAACAAGCTAGAGATGGAGATTAAGAACTTTTATGATTTTTAATCTAATTAAAATGAGGATTAGTTCACTTATGCTTGTTTTATGTTAAGAAAATTCATATTTATTCATTGTAAAGTGAAAGAGAGCTTGTGCTAACATTCTTATAATTACTTTCATATGGAAGTCATATTTGGGTAATTTTTCTTAAACAAACAAGGTGCTTAAATGTAATTATGTTTATGTTTAAGCTTAGGTTTATGCATAAACTAATTTTTATGTTAAAAGGGCTATTTTAACCATCTTTAATTCATAGAAAATGCGAGGAAGTTATGGCAAAATTTTATCAGTAGAAAATGAAGGTTTATGCATAATAATTTTTATTCTAAAAGAGGAACTTTGAGTATTTTTAATTCATAGAAAATGTAGAAAAATTATGGTAGATTTTTTATTATTAAAAAAATGAATTTTATGCATAATTAATTTTTATGCTAAAAGTGGAATTTTAATCATTCTCATTTCATAGAAAATATGGGGAAGTTATTATTAAAAAAATGAATTTTATGCATAATTAATTTTTATGCTAAAAGTGGAATTTTAATCATTCTCATTTCATAGAAAATATGGGAAAGTTATCGTAAAATCTTTATCATTAGAAAATGGAATTTATGCATAAATAAATTTATATCAAAAGTGAAATTTTGAGTATTATCATTTCTTAGAAAATGTGGGGAAGCTATAGAAAAATTTATATCATTAGAGAATGAATTTATGCATAATAAATTTATGCTAAAAGTAGAGTTTTGAGCATTATTCATTTGTCAAAAAAATAAAGAAGGTTATGAATAAATTTTCTAGATTTATTTAAATTATGAGAATTATGGAAATGATTAAGAATATAATTCATTTAGATAAAAATGGATTAGTAGGTATGCATGAATATTTTATGCTAAAAGAGGGATTTTCATGATATTTTAATTTGGAAAAATAGAGAAAAGAAGGTGAAAATATTCATAAGGGTGCATCGAGAAAACATAGATAAATTTTTAATCAGAAAGAGGAACTATGGGTATAATTGATTTTGTAAATCCCATGAGATCGTATGCATAAATCTTATATTCAAAAAGAAGAATATTGAGCATATTTTATTTTGGGAAAATTGAGATAAGAATGAGAAAATATTCATAGGAATGCATTGAGAAATCATGGATAAAATTTTAATAAAAAAGAAGAATCTGTTGCCATATATATAGGCAGTGATGTGTGTGAACACACTTAGGACCGTCGGGGCACTTTTTCCCTCTTTAGGAGGTTTTTTTCCCCGGCTTGTATATACGCCTATCATTCTAGGGCTAACTTATCTTTGTACATTGACACAATCTAATACACTGTGTGTTGTGTGTGCATTCTTGCTTCTTCTTCTCCAAGCTTTGTGTGGTTTCCTGCAACCCTAATTCCAACAATTGGTATCAGAGCAGGCATTGGCTCCCGAGGATGTGGAGAGCGAGTCACACTTTGTATGCAAATGTCCATATTATGATGGGATCAGAGCCACCTACCCTACTCTCTTCAGAGGAGCAAACACATCTTTTCAGTCCATCTTGCAGATATCATCAGACCAACGAGTACTTGGGCACTTCTTACTAGAGATTTCTTACTAGAGATATACCGACACAGAAAGCAGTTACTCCAGTCAAGAGAGAGGAGAGCCCAGATCCGACAGACTTAGCTGACCGATTTCTTCCAGAGGACAGCCATGCCAGATCCCACAGTGATGGGCCGAGGGGTCACTTTGAGGAGAGCAGAGGAGATTCGAACATTGCGGCGTCCATGAGCTCCCGGATACTGACCTTCCCTGATAAAAAGGTCATTGGATGTAAGTGGGTTTTTAAGTTGAAACGAAAGCTAGATGGCACTGTTGATCGCTATAAGGCTAGACTTGTTGCAAAGGGTTATACTCAAGAAAAGGGCATTGATTTTGATGAGACCTTTGCTCCCACTTGTCGTATGACTACCATTCGTAGCATTTGTGCATTGGTAGCTCATAATAGTTGGAATGTACATCAGTTGGACATAAAGACTGCGTTCTTGAATGGAGATTTGCATGAGGAGGTGTATGTATCGCAGCCTCGTGGTTTTGTTCAAAGAGGGCAGGAAAACAAAGTGTGCAAGTTGAAAAAGGCTTTGTATGGTTTAAAGCAAGCTCCGACAGCTTGGTATGAAAAGATACATCCCTATTTGACTGCACATGGTTTTCAAAATAGTCCAACAGAAAGCACTTTGTATGTTAAACGTGTGGATGATGTACATCTAATCATTGCTCTCTATGTCGATGACATGCAGCTCACAGGACCAAATGAGAGTCATATTGCTGATTTTAAGGCTGATTTGAATGCCTCTTTTGAGATCTCAGATTTGGGGCATTTGCATCATTATTTGGGGATACAATTTAAGCAGTGTGATGGAGGTATTGCTTTGTGTCAGACAAAGTATATTGAGACATTGTTGTGGAGATTTGGCCTTGAAGACTGCAAGCCTATTGCTACTCCAATGGAGACAGGATTAAAGTTGAGTCTTCATGATGCTGGAGATCACTTTGATGTCACACTCTATCAGACAGCTGTTGGTTGCCTCATTTATGTATGCATTACAAGGCCGGGCATTAAGTTTGCAGTCTCACAGGTGAGCAGGTTTATGCATAGCCCAGGGTCTCAGCATTGGAAGACAGTTAAACGCATCTTTCGCTATTTGAGTGGCACCATACATCTTGGGTTGTTTTATCCCAAGGGGGGATCGTTGCCGCCAGATTTACATGCTTTTTCGGACTCAAATTGGGTTGATTGCTATGACACAAGAGTGTCCACAAGTGGTTTTTGTTTCATGCTCGGTAGCTCATGCATATCTTGGTTGAGCAAGAAGCAACCTACTGTGGCCACTTCTAGTTGTGAAGCTGAGTATAGGGCAACTTTCATAGCTATGATTGAGTGTGTGTGTGGCTCAGACGGCTTAGGGCTGACTTGGGTGTTGGACAGGAGTCTGCCACCTCTATCTACACTGACAGTCAGAGCGCATTAGCAGTTGTGAGAAACCCAGTTTTTCATGCTCACACAAAGCACATTGAGGTGCATTATCACTATGTCAGGGAGAGACTCTCAGCAGGAGAGATCAGCTTGGCATATGTGCCAACACAGGACAACCTCGTCGATCGCATCGATCTTATCACAAAGGCTCTTCCTTGTGAGAAGTTTGAAGCTTTTTGCAAAGCTTTGGGCTTGCTCCCCTTTGTGGATTGATCTACTTCAGGCATGGCACTTCCCTATACATCAGTGCCAGCTCTCGTTCACACCATCACTCCCAGGGGGGATTTGTTGCCATATATATAGGCAGTGATGTGTGTGAACACACTTAGGACTGCCGGGGCACTTTTTCTCTCTTTAGGAGGTTTTTTCCCCCAACTTATATATATGCCTATCATTCTAGGGCTAACTTATCTTTGTACATTGACACAATCTAATACACTGTGTGTTGTGTGCATTCTTGCTTCTTCTTCTCCAAGCTTTGTGTGGTTTCCTGCAACCCTAATTCCAACAGAATCACGAACATATTTAACTTCTAAAAATTTTAGTATACATCTAGATTCTCGAGAAATGTAATCTTGGGTACATTTTGAAGGAGAAAAGGGATTTTCCCAAAAAAAGACCTGAAACACGCTTAGTTGGATCAATGTAAATACTTGTGAGACTAACTTATTCCTAGATCCCTTGGGAAAGGAATCTAGAATTCTTGAAAAGACCGAGGGTGCAAAAGAGAACAAAATTTAAGTGAATTGAGTCGGGAAAAAAAATTACCTTTAACTGAGCCAAGTAATGGCCACGACTTAGAAAGTTTTGTCAGAATAAAAAGTAGAGTAACTGTAATTTTAACCTAGGAAATGTGTGAATTGTATGAATGTATGTGGAATGTGTGAATTGACGTTGAATGTGTGGATTGATGTGGAGTGATGTGAAAATGATGAGGGACGATGTGAATGAATGTGGAAATGATGTAGGATGATGTGAATGAATGTGGGAATGATGTGAGATGATGTGAATAAATGTGAGAATGATGTGGGACAATGTGAATGAATGAGGGAATGATGTGAGAGGATGTGAATGAATGTGAGATGATGTAAATGAATGTGAAAATGATGTATGATGATGTGAATGAATGTGAAAATGATGTATGATGATGTGAACAAATGTGAAAATGAAGTGGGATGATGTAAATGAATGTGGGAATGATGTGGGATGATGTGAATGAATGTGTGAATGATGTGGGATGATGTGAATGGATGTGAATTGATGTGGGATAATGTGAATGGATGTGAATTTATGTGGGATGATGTGAATGGATGTGAATTGATGTGGGATGATGTGAATGGATCTGAATTGATGTGGAATGATAAGAAATGATGTGAATTTATGTGGAATGATATGGAATGATGAGAAATGATATAGAATGATAAGAAATGATGAGGAATGATGTGAATGATGGTGGAAAGATGGAAATTTTGCATGGAAAACTGTATTTGTATGTGAAACTTGTTTTTTAAGGATTGTTTTACGTCAAGAATGCTGGGGGAAGCATTTTCACTATCTTATGGAATAAGATCATGGGGACCTAAGTGGAAATATTGCAACAGACGGAGAGTCAAAGAAGGATGTCTCGTGTGGCAAGCTCGGCCAAGGTCTTGAGACCAACCTCAGTTCGGTTAAAATGGTGAGCTTCTGGTATACGATGGATGAGTAGCCGAGGAAGCGGACTATGAGTGAAGCGCTAGGTGACCTGCGAAGGAGCCTAGAGGGTGCTGACCATACAGTGCTCGGGCTCTAGGTCGCCCAGGATACCCACACATGCGTCGAGGAAGAAAAATGAGTTGGAGTTTGTTTTCTGAACACGGGCATGGATGTGGTTGATTGGCCTTGATGGTCTTCAACAGATGAGTTCACGACTCTTTTACATGGATCTTGTTGGTTGATTTGGCTGATCTTCAACAACGGAGAGTCCATATGGATTTTATGTGATTATATTTCTAGGTACTATGGGCGCTAGGAACTATTGAAAAAGGCCCTGAGTGAGTAGGTAGTGATCATTCTGGTTACCGATGATGCCATAGGTACACTGAGGAAGGAATGTCTGAAATTGGATTTTTATGGTTGGAAAGTGGAAACGTTGGAAATTGGACCTGGAAATGGAATACTAAGGATTAGGATGGAAACACCGTCGTTTTATTGCAATGCTATTTTGGAAATAGTTGAATCAAAGAAAAGGCAATTTTCTATTGGGTGCGTAAGTGGTGTGTCTATTTAAATTTTGTATGAGTGCTGGCTAGGGCGCCTGGGAACTCTTTTCCCTGGTACCCGGGACAAAACATAACCAAATATTCATAATGGATCCTATCAATACAGTGGTTGGGCGGTTGGCTAACCCATGGGATTGTGGACTAATGGATTCCTATAATAAAATTCAATTATGTTCAATTGACGATAGTTGAAGTAAGTCACATGATAATCCTTGTTCTATGGAAAAGAATCAACGGATGTGCCTCTTTGATGGGGAAAAAACCGTTGGTCTCTATGAACCAAGTGTAAGTTCCTCCTTTGATTTGGCCAAGTGACCTGCGGGTTTGGTCAGAATACAAAGGTTAGTTAAGGCCCTTGACTACGTTAGAAGATTTTTTCCTAGAGGAATCGCCTATGCTTTTTGGGCGAGGGAAGTTTTTTTCGGGTTCGGTTTCTGAAGAACCGTCGGATTAGTGTCTTGTCCAGTTATTCATGTGGGCAAGGCCCCAAGTAGGAAGCTCTGCCCTACGTAAGAGGTTCTCCGCTGCTAGCACTCCAGAATTCGATGCATAGAGAGGGCAGGGATCTCACAGCTCCGCTACCATTTTTCAAGCGTGGTTAAGCTTCTTGTAATCTACCATTTTGTAACCACGCTAAGCTCTTATTGATAAAAAGATATATGAGATGACCAAGCTTACGACTTAAGTAATGTCGGTCATAGTGAGCTATATGTACATAGAGCTAGGAATCCAAATTTGGTCCCCTAATTATAAATGAGTGGCTGGCCATTGTAAAAAGTGAGCTCATGTATATAAATGATTTTATGGAATATGGAAGGGGACAATCCCATTTGTCTCAATTGAGTCTTGCTCTCTCTGCCTCTCTCTCACTCTCTTGAGCATATGGTTGCATGCTTGTGCTTGGGAATGCTTTCTTGCTTGATTGTTGTGTGTGCATGGAGTGGATAGTGTTACTCTAGCTTCTCTTCTCCTCTCCCTATGGAATTCAATAAGCATGTCAATGCTATTCTCTTTTTGACCAAGAGCTCACAAGACTTAAGGATCTATCTATTTATGTTCCCCATGAGCTAGTGTGTGGATCAAATTTCACTTTTGATATAAAGTTATTTATGAATAAATTCCATTTTCTAATAAAAAAGATTTTACCATAACTTCCCCATATTTTCTATGAAATGAGCATGATTAAAATTCCACTTTAAGCATAAAAATTAATTATGCATTAAAAAAAATTTTAATAATAAAAATTTTATCATAATTTTTTTGCATTTTCTATGAATTAAAAATAACCCTTTTAACATAAAAATTAGTTTATGCATAAACCTAAGCTTAAACATAAACATAATTACATTTAAGCACCTTGTTTGTTTGAGAAAAATTACCCAAATATGACTTCCATATGAAAATAATTATAAGAATGTTAGCAGAAGCTCTCTTTCACTTTAGAATGAATAAATATGAATTTTCTTAACATAAAACAAGCATAAGTGAACTAATCCTCATTTTAATTAGATTAAAAATCATAAAAGTATTTAATCTCCATCTCTAGCTTGTTAGGCCTAGAGTTTTGGTTAAGAAAATGAGATTAGGACTAAGATCTATCCTTCCAAGAAGGATTAATCCATAAAGGTGAGTATTGTTACAAAAAGAGAGATTTACAAATCAAAAATATTACATTTAAGCATAAAAGATTAGCACTAATCCATTTAAACAATATAATCAATAAAAGCATGGTTTTAAAGAAGAAGCCATGGATTAAAATGCTTCCCAAGCATTAGAGGGGTTGGGAAGAAGAATACCATTTAGAAGAGAGTAAAACACCATTGTTTTAGGCTCCAACAGAAGAAGAGGATTAGTGAAGCCCCAAAGCTTCGCAATGGAGAGGCAAGGTAGAGAGACAATAGAAAAATAGAAAATTACACTAGCATAGAGTTACTCCAATATAAAATACAAAGGAATAGGGGTCTAGTTTGGCTCACTTTTTTTATTTGGTTTGAAGGAGGAGAGATGAAAATATCTCATTTTTTTATTTGGTTTGAAGGAGGAGAGAGAAGAGATGAAAATATCTCATTTTTTATTTGGTTTGAAGGAGGAGAGAGAAGAGATGAAGGAGGAGAGAGAAGAGATGAAAATATCTTGGTTTGAAGGAGGAGAGAGAAGAGATGAAAATATCTTATTTTTTGAATTAAAAATGCCCCCTTGATGTGATTTATAGGAGCCTCCTTCATGAGCCCCCTCCCCCCATCGTGAGGTGTCAAAATTCCATTTTTATAATAAATCACATTTTTTAACTAATAAACCCCAGTACTAGTCAACTCTTCATCTTATGTGAGAATTTATTCATTTTTGGGGGATTTTCTTTTATTCTTTGCCTTTTTCTTCTTCCAACACTTGGATTAACCTTATTGGCCCTTTTTGAACACTATTTGGACCTTAATAAAAAAATTTTGAAATTATATACCCCCAAGCCAAGATGTCCAATAATACACATATTCAATTAATTTATAATAATGCACATTGGAAAAGTCTTTTTAAAATTATGTTTCAAGGGATCTCTTCCTATTGACTGGGAGAAAATACTTATCCAAAAATATTTCAAAATTATATTATCTCTCTCTAGAATATTTTCTCTCTCTAGGTCAAAACAATAGGGTAAAACAATGTTTTCTTGCATTCATAATTAGGGGATGATTACAGAGACTAAAGGGGAGGTTCTTACACCTTTACATCTCAAAAGTTGGAGGGAGGAATCTTACATGAGTTATGTAGCATTATATGGTAGTGATGTGTGTGAACACACTTAGGACCGTCAGGGCACTTTTTCCCTCACTAGGAGGTTTTTCGCATGTGCATATGTACACCCTCTTATCTACTCATTTTGGGCTGTGTACTTATCTTTTGTATCTGGCACACATTTGTTTAATTCTAATCTAGTGAGTTTGTGTGCTCTCAAACTTCTCTATCTTGTGTGTGTGCATTGTTGCAACCCTAACCCTAATTCTAAAAATTGGTATCAGAGCCCAGGTTGTGATGTTGGAAGCTAATACCTCAACCAAATTGTGGCTTGAGGGAGGGTGTTGGAGATGCAATCCACACTTCTAGAGAGAACCAGCTCACGTGATGAGACTGGGTTTGAATCTTGGCAAGTTGAGGTTTCTACAAATTGGATTACTGGAGGTCACCTAACACCTTGCATCAGACCCAACAGTATCTTTTTCAGCAGCATACCAGCTACTCATATCATCAAATACAACATCCTTGCTTACCCTCAATTCACGTGTAGCAGGATCATAACACCTATATCACTTTTGGTCAAGGGAATACCCAATAAACACATATTTTTCTACCTTTCGATCTAGCATAATATGCAACTCATCTGGCACATGCACATATGCAATATACCCAAAAACTTTCAAGTGATACAAATTAGGTTTCTTTCCAGTAAACTTCTCCTCTAGTGTTACATCATGTATGGCTATAATAGGAGTTCTGTTCAAGATATAAACTACTCTAGACATAGTCTCAGTCCAATAGCTATGTGACATGTTCTTCTCTACCATCAATGCTCATGCTATCTCTGAAATGTGGCTTTTTTTCTGCTCAGTAACTCTATTTTTTTGCAGAGTGTATCTACATGTAAATTGTCTCTGAATGCCATTCTTTTACAAGAATTCAGAGACCTCATTAGAGAAGTATTCTCCCACTCCATCTGACCTTAGGCACTTCACATGCTTTCCTATCTGTTTTTCAGCCCATCACTTTGAAATTCTAAAAATGAGTGAAAACTTCACTCTTCTCCTTCATGAAATACACCCACACTTTCCTTGTGTGGTGATCAATTAATGTTACGTAATACCTGCAGCCACCCATAGACATAGTCTTCATAGGACCCTATACATATTAACGCACAACATCTAGTACATTCCTGCTCACATTTCTATCCTGTGGAAATACAAATTGACATGCTTCATATACTTTTTGCATACCTTCAACTTTAAACTTAGGCACCCGTGTCACAATTTCTTTAGTCTACATAGACTTCATTCTTTGCACATTTACATGCCCAATTATCTTATGCCAAATATCTATATCCGTAATAACTCCTGAACCATTTGCAAAAATTGCAGCACTCACTTCAGGCATATTTACATTCAATGTAAACATTCTACCCACTCTGTTGCCTTTTGCAACCAACCTGCACTTATCTTTAAAGTCTTCTACATAACAACCATCAGGGTTAAACCGGACCTACAACCAACCTTGCTCAATCAACCTTTTGCAACCAGCCTGTACTTATCTTTAAAGTCTTCTACATATAACAACCATCAGGGTTAAACTGGACCTACAAACCTTGCTCAATCATCTCGCCAAAACAGAGACCAGATTCTTTGTAATGTTTGGAACATAAAGTGCATCTTCAAGGTACTTCACCTTACCATCCTGCATAGATAATGGCATATCTCCAACATGGGCAATCGGATGAGGAGTGTCATCCCCTGTTCAACAAAACCTTATTCAACTCTTCATTTACTTAAACCACTCACCATGACTTGTCATGTGGTTTGAAGCACCTGAATCAATATACCATACATCATCCTTACATGTTGCTACATCATTTCCAAACACAACATTAACTAAATGTTAAATAACAAACAACCTCTCATTATCCTCATTATTTTTGCTAGAGGATGCATAGTTGTTTTGTTTGTACTTTTCTGTTTTACATGTCACTTTGCTTCTTATAGCAATCTACCTACACATATCCAAGCTTACCACAGTAAAAACAACCTTGTGTATCATTATGTTGCCTTTGCCAATTACCACGACCTCTCTGACTTCCTCTGCCTCTAAAACTGGCCTCTTCCACTGCCTCTAAAACTGGCCTCTTCCACATGTGTTTTGTTGTTGCGAATCCTAAGACTGCACTACTGACCATAATTTTGATTACGTGTTCGGCCACCACCTTGGCCATGTCCACGATCTCTACCTCATCCTCTACCTGCACTTGTGTAGAAGGCGTACTGCTTTGAACTGTTTTTGTTTTGTGAACACTGTTGATTTTCACCCAAATTCTTCTCTTCAATGATCAGCATTGACAACAAATCTGTGAAGTTGGGAATGTTCTCTCGAGTTTGAATAGATATCTTGAATGCCTTGTATTGTGCAAGACCACGTAAACAAACTTCCACCCTATCGGAAACACCAATTGATGTAAGGGATTCCACAATGCCCTTGATCTTCAAGGCATAATCATTCACAGACATATTTTTCTTCTCCACAGTATGAATCTCATTCTTTAACTGAATCTTTTGTGCCTTGGTACTAGTTTCATTAATACAGCTTCACCAAAGTATCTCATGCCTTGGTGACTTAGCATCATGCCCAATCATAGTGTCATGTATGATGATAGAAAGCCAATACATGACTTTCCTTGCTCTTTGATTCCAATCCTTGAATTCTTTTACATTTGTAATAGTTGGATTAATCTATGGTATCTCTGGTGCCTCCTCATGTTCATCTTCAATGTAATCCCAGTAACCATTTCCTATCAGGAAATTTGTCAATCTAAACCTGCAAGAATGGAAGTTGTTCTTGTAAAGCTTCTCTATAATAATATGGTTTATTCCATCATTCAACATCTTATCTGCAACACAAATTTACAAAAAACAGCACTCTTATTTGACCTACACAAACTGTTGTATTCTTTCTAGCGGTACTATACTGCACCCACACTGTCACAACCAGTGACCTTAATTTGCATACATAAACCCAATGGCAGCTTTAAGACCTCTTTGCAGTACAAAGAGTGTCTGCACAACCAATCGCCCTTCCTACAGTTCCAAAAACAGAGTTCTGCAGAGAATTGAAATTTACCCACAGTGCCCGTGAACCAATGCGAACTGAAAAACGGAGGTCCAAACACTGTCTGCACAACCTTCAATGTAGTTTTAGTAACCTTTTCCCATCACAAAGTTTGTCAATCTAAACCTCCAAGCATGGAATTTGTTCTTGTCAAGCTTCTCTACAACAATTTGGTTTATTTCATCATTCGACATCTTGTCTGCAACACAAATTTACCAAAAATAGCACTCTTGTTTGACCTACACAAACTGTTGTATTCTCTGCAGCAGTGGTACTATACTGCACCCAAACTATCACAACCAGTGACCTCAATTTGCATACATACACCCAATGGTGGTAACTTTAAGACCTCTTTGTAGTACACACAATGTCTGCACAACCAATCGCCTTTCCTACAGTGTCTGCACAACCAATCGCCTTTCCTACAGTTCCAAAAATAGAGTTCTACAGAGAATCAAAACTTACCTATTGCAGTGCCTGTGAATGCCTGTGAGCTGAAAAACGGAGGTCTAGACACGCCCGATATGCTTTTGCAGCCCAAAAAATGACGTCCAACACAATTTAGTTGCCTTGTAGCTTTGCTTTGCAAAAAAAGCTCCTCAATTGGAGTTCATTTGCCAGTGGCTCCCAAAAGGTCCCGACAAGGGTGTAGTAGCCAACATAAAGGGAGAAGAGTAGATGAAGCTCTTACCCTCGTACTACTTCCTGTTCTTCTCTTGCTTGTCGCTCAACCCTTAGCATGAACTAGTCTCTGATACCATGAAAAGATGCAAGGGAGAAGAGAGCTTGAGCTCTTGCAAGCACACACACACTCACACAAACCCTAGAAGAGAACACACAAGGTGAGAGGGTGAAAATTTGCAACACACATTTCCAATAGATTGCTGACTTGCATTCTGTGCAACCACATTTCCACTTACGTTAGCCCCAACAACATCTTTTTCAACAACATACTAGCTACTCATCTCATCAAATACAACATCCATGCTTACCCTCAATCCACGTGTATCAGGATTATAATTTCTATATCCCTTTTTTTCAATGGAATACCCAATAAACACACATTTTTCAATGGAATACCCAATAAACACACATTTTTCTACTTTTGGATCCAGCTTAGTACTCAAACTCATCTAGCACATGTACATATAATATACAAATAAATCCAAAAACTTTGAAGTGAGACAAATCAGGTTTCTTGCCAGTAAACTTCTCCTCTGGTGTTACATCATGTATGGCTACAATAGGAGTCTTGTTCATGATATAAACTGCTGTAGAGACAGCCTCCGCCCAATAGATATGTGGCATATTCTTCTCTACCATCAATGCTCATGCTATCTCTACAATGTGCCTATTTTTCAGCTCAGCAACTCCATTTTTCTACGGAGTGTATCTACATGTAAATTATCTCTGAATGCCATTCTTTTGCAAGAATTCAGAGAACTTATTGGAGAAGTATTCTCCCCCTCCATCTGACCTTAGGCACTTCACATGCTTTCTTGTTTGCTTTTCAGCCACTATCACTCTGAAATTTTGAAAATGAATGAACACTTCACTCTTCTCCTTCATGAAATACACCCACACTTTCCTCATGTGATCATCAATGAATGTTAGATAGTACCTACACCCATCCATAGACATAGTCTTTGCAGGAACCAATACATCTGCATATGCACAACATCTAGTACATTCTTGCTCACATTTTCGTCATGTGGAAATACATGCTTTGTTTGCTTTTCAAATTTACATGATTCATATACTTTCTGCATACCTTCAACTTTAAACTTAGTTAGCCCTGTCACAATTTCTTTAGTCTCCATAGACTTCATTATTTGCACATTTACATGCCCAATTCTCTTATGCCAAATGTCTATATCTGCAACAACTCCTGAACTATTTGCAAACATTGCAACACTCACTTCATACATATTTACATTCAATGTAAGCATTCTGCCCCCACTTTGTTGCCTTTTGCAAAACCAGCCTGTACTTATCTTTAAAGTATTCTACATATAACAGCCCCATCAGGGTTAATATAAACCGGACACCTACAACCCTACTCAATCATCTGGCTAATTGAAACTAGATTCTTTGTAATGTTTGAAACATGAAGTACATCTACAAGGTACTTCACCTTACCATCCTGCATAGACAATGGCACATCTCCAACATGGGCAATCGGATGAGTAGTGTCATTCCCTCTTTTAACAAAACCTGGTTTTTCAAGACTCTTCATTTCCTTGAGCCACTCACCATGACTTGTCATGTGGTTCGAAGTACCTGAATCAACATACCATACATCATCATCCTTACATGCTACTACATCATTTCTAGACACAACAATAACCACATGTTGCATAACAAGCAACCTCTCATTATCCTCATTATTTCTACTAGAGTTGTTTTGTTGCACTTTTCCATTTCACATGTCACTCTACTTCTTATAGAAATCTGCCTACACATGTCTAGGCTTACCATAGTAAAAACAACCTCGTGTATCATTATGCGACCTTTGCCAATTACCAGGATCTTATTGACTCCCCCTGCCTCTAAAATGGCCTCTTCTACTTGTGTGTTGTTGTTACGAATCCTGGGACTGTTAATGCTGCTCTGCTGAGACCATAATTTTGATTACCTGTTCGGCCACCACCTTGGCCACATCCACGACCTCCACCTCGTCCTCTACCTGCACTTGTGTAGAAAGCCTGATGCTCTGAACTGTTTCTATTCTGTGAAGACTGTTGATTTTTACCCAAATTCTTCTCTTCAATGATTAGCATTAACACTAAATTTATGAAGTTGGGAATGTTCTCCCGAGTCTGAATAGACGTCTTGAACGCCTTGTATTTTGGCTCGAGACCACGTAGACACACTTCCACCTTATCATCATCATCAAGAGAAACACCAATAGATGCAAGGGATTCCACAATGCCCTTGATCTTTAAGGAGTAATCATTCAGAGACATATTTTTCTTCTCCACAGTATGAAGCTCATTCTTCAACTGAATCTTTCGTGCCTTGGTGTTAGTTTCATATACAGCTTCACCAAGGTGTCCCTTGCCTCCTTAGGTGACTTGGCATCCTATATATGCCCAATCATAGTGTCTTTTATGCTAAAAGAAAGTCAATGCGTGAGTTCCTTTCTCCTTGATTCCAATCTTTGAATTATTTTACATCTACAGTAGTTGGAATAATCTCCGGTATCTCTGGAGCCTCCTCATGTTCACCTTCAATGTAGTCCCAGTAATCTTTTTCCATCAGGAAATTTGTCAATCTAAACCTCCTCATGTTCACCTTCAATGTAGTCCCAGTAATCTTTTTCCATCAGAAAATTTGTCAATCTAAACCTCCAAGCATGGAAGTTGTTCTTGTAAAGCTTCTCTGCAAACAATCTAGTTTATTCCATCATTCGACATCTTGTTTGTAACACAAATTTACCAAAAATAGTACTCTTGTTTGACCTGCACAAACTGCTGTATTCTCTGCAATGGTACTATACTGCACCAAACTATCACAACCAATGACCTCAATTTTCATACATATACCCAATGGCAACTTTAAGACCTCTTTGTAGTACACATAGTGTCTACACAACCAATCGCCCTTCTCGCAATTTCAAAAACAGAGTTCTGTAGAGAATCGAAACTTACTCGTAGTGCTTGTAAACACCTGCAAATTGAAAAACGGAGGTCCAGATGCGTCTGAAATGTATTTCGGCCCAAAACATTTTGTCCATGGACATTATGCTTGCCCTATAGCTCTGCTCCCATGAAGAAATCTCCTCAATTGGAGTTCGTTTGTCAGTGTCTCTGAGGAGCTCCCGACAAGGGTGTAGTAGCCAACACAAAGGAGGTTGAGTAGATGAAGCTCTTACCCTCATACCTCTTCTTGTGCTTTTCTTGCTTGCCACTTAGCCCTTAGCATCAACCAAGCTCTGATATCATGAAAAGATGCAGGGGAGAAGAGAGCTTGAGCTCTTGTAAGCACACACACACTCACACAAACCCTAGAAGAGAACACACAAGGTGAGAGGCTGAAAATTCTTCTTCTTCTTCACACAATAAAAGAGGTCTACAAATAAGATAAAGCAACTAACACAAATAATAGAGTATATACAAGAGGTCCATAATGTGAACACACTAAGTGGGTAGGTACGGACCAGTCGGTGTAGTCCAGATAATAGAGTATATACAAGAGGTCCATAATGTGAACACACAGTGGAGTGGGTAGGGACTAGTCGGTGTAGTCCAGCTATAGAATCTCTGGCGAAGATATGTCGGTGCCAGTTACCTAACCCACCAGTGATGTAAATGTCAAACGTTCATGTAGGCACCTCGTGAATGTGAGCTCATGTTGAGCTTAACATCTTAACATAAAGGGTTCAAGAGCAAGGATGAGTCTTGCCATCTAATGAAATCTTGGAACATGCAAGAGTCACCCTAAAGACTCGTAAACACAAGTAAATAAGATTAGGAAGGGGAAAACCACGTGAGAGTTTGAGATAGCTGAGGTGAGGAAAATGCCTTAAATGTTTGAGTAGGATAACCTACCTTTGATCTAGACCAATGTTGGGGGTAAAGGCGCCTCCGCCTAGCCACCCATGTATTACTACACTGACACACAGTACCCACACCTGCACACTGCAGGAAGCCGGCGCCATCACTATCTCTTCATTCTTTATTCTTTCAGTGACATTTGAATAAAGGGAAGGTCGGTCACACATCGTGATTGTTGGAGTTCCCACATTTGGTGTCTCTCTCTCTCTCTTGCTCTTACTCCATCCCGCCATAGCTCTCACCTCCGTGCTCTCTTGTTCGATCCTTCTCACCTTTCAACTAGTAATCAGAGCTTGGCTCTTCGAGGTCTTGAGGGTGGTCGGGCACTCCTACCTTCAGCATTCATTCGAATCCCTACACCATTGGTCTTCACTCTTGGCAGCAGCCATAGCCATACCTTCGAGCTTCCAGTTGGTCTCATCCTTCTCAGGCATGCATTGGGCCTTCTTGGGCAACCTCAGGGCATTCATCCATAGGTATTGGAGCTTCTTTTCATTGTTTTACTTCAGTTCACAAGGTTTGAAGAGCAGGGCAGCCATAGCATTCTCTCATTTATGGGGTATGGGCTGCTTCTATCAATCATCTACCTTGTTGGGACCCCCTTGAGTCCCTCTACCTTCCAAACCCCTTTGCCTTGACCTTGTGGAGCCCCAAGCTCCCATTTTCAGCTTGCGCCATATCCAGGTCTGTTTTCAGCAGCAACAAAAACGTGGCTTCATATCCAGCTTCTCCAAGCCATTGGCACTTCACAAAGGCTTCATTTGATGCATCGAAACATGCTTGGAGCTTGGCATTGAAGGTTTGATCACTTGGCATTGGATTTAGACTGATTTACCTCAGTTCTAGGACTGTCATAATAGTCCACAGACATTTACAGACAGTGTTACATCAACCGCATCCTTAATTAACGTCATCTTGCATAATCTATCATGCTGTTTCCATGTGTGTTGATCAATTAGGATAAGACATGCATGTGGATGTGTGCTGTATTATATGGTAATTATGCATTAGCGCTACAATGATCGCATACATGTAGTTCCTCACATTGTGCTGTTGCGGTGTTCATGGTTGCAGGTATTAGCGTCGCTAAACCGCCACCCTGCATGATGTTTAAACTAATCAGCATCATTCTAAACCACATGCTTAATTAACACCATCTTGCATGATCTATCGTACTATTTCCATGTGTGTATATCAATTTGTATGGATGTCTGTTGTATTATATGGTAATTATCGGCAATGATCGTTAGAATTCTGATCACACATACACGCAGTTGCTCACATTGTGTTGTGGCGATCATGGTTGCAGGTTAAAGAGTCTTGCACTCTGTCAAGCATTGCAGTCCGTGAGCTGCAAGCGGAGCTCCAGATTGAAGCTGTATCAAAGCGATAATTAATTAGTTGCGCAGCCGTTATCTACATTTGATTAGATCCGCTTGTCGCCTATATTGGGACTTATCCGGCCTAACATCACTTCAATATGTTGTTGTACTTCAATTAATCTAATCCTATCTTTCATTAATTATATTATCATTTCACTATAGTTATTTTTGAAAGATATACAAAGCCTCAGAATTCCAACTCTAAAAAAGGGCTTAAGCACATTTATGCATGGCATTGCATGCTGTTTTTTACTTCTAGCCCTTTGGGCAACAAGTGCTCAGATGGTTATGATTTTTTATGTGAAGCGGTTTGTATAATTATAAATTATCACTAGTACAAAACATGGTAGAAATGGCAAAAAAGTGTCATTAAATGGCACGTTTGAGATGTCATTTCTACCATAATTTGTAGTTATAGTTTATTTGCCATTTATTGTAATAGTATTTTTGTCATTCAAGTTATCTTTTTTTAAGTTATTATTTTTAAAGTGCCAAATCAAAAATTTGGCCCATTGGAGAGGAATACGCATCGCTACCCTATTCGTCCTTTTGCCTTTGTCTTCGTTCTGCCATTCCTCTCCTCTAGGCCTAAAACTTGAAGGCTCCAATGGGCATCAAAGCCATTTTAGCCTTCACGTAAAGGCTACCACTAAAAAGAAGCTTGCAAATAAAGGCCATAAAAGCAAAATTTCCTTAATAGTGGGCTTCAAATAAAAGCCAAGATATCACCTAGGCCTTCAATTTTGAAAATTTTGAAGTCTAGGGCAAGGTTGCAAATTTCAGGCCTGCTCTCCTCTCCTTGCTTTGAGAAGGTCTCCTAGTTGTGCCTCTCCCCCAAACACAAAATGGTGGGGCCACTCGCCTACGAGAAACCTTCCACTTCTTGTAGGGCTTCTCTGGTTCAGGATCAAAGGAAAAGCATTCTGCATAGTGTGGTCCCAAATGTGATCTGGCCAGTAGATATCTCCACCCTACCACCCATCATGATTGGTAAGGATAACTTTAAGATGCATGTAAACCCATTGTCACTTCAGAAAGGACAAGTGGCACAAGGCTCCCCCAATCTCTCTCTCTTCGACTATCCCCTCGGTGACCCACAAATAGCCCATAGATCCACCATTGACAAAGGAAGAAATAAGGAGATCTTATCAAATCTACAGATTTAAGTAAGAAAGTTATGTCCATTTCAATCACCCTTCCACTTCATCTAGCTTGGGATTGGGCTATTACACACAAGGCAAGGGCACTAATTGGGCTCTGCTTTGCCCCCACCCCTCGATGGAGGTTCTCAAAGGTTGGATCAGGGAGAATTGGGAGAGTAGAGGAGTCTAGGTAGAACATACTCAATTTCTCCCCACAATAACTACTTCACTTTTTGTTTAAAGAGGAGGAGTTGGCACTTATGATGCTATTGGTGTAGGACAGTGGATGATTGGCAACTCGCCTCTCTCCCTTTTCAGATGGTACTCAGAATTCTCCCTAGCTAGCCGTAAGGCTACTAGGTGTCCTATTTGGGTGGAACTACCATGTCTCCCCTTCCATCTTTAACTCTTCCTCAAGAACTTGGTAGAACCCTTGGGTCGGCTACCAGGTACCTGCCCCATGGCAAAAATCAACCCGAGAGATGGCACCCACAAGCCTTAGTAGAGATAGATCTATCTTGAAACTTTCCAAACAACCTCTTGATTGATCTTGGAGATTGTATCATCTCTCAAAAAATAATTTACAAAAACCTCCCCAATATGTGTCTTAAGTGTGGTGACCGCAATCACCAAGTCAGAAATTTCTTCTCTTTACCATGGTCAAGAAGCTCAAGAAGAAGTAGAGTCTAGTAAGGAGAAATAGACATGAAGAAGGTCGTATTTAGGTTAATAAAAGATGTAAGATCAACAAACCCCCTCTCCTGCATTTCATCCTCCAAAATCTAGGGATACAAATAAATTTGTGCCACTTCTTGTGAACGATTATGACCCCACTATTGCAGGTGGGCTTATTTTCAATGTTTTTTCCAATGGATTTGAACATGTTAAAATCCCCGAAAGCATTGATATGCATGTTGAAAAAAGCATCGATATGGAACTGTTGATATGCACGTCAAAATACATGTGTATATATGAGTCGAAATACGAGGTGTTAAAACCGTCCAAAATAAAAGTTATTTTTCGACCTCTTTTTCGATGTTGTTTTCGACACTAACAATGTTGCTTATTCCGAATGGTATTTCAACAATTTCAATGACGGTTATATCGATGGATAAAGGGTTTATTTTTTTTAAATAATGGTACATTCAGGTGTAGCTGGGTGTACCAGTATACCAGTTTTACAAAGTGCATCCCTGTTCTCTACTAGTGAAAGGTCACAAAACTTAAAATTTTTATTAAGTAACAAAAGTTACATAGCTCATAATGGAGCCGATAAAAAGAAGTACACAAAACAGGCCCGACTCTTGTACATAGAACCTAATCATCGTCGTTGCCCTCAGGGTTTGGCACTAGTTCCTACAAAAGAGTATTCAAAGGGTAAAAACTTAGAAGAGACAAGTGAGGAAAAAACTAATGATGCCCTCTTGCTCAAGTTGCTCGAGGAGGGCATATGTTCCGTGAATTAGGGCATACCTTTCCTCCGCATAACTCACAGCACAACCGACCACTCCTTGCTAGAAGCATGAAGCACGAATACTTATTAACAAAAATGAAATGCCCATTATGCCAAAAAAAAGTGAGTGATGGTACTATTAACACTTACAAAGTATGTGTGGAAAGCATCCCAGCCACCACTTCCAAGATGGGAGCTCCCTATGCCCTCCATTCGCTTCGTTGTGGCCTCCTCCTAGTGCTTATACCTTTGGGGATTTGCA
This sequence comes from Cibotium barometz, assembly GCF_041138505.1. NCBI lineage: Eukaryota > Viridiplantae > Streptophyta > Polypodiopsida > Cyatheales > Cibotiaceae > Cibotium > Cibotium barometz. The sequence continues at coordinate 31,833,344 of NC_141091.1, forward strand.
TGGTGCTTTCTACACTCCTCTTCCCAAATCTCTTCTGTGCAATTCCCCTATCTTTAGCTTGCTATGATGTCGTTGCGCTAGTGCTTCATCATGTTCACCATGTGATCTTTTATCCATCTAGGATGGACCTCTTCACTACCTACTAGTGCTGCCCATAAACTCACTCTTGATTTGATTCACGACTCGTTTCTTATTGGTGCTATCAATTTTATGCCATATAATCATGTAGTCGTGGGGAAAAGGCTATATGGTATAACTCGCAGATTCGAGACTTCATCTCGTTGCCAACATCATCCAAGACCAAATTTCTGTCCACTACTTGGTATCAGGAATGAGCTGGATTGAGGGTAGAGGGATTTTTGTCGAAGCAGCATGATGAGCGCGAGCGTGGTGTCCCCTCACAACTGGCAATGGGTGGGCACTCGCGCGGTGCTTAATAAGGGGAAGAAGCATCTGTGGAGTCACCACCATGGCAACGATCTATCGAACAATCTCATCTTCTACGACTGGAAATAGTCAAGAGAGCCGTGGGCAGGGTTTGTGTGATGTGCCGTGGAGAGTCTGAGGGCGTGGCTTGTGTGGTGGTGGGATGTGATGGCTTTACACAAGTGCCAACGCCTCCCCCAATGTAGGCTTAAGCCATAGCCCTTTTCACAGGGAACATCTGTGACATTAAATGATAAAATTGACTCATGGACATTGCCTGTGTGGTGTAGGCACAATGCAGATGTGTCACTGGGTGTATGATCCATGGTCTACACACATACCATCCATGCTTATGGGTTTGTCCAACAACATGCCCATGCCTATGCCATGACATGGGCAACATTAAAAGCAAGAAGATGCTTTTAAAAAAACCCATAAGCATGAGATTAGGGCACTTAGTGGATAGATTGTTTGCTATTTGGAGTCTTGAGGGAGGGCTTGAGAGGGACAGACAAAGAGAGAGCTAAAAATGACTGAAAACCTACAAAAAAAACACAAACAAAACAAAGCATATTAGCTACTTTTGAAAACCACACACACCCCACACCACACCACACAAAGGCATTAAAATTCATGCATGGATAGAGCTTAATGCATAGATTAAGTTCTATGTATAAAGCTTAATGTGCAAATAAAGCTTTATGCATTAAGCTCTATGCATAGAGCTTAATCTGCATATATCTTAATGCATGCATTAAGCTCTGTGCATAGAGCTTAATCTGCATATAGCTTAATGCATGCATTAAGCTCTGTGCATAGAGCTTAATCTATGCATTAAGCTTTATGCATAGATCTTAATGCATGCATAGAGCTTAATGCACAGAATAAGCTCTATGCATAGAGCTTAATGCATAGATTAAGCTCTATGCATAGAGCTGAATCTATGCATTAAGCTTAAGCTAGATGCATGCATGCTTTAAACCTAAGCTAATCCTAAATCCCAGTAACCAAGGGTGTAATAATCAAAAGCAAGGTAAATAATAAATAAAAAATAAGAGAAAAGCAAAAGGGCTACCTAGAATCTCAGCAAATTAGAAGCTGAAAAACAAAAAAAAAAACATAGCATGTTAGCTCACACACACACAAAAAATCGGAAGCAAGAAAAGGATGGGAGAAGGGCTTAGATTTAGGGTTTAGGGATGGGGGAGGTGAGAGGTGAGAGACGAGAGGAGAAAACTTGCAAAAATTTGGGGGAGAGAATAGAACCTACAAAAAAAAACAAAAAACACAGCATGTTAGCACCACACACATACAAAAAAAAATTGAAGCAAGAAAGGGATAGGGAAAGGGCTTAGGTTTAGGGTATAGGGATGGAAGAGGTAAGAGGTGAGAACATGCAGATATGCTAATAGTGAGGTGCCGCAGTTTTGTTAAAAAATTTCTAGAGTCGAAATACACGTCGAAATAAGGGTCGATAAAAGCTGTTTTCGACATGTGTTTCGACGGTGATTTGCGATGCTTATTTTGACGGTCATTTCGATGCTTGATTTTGTTCACTTTTTTATGCAAATTCACATTCAAAATTTGAATTTTTTGGTAGCCCGATACCTTTCTATAAAGAGACAAAAATATACCGACTAGGCCATGCATGAACTATAAAAGAAGCTCCACCTCCCCCTCATTTGGCCCAAATTCACATGCATATTCAACATACATGGAGCCCGTGAGTGCTATGAACCTTTCAAATTTTGTCAATTTAGAGGAGAAAATGTTGTGCCCATGCAGTCATTGTAAGTACCAAGTTGCCCGACGTCTCAAAGAATTCGCAACGAACATTCCAAAAAATGGGGCATATTTCCAGTGGAGCACTTGCAACATCCACTTACTGGCCTCAATGTTTGCCAAGACAACAATGAGCCAGTGGATATCCAACTTGAGTGGAGCAAAAGAGCAAAGACAAAGGCAACCTTGATGGGATCAGAACCCGAGGAGTAAGCTTTTACGGACTTGGATCAAGTTCTAGAACATGACATGGACGACATAATAGATGCCCTACATGACACAAGCCACGGAGTAGATGATCATGATTCGGAGCATGCAATAGTCCAAGAAGTAGAAGACATCAGAGTTCTAGAACATGACATGGATGACATAATAGATGCCCTACATGACACAAGCCACGGAGTAGATGATCATGATTCAGAGCATGCAATAGTCCAAGAAGTAGAAGACATCAGATGATGTATGGAGCATGCTTTTGGGAGGAGAAAGAGATACGTACACTTGCTCGTTTACTACTTTACCATGGATCACATGTAACAGTTTCAGTTTTCTGCACTTGCCTCTCCATATTGAACTTACAATCAATATATGGGTAGGAGCGTTTTAAAACTTATGGGGTATGTGTCCCTTCCTCTCTCTATGCCATCACATGCTTGCATGAATGTCTTGTCTTTATCCTTTCCTATTTGTTCTATTATATGTACCATGTTATTGAAGGATCAAATTCTACAAGAAGACAATGTGATGCCTTTGGACCGTGCACGAGCAAACAAAATGTTGCACTCCATAGGGATGGAATATAACACACACCATGCTTGTCCAAACAATTGTATTCTCTTTTTGCATGAGTATGCCACTTTTCACGAGTGTCCACAGTGTGGTTCATCAAGATATAGGCAAGATGTCCAAGGAAAAAGGGTCCCTGGCTGCTAAAGTCTTGCAACACTTCCCCATCATTCCATGTATTCAAACAATGTTCAGATGCAAATCCATTGCATCTTTAATGACTTGGGATCAAAACAGCAGATCCACAGATGACGTTAAGCATGTGCCTGGTGATTCTCCAATATTATGGAGGCATATCAAAGAGAAGTGGGTGGACTTTAGGGAAGAGATTTGTGATATTTGTCTTGGACTAGCAATGGATGGAGTCAATCCATTTGTCTTACGAAGTTCATCATGGAGTACATGGCCCGTTTGCCTAGTGAACTATAACCTGCCACCATGGTTAGCAATAAAGAAGTGGCACCTTTACTTTCCTTGATAGTTCCAAGGAAGTACAAGGTTAAGAACATGGACATGTCTACTTGGCTCCATTAGTTGATGAGCTACACACGTTATGGGATTGTATCCAAGTTCATGATGCGTCTAAGTGGTTTGGATAAAGGGTTGCAACAGTGCGATGAATACTTATGTGGACCATGCATGATTGGATAGGCTATGGAGAGTGCTCTGGTAAGTTAATTATTCTAAGATTTTTTGATTAGATTTAATTTCAGGATTTAATTATTCTAAGATTTTTTGATTAGATTTAATTTCAAGATTTTGGTATTTTTATATTATTTGCATATCTCATTCACAATCATTAGTATATTTGACAGGGCTTTCAATATTTGGTTATAATGCACGCTCTATATGTGGGCCTGGATTAGAAGCCCGGTACTCAATAGCTTTGAGGAAGGTTGTTTAGCGAGGGCCACAAAAAGTATTTCCCCGATAACCATGAGCTGCAACAATAGAGATTTCTAGGGAGGCCTCCTCATATGCTAAAGCCAAGTGATTGGAGGAGGACATGGGAAGTGGATCCAAGTTGTTCACCCCCCGGAATGAAGCAGCTATCCATCTTCCATCTACTACCATACTAGAGTGATCTTCTAGTCAATCATCTTCTTGACCCTATGCACATTTTCAAGAACATAGCCGATATCCTTTGGAAAACCATCACAAGTGCTAAAGAGAGCATGGTACAAAGGGATGATCTGCGAGGTGGATCGCATGCAGCACTTATGGGCACATAGTAGACTTGATGGAAAGGTGATTCTCCCTAGAAAACCTTGGGTCTTACCAAAGGAGCGAAATGTAAAGAAGTGCATCTATGAGTTTCGTAATCCCACTAGTTGTATACATTGCTTGAAGGGATAATTCACAAAGGATGCAGAGCTTAGTGGCTTGAAGTCTCATGATTGGCAGATAGTTTGTGCTGCCAATCGCCATGAAGGATTGCTTCAGTGAAGACATAAGAGCAACAATATACAAGATTAGTGCAGTAGTGGTGGCAGAGAAATTATTTCTAACAAGTTTCCTGACCATTCAATTGCACCTACTTGTTTATGTGGTTGATGAGGTTGCTATAGTAACATGTGTTGTTCATAGCCGATGGATGTTTTTCCTCGAGAGATTTATGAAGACACTGAAAGGTTTTGTTCTTCAAAAAGCTCGCCCTGAGGGAAGTATGGCAATGGGATGGCTTGTTCGAGAATCTCTTGTATACATAACATCGTACATCAGACCCAGATATGCCATGATTATGGACACAAGAAGAGGATGATCGGCTCGTTGGGGAAGAGACTTAAGGAGACAAGGGCTTCAGAGAACAATGGATATGGCATTGCGAGAGAAGATTAATAACTTTTGCATCCTTAACTCAAATGCTATGGAGATATGGATCGAGAGGTATAGCCTAGCAAAGAGGGAAAGATATTGAGACCGTTTGAATTTTATAAAGAGTCAAACAACTAGAGCATTGCCACACCTAGATTCACTTGCTCAACTTCTAGAATTTCCTTCTAGTAGATGGCTTTAGAAAACCATACAGCTCTAATCTCTTAATATAAGCAGCCTTTATTTGAAAAAGAAGAAGAGTTATTATGGGAAATCAGCAAAATTTGGAGGTTTTTCAAGGTTTTTTCGAGCACGAAGGGGGCGGTCGGACGGGTGGACGTGTGAAAGCCTACGAAAAAAAATAGGGGACAGCACTGGTTTGTAAGGCATGCCAACCGACGCTCTTATAACAAGAAGCGGCCATGGCACTTGCATGGCTAGAGTTTCTGCGCTGAACCACTCGCTTTCCGAATCATGGGACTCGCCCATCATTAGGCGCCCCTGCAGGTACCTCTGTAAACATCAAACCTTCCCTTATTCTTTCAATTTAAGCTGTTTCTGCCTACTCTATTTCCACCTTGATGGAAGCATCTTGAGCAAAATTTGCATGCTTTTAAATATAGGTAATAAAATGCATTGTTTTCAACTGCACAGCTCAAATATCATCAACAGCATGATTCCCTTATTACCTTGTTTTAGCCATGGATGGCCATCCAATCACATTTGAAGTCATCTGTATGCCTCTGTAGCCATGTTCTCTATAGGCATGGGCACGCATCCCATCGCCATGTTTTCAATGGGTATGGGCATGCATCCCATAGCCATGTTTTCTATGGGTATGCATCCCATTAGCCACGTTCTCTATGGGTATGGGTATTCATATAGTTATACAAGAAAAAGAAAGCATGAGATTTGGCAAATCTTTCCAAGTATGTCTCCATACACAGGCTCCACATTTTGGTCATGATTGGTTTGGTCAATTGGCATGCCACCAACATATTTTAGTGTGATTCGGATTCGAATTCGTTGTCTGGACTTGGCTAAACGGCATGATGCATGTATTGAGCATGTTGGATCGTTAGTGTTGCCTATGAAGTGGGACGCAAAAGTTGCCTTTACTGTGCCTATGTGAAATTCCCAGCTGCTAAGCATTGTCAAGACAAACATGGTAGTACACAACAGCAGCAAGCTGATGAATGATGTAACTCTTGAGAGTGCGGATTGTAAACACGTTGAGTACTTGTAGGTCCAAAAAACGAAGACGATGGCAACGGATGCGGTTGAGAGGGTTATGAAGGCCATAGGGCGGCAGTACCCGACCAGCATTTAATACTGGCCGACTGGCAGTTAGCAGTCGTGAGGGTACTTTCAGCAGCCGACTAGGCTTTTCCTAGTCGTGGGGCTTCATGCATCAGCCGACAGCCTCTTGAGGCAGCCGACTGCTGATTTGTTGAGGTATAAAAGCCTCTCCTCAGCCCACATAATCCCATTCAGGTATTCAGCAGAAACGACTTCAGTTTTGCAGCATCCTACTCATCTCCAAGCAACAAGGAAGAATCTCTTACATCTCAGCCAGCATATGTGTAGTCCTCAGTGATCCGGACTTGCATTAGTGGCCAAGGAGAGTCTTCAGCAGAGCCTCGGGATAGCTGGATACTCCGTCGACGTTTGGGCCTCCTCGTCCTTGCGTTGGGCATTCATATCATTTGTACTTAGCATTGTACAACATTTCTCCAAAGAACGATATAAATAAATACTCTAGCTTGTAGGGGGGGGCCCTTTGCCCTTTAGTGGGTATTGGGACCCAATCCGGTGTTGTCTTCTACATTCTACATTCTCTACTCTCTCCCTATTCTCTAAAGTTGATGCTACATATTCTCACCACATAAAGGTATAAAGAAGGCCCTGTTGGGCGTTATCACGATCAACCTCGGTGCATGTAACATCCATAGTGAAGATGCGGAGAATCTACTGCCAAATTTGTTGAGCCTAAGGGCAATTCCAAAGACAATGTCGCTCTTAGACTCTTGTTTTGGCCGACCTCCAACTGCCAGCCAAGTGTCGACCGCCAAGCTCTTGTGTGCCATCAGTCAAAGAAAGAGGGTGATCTTTCTAGGCTGAAAACTATCCTGAAGCCTCTTCCAGGAATCTGAAAGGAAATGTTGTGAGAGGCCGTGTGATTGCCAATGTACTGTTGCTGCCAGGTTGCCATCGATCTTTGGCAATTGAATCCTCCGGCCTACCCGCGTTGTATATGCAACGAAGGGGGCATCCAGAGTCTCCTCCCGGTCCGCGAGATCATGCCAAGTCCACTCTCCCGGGTCCCACTGTAGGCGCGTGAGAGGTCCTCCGCACTCCCATATCCATAGCTGCCAGAATCTCTCCCTGGGCACCTTGGACAGTGGTGGGTCTATGTGCCACTCCCGTGCCCGAAAACCAATCACCCTCACCCTCTGCAAGGTGAGGGAAGCTCATATCTCTCTAGTCTGCCATGGGATCCAATAGAAAAAGTGAGTAGACCACTGCCCTCATTTGCTCCATGGGACCGCCACGAGAATATCATGTCTGGTAAACACACCTAGCCACACTAGGGGAGGCGGGTCTGGGATAGGAGTCAGCCACTCCTGAGGGATAAGGCTCAACAGGTTTGGTTGTGGATTGTCCGCATCTTCACGATGGACAAGGCCTCGACCCAGATCATTACATGGGGCACAGTCGCTTGGGCCACAGAGGCTGAGGCGGTCAGGTCTTACGAGGAGGATGGTGGGGGGCTAGCCCTTTAGGTCTCTCACCTCCGCATTTTGGCAATACCAGTCACAGCCCCATCTACGGACCACTGGCTCATGTCAGAGATGGGAGATTTGCAGTAGCATCACAACGTGGCACAGATGGTGAGCTGGATGCAATGAAGCCATTGAGAGTACCCACAAGCCGCCTGCTGCAGAGTCCATCAGGAGCATTTGGCTCGACATCATCCATACCTTCCGCGGCCAGTGGGGGAAGTTGCAAGGAGGCTTTGGCCGCATGCGGAAGCGGCGGGAAGCTTTCTTGAGGCTCTGGTGGCCTGGCCCTTTTCTCACCGATAGAGGTGGTGATCCCACTTGGTATTACAGACCACCTCTGTGTGTTCCCCCCCCCCCCCTTCCCTTGTATGAGATACCCTTCCCCTCGTAGAGCGGCCAGCTAGAGGGGAAGTGCATCTTTCTCCCTTTGATTATTTGATCCCCACCCTCTACATGAGGAGACTTTGTATCTAGCCCCTCGTGGTTGTATTTAGCCCCTTGTGGCTGTTTTTCATTAACTAATAGAAGGATCTTTTTCCCGAATTTTGGAATTGCCAGATACTATGAGTGTTTGTCCTCGCGTGTCAAGAACCCGATCATCAACATAGAAGCAGTCTAAGTGTGCATAGATGTAACCTGCAACAATTAGACCAAGAAAAGAGGAGAGAGGATGGTGGCTGGCCTTCTGTGAATATCATTGTGAAGTCAACAATGTCTGCCATGTATAGAGATGTATGGAGAGAATAAACCTCTCCTAGGAGGCCTTCTTAAGTGGGTGCGCCATACCCACTTTTCCTCTTTTTTTATCAGTGGGTTGCTCAACCATATTCTAGCGTGGAGGTCACCTTTGAAGAGATTGAGTTCCCTTTTTTTCCTGATTGCTACGAGTTCTTGTGTTTGGTGCGGAGGTTGCCTCTGAAGAGATTGATTGACCTTTTTCGCCCGGTTGCTACAACATTTGGAGGGCCATCTTGAATGATTTGTCAAGTTGCAAGGGCCCGAGATAATGTCAGCTCTAGCGCATGACGTCGCGGTAGTTATGGATTAACCATGACGATGCTTGATTGTTGATCTCTTACACTTTCCATTCTTTGTTGAAGTAGGCTGGTGAGGCTCTTACCTCTTGTCATGTGTATAAAATGCCATGGATATTCTCTGGAGCTAGTCCAGAGAGAAGGGGCAACCAGAAAAAGAGCAGTAGAACTAGATGATGGAGCAGAAGGTGCTGAAGTGGCAAGTTTGGACTTGGAGGAGGACCAGGATGCTGTCGGTTGCATGAAGGGGTACTGTCGGCTGCCTACTACGGGAGGCGTCGGCTGTACCAGAGACCAAGGCGGCTGAAGGAGCATCATGACATGGCAAGGCGGCTGAAGGCGCAGCATTTTATGATTTATATAACCAGTCGGCTGGCCGACTGCTGGTTGGCCAGCACTCCAAGGAGTCCAAAGGGCTATAAAAGGGGGCACATGCTCATTGTTGTAATCATTCATTCCTTTAAGGAATGGGTCCAAGTTAGGGACTGTTTTGGGTGATGTTCACCTCTTTAGCAAGGCAGCCTAGGGCTGTAGACTAGAGTACTTTTTTGTACTATATGAAATATACTGAATTTCCAGCATATCTCTCTCTCTACTCTCCCTTTTGTCTGCGTTTTTGCATCAGCATGTTCTCAGTGGTGTTTAGGGCTGAAAGAAGACTCTTAGAGCTTCCGCGTGTTACACCTCTGCTCTTTGGTTGCTTTTAGAGCACCATTTCATGTGTATTTGCTGGATTGATTGTCCTTCCTTGGCCAGGACCTTGGTGTTTGTTTTCTCCTGCTCAGCTTGGTACTCTCTCTCTGTGGGGTTGCCATTAGGGTAACCTTGGGTAAACAGACTTGGGTGCACCCTTCAAAGTAATCTTGGACCTCTAATAAGGTCTTCGGGGTGCCCATAATTGTTGGCGTTGTTGTGAGCTACATTGATCATTAGATGACGTGTTACTTTGTCTTCTCTTCCTTTGTTTGCTAGCCACTGGCGAGGGATCCTTAGATGGCATGCTGCTTGGTCTTCTCTTCCTTTGTTTGCTGGCTATTGGTGAGGTATCCTTAAGTAGCCAAATTTGAGCATTTCCCTCATAGTAACCTTGGGCACCTAGTAAGTTCTTTTTTACCCACCTCTGGTTGTTGTCAGACACCATGGAGTTCTTTGTAGGTGTTGCCTCTTCTTGTTTTTTTTTTTTTTTGGGGGGGGGGGGGTAGTTTTTATGGTAACTTGCAGAGCATTTGTGGGTTGCATTGGAGCCTCTGTTTTTATGATGACGGGTAGAGTTGACAAAGGGGTGATTGATGCGGTAGGCTTTGGGAATGCAGGGAACACGGGGATTGTTGGAGTTGGATCTTCCTCACTTAGTACGACGATTACCGTTTCAATTGGGGAGTTATGGACTAGGCGCTCGGTTCTAGATATAGCAATTGGTTTGGCATATCCATCCTGTTACATGCGGAAGCTCTGGGAGTCTTCTTTCATCCCTAAACACATCCTGGAACATGCTGATGCAAAAGCTGAGTAATCCTATGATCCAGCCAAACAAGAGGTTGAATGCTGAAAACGATGAGCAACAAGGCCTTTTATAGGCTTGGGAATATCCACATGGACTGGCCGACTGCTGGTCAGCCAGGTCTAGGAAAAGAAATCAATTCATATGCTGCAGCCAACTGCTCCTTCTACTCTCATAAACTGTCCGACAGCAAACCCAAGGTCCTCCATTAGATATCCCTTGCCAAATCAGCAAAACGCTCCTCAAACAGTTGTTTCTACTCTGTCTTTGTCTTGTTGCCTCTTGAGGACTAGCTTTGAGGTATGCTTGTGCATGTTTTGCACATGACATCCCCCTCTGCTAAATTTGATGACAGGATTCCAACCTGTTTCTTGGATGACTGTCATCATCCCATTCTATTCCTGGAGTCCCTTTGTCATCCTTCCTACTCTGGCAACCATTTCACTGAAAACCCGGCCCGGTCTCCAAATCCACTCCAACACTGATGAATATATATGCATTTGTTCCATCCAGCCCCCATTCCATTCCTTCCATGTCCTTGAACAGTGTCTTTGGTCTTCTTTTGTGAGAAACGAGTCTGGCACTCTCACTCCATCCCTTGGAGGATCAACCTCCCCTGGAACTGTTCCTGAAAGTGCCCCAAGTGGCACCCGACTCACAGGACTGCCATCCCCTTGGGCTTTGTGGAACACCACCAACCAACCTCTTGGGAATTCTTCCTTGTCTTGTGTTCCTTGCCTCGGGCCTCGTACTTGTGCACTTTCCTGTGCCTTGGACCTGTGCACCTTCATTTGGGACTGAATCAATGTTTAGCCTTGCTGAGCCTGATGCTCTAATACCAATGCTACATGCGGAAGCTCTGGGAACATGTAGATGCAAAAACGCATGCAAAAGAGAGAGGAGAGAGAGAGATAGCTGAGTATTCAGTATATTCATAATGTACAAAAAGGTACAAGTGTCCTTACAGCCATAGGCTGCCTTCTGGAAAAGGTAGAATACCTAATCAAATCCTAGTCTACGACTAATCCTAGTCTACGACTAATCCTAGTCTACGACTAATCCTATGATCCAGCCAAACAAGGGGTTGAATACTGAAAACGACGAGCAACAAGGCCTTTTATAGGCTTGGGAATATCCACATGGACTGGCCGACTGCTCGGCCAGGTCCAGGACAAGAAATCAATTCATATGCTACAGCCGACTGCTCCTACTCTCATAAACTGTCCGACAGCAAACCCAAGGTCCTCCATTATATATCCCTTGCCAAATCAGCAAAACGCTGCTCAAACATCTGTGTCCGCTCTGTCTTTATCTTGTTGCCTCTTCAGGACTAGCTTTGAGGTATGCTTGTGCATGTCTTGCAGATGCCACATCCCCAGCCTAATAGTGTTTTTGCTTGGATTATAAATGCAAGGATAACAAGGAATATACCTTCTTGGGGTTATTTCCAATATAGAATGATTGAATAAGCCAACAACGAGTATTTAGAGTCAACCGACTTAACACGAGCAACTGGTTGGAGTCAACTCCATTTTTCCAAGAGTACATGAGGTTTCTTGTTCTCTAGAAAAATGGAGTCAACTCCGTTTTTCCTAGAGTACTCTATGAAAAATGAAGTCTAACTCCATTTTTCCTAGAGTACACAAGGTTTCCTCGGACATTAAGTTGTGGCAAGCTCTCTTGTGTACGAGAGCTTGTTTGTCACATGTGGAAGCTCTGGGAGTCTTCTTTTAGCCCTAAACACCATCATGAAACTGTCAAAATACGCAGCGGAGATGATAACAAAATCTGAGACCACAAGAGCAAGTAGAGTGTAGAAAATAGACAGCACAAGAGAAGGAGAGAGATAGGCATGTAACTCTTCTCTATACACAAGATCCCGCAATGAAAACAAGATACAATAGGTGGGGGGCCATGGGGCCATTTTATATGGCCCCATGAGTGCAGTCGGCCAGTAGAAGGGCAGCCGACTGCATGCTGAAGTCACCTGACCAGGATTTACTCCACTCGGCCAGCATGCATACATGTGTGAGGTCGGCCTGCTCTAGTCGGCCAGTAGCCATCAGTCGGCCAGCACCTGGACCATCTTGCCAGCACAAGGCAGCCTCCCACCAATGGGAAAAAATGGGGAAAAAATACACCTATATAGGGCGGGCACACCCACAACAGAGGCCCTGAGTCTGATAAAGACAGGAGATGACTTCTAACACCCCCTTTGAGCTCCTGGCTCTGAAATCAACCCTAGGGAGCTGGAGTGCCGCGTGAGCGTAGCCTAAGGTAAAGACATCCTGAAGAGGTCCGCCGCATTGTCCTCCGTCGAACAATAAAGTAGCAAGATGTCACCAGCCAAGATCTTCTCACGTACAAAGTGATACTGTATCTCTATGTGCTTGGTCCGGGCATGGAAGATCGGGTTCCGAGCAATAGCTATACGACTCTGGTTATCACACTGGATGACTGTGGGCTCCTTATGTGGAAACCCAATCTCGCCTAGCAGCCTCCGCAGCCACACAACCTCGCAAGCAGCACCACAAGCAGCCCGGTACTCTTCCTGTGTCGAAGATAGGGCAATAGTTGGCTGCCTCTTACTGCTTCAAGAAACTGCTCCTGAGCCGAGGGTAAAACTGTAACCTGAAGTGGATCTCCTCGTGTCTTGATCTCCTCCCCAATCTGAGTCACTCCAACCTTGGAGTCTGACTCCATCCCCTCCTGTGTAAAAGAGTCCTAGATCCTTCGTACTCTGCAGATACCGCAAGATCCGCAATCCTACGCCCCAATGAGACTTCAATGGCGTCTGCATAAAAGAGCTCAACAGCCTCACGGAGAAGCTCAAGTCCAATCTGGTGTTAAGCAACCAGATCAATGAACCAACCAACTTCTGATACTGCGAGGCATCAACTGGCTCTCACAAGGATCATTAACAGTTAACTTTGTGTTTGGGTCCATCGGCGAAGTAATAGGCTTGCAGTTCTCCATCCCAAAGGCCTCAAGCAACTCATGAACATACCGTTGCTGAGAGACAAAAAACCCCCTCTAGGTCTCCCAGATCTCCAATCCCTTTAAGAAGTGGAGTAAGCCTAGGTCGGTCATCTCAAACTCCTTTGACAAGGTAGCCTTCGTCACGCCAATGTGCTCCACATGACCGCCAGTGAGAATGAGATCATCCACATAAAGGATGATAATCGTAACCATGCCGCGTTCCCGAAAAAGAGATGCAATTTGGGATCTGCAACCGATCTCTGAAAACCAGTCTGAACAAAGAAGGAATCAATCTTCTGATTCCAAGTGCTGGGAGCCTGCTTAAGACCATACAAGGCCTTACATAACCTGTAAACCATCCCTTCTAATCCTAGAACAACAAAGCCTGGAGGCTGCTCAACATACACCTCCTCCTGCAGGTCACCATTAAGGAACGCAGATTTTACATCCATTGGATACACTGGCCACCTCTGAAAAGAAGCAAGGGCATCCTTGTAGTCGATGCCTGGCCGTTGAGCATAACCTTTAGCCCCACAAGTCTGGCTTTGTGTTTGTCCATCGACCCATCTGACGCATATTAAAGACCCATTTGACACCAATGACTGGCCGTTTCGACGGCCTCGGTACCAACTCCCATGTTTTGTTCTTCTCGATGGCATCAAGTTCCACCTGCATGGCTTTCCTCCAAGTATCCTGTGAAAGGGCTTCCTTAACGGAAGTGGGCTCCTTGTCCCGCAGAATACGAGACATCAAAGCATAGTTTACCTGAAGAAGCTCTGCTGTATTGCTTTTGTCGCGGACTCTGTGCAATCTTCGAGGGCCGTCCTTTGTGGTCCACTATGAGGGTAACTCCATGACACCTGACTCTCGAAGGGTGTCCAACAACCACCTGGGTACTCGAACAGATCGTGGAGCCTCCTGTAGTTGCGGGGGCTCTACTCCAGCTGCGGGCTCAACCTCCTGTGTACTGACTGAGGTTGATCAACTGGAACAATGGTCTGGGAATCATCATCAGACTCTTCTGGATCTCCAATAAGTGGCGGCTCCTCGACAGTGGATACTGGAACATGCTCATCAAAGATCACATCCCGGCTGACAACAATCTCATTCCTATCTGGATCAAACAATCTGTATCACTTGGAAAGAGAATTATACCCCACAAATATAAGCTTGCTGGGATTTGGAGTCAAGCGTCCCCCTCTGTTTCTTCGGAATATGTACATACGCATCACTCCCAAAAACACGGAAGTGCGAGACATCAGGTTTCCTGCCAAAGTATGCCTCAAACGGAGTCATATTAGGTAGTGAAGTCATTGGAGACCGGTTGAGGGTATGGACAGCCGTTGCCACAGCCTCTTCCCAAAGTGGACGAGGAAGATCACGATGCTCGAGCATGGTCCACGCCATCTCCACCACAGTCCTGTTTTTGGTTCTACAACTCCATTCTCGGAAGGCGATCCTCTATTGGCCAGTTCCCTCGTGATGCCATGATCTGCACAAAATCTGAGAAATACATTCGAGGAGAATTCACCCCCTTTGTTAGCCCTGAGAGTCTTTACCTGCAATCCAGACTCTTTTTCCACCATCACGTGCCAATCCTTGAACCGTGCAAAAGCTTGGTCCTTCTGTGAAAGAAAGTAGACCCACGTGAATCTGGTACAGTCATCAACAAGCAGCATAAAATAGAGAGATCCTCCCAGTGATGGTGTGCTGAGGTCCACACAAGTCAGCGTGAATCAACTCCAATGCATTTGAAGCCCGCCTGGAAGCTTGCTTTGGAAAGGATTCCCTGTGCTGCTTACCACGTATGCAAGAACTGCAACGTCCTTGCCTGCTGCCAACATTGGGCAAGCCAACAACCATCTGGTCCCGGAAAGCTCGCCGCAGTGCATCCATATTTAAGTGGCCAAAACGAAAGTGCCACAGATCTTCGACTTGAGAACCTGTCAATGAGGAGAGTGCAGAGAGCTTGTAGATACCATTCTCCACACCGCCTTCCCAAACTACCTGGCCAGTCTTACGGTCCCGTAGAGCAACTGAATGCTCCTCAAATTCCACCCGAAAGCCAGTCTTGCATACTTCATGCACTGACAGAAGATGAAAACCAAGAGCAGGGACATAAAGAACACGGGAGGCATGCTTGCCCCCTTGCCGTCGGGAATAATCTCCATCCGGCCCTTACTGTGAATCGGAATGGTGGAGTTGTCGCCAATGAAAATGCGACTTGACTGCCGTTTCAGATCCAAAAAGAAGTCACGGGACGGAGACATGTGCCTGGAAGCACCACTGTCAAGAATCCATTCCCGGGTATCCTTACTTTGCGGTGAAGCCAACTGCCTCCTCGCTCGAAGACGATGAAGCATCGGAGTCCATCTCTAAGTGCACAAATGCAGGAGTCTTTGCAGCTGAGGTTGAAGAATCAGCACTCTTCCCAGTCCGCTTAGGACACTTCCTGCAATAGTGGTCTTTCTCGCCACAATCATTGCAGGACCGCTCGACCTTCAGTTTCTCTCGTTCTGTTTCAGGCTTCTTCTCAGAAGACTTCTCCGGTGAAGTCTTCCCTTTGCCCTTATTGTTATTCCGGCCTTTTCGGCCGTGCCAATTAAGGTCTCCGAACCTCCGCTGTGAGGAGGGTTCGTGAAACGTTCCTTCTGGTCCAAGACCATGGGCACAAGCTCCTCCCAGGTACTGGTGGTGAGCCTGCCATGGGACAACAAAGTAATGGCCATATCTTCTGATGATATCTCCCAGCCTGGAGAACTTCCTGCTGAAGGGCCTGCAGCTTGTTAATGTTCTCCCGCATCGTCGACGACTTTGAAGGGTTCATAACCCGCATCTGCACTTCCAAGGAAATCCTCTTCATGGGCGATACCCTGTTATAAAGAGAAGCCAAGTGCTGCCATATGCCTCTGGCCAGCGTCATATGCTTTACGTGATTGATTACTTGTGGTGTGTAGTTGAGGAAGATAAATGACCGGACCCTGGCGTTGACATGATCCCACATCTGTGCCTGTGCCTCGCGGTCCTTCTTCATTGACAGTAACTCCCCTTCCTCTGCTTCCGACCGTGGAACCCCGATAACGATGAAATCGGCAAGGTCATATGACTCCAGCACAGACTCCATTATCACCTTCCAGATGCCGTAATTGTTCCCGTCCAACTGACGGTCCACTGGGAACGTGGGGAGAGTTGGGATCTTCACATGCTTCTCAGCTAGCTCTAATAAATCTGCCATCGCGGGGATGTAACTGAAAAGGGTGGGTCGGTGGGAAAAAGAAACTTTAAACCTGCAAGTGGCTGTCCAGCAACTTAGCCCGCCTTCCTCTTGCTACTTCTCTTCCCGAACAGTCCCGAACAGTCCACCAATCAGCAACGTAACAATCCCCCTCTTGCTCAGAAAACTCCCAAGATCTTTCAAGAGCCTAGGGCTCTGATACCATGTAAGAATGCGCAGCAGAAGACTAACGCACGTAGGAGACGCATCACCATCGAGCTCCACGAACACCCCCAACGGGCACTGCAGCATCCCTCTACCGGGCTCCCATCTCCTGGTGAGCTGGCTCCCAAAACACCGGCCGGGGGAGATGACTATGACAAGGTGCCACCACACCCTATATATGGCGCTTCAACTTCCCATGCTTCCACTTATGGGATAATCCAAGGCACCTTCTAGCCATAGATCACACGCTCGAAATTGCCAACCTTCCACCACCCTCCCTCGATTCGAGCTCTGCAAGCAACCGAGGCGTCGCCCAGGACCACACACGCCTGAGCCGCCCAGGACCACACACGCCCGGGCTCTGATACCATGTCAAAATACGCAGCGGAGATGATAACAAAATCTGAGACCACAAGAGCAAGTAGAGTGCAGAAAATAGACAGCACAAGAGAAGGAGAGAGATAGGCGTGTAACTCTTCTCTATACACAAGATCCCGCAGTGAACAACATGTAGCCATTTTATATGGCCCCATGAGTGCAGTCGACCAGTAGAAGGGCAGCCGACTGCATGCTGAAGGCACCCGACCAGGATTTACTCCAATCGGCCAGCATGCATACATGTGTGAAGTCGGCCTGCTCTAGTCGGCCAGTAGCCATCAGTCGGCCAGCACACCTGGACCATCCTGCCAGCACAAGGCAGCCTCCCACACCATGGAAAAAAGGAAAAAAAATACGGGGAGTGAGGAAAAATGAGAAAACAATAGAGGCCCTGGTGTTTGATAAAGACAGGAGATGACTTCTAACAGAAACATGCTTGATGACAAACGCATACAGTAGATAGAGAAGAGAGAGAGATATAGTTGAGAATTCAGTATATTCATAATGTACAAAAAGGTGTACAAGTCCTTTTCCATAAGCTGCCTCGTCAATATAATGCGCTTTGCCTGCGCGGAACGAGAGGACCCCTGAATACGAGCCCAAGTAGCCATGAGAGTATGGATGATATCACCCCATATAGTACTAATGCACTGAGACCCAAAGATGTGGACACCCTCAATAGCTCTCTAGATGTGCACTGAGACCCAAAGATGTGGACACCCTCAATAGCTCTCTAGATTTGCTGTAATACTAGCAACAATCTCCCAACTGGTGTCAATCCTCTGTTTGGGGGGTGTATGCTTGGCAATACCTCTACGAATGAGAATAGCAGAGTCTGTACCATTGCCCTCGTAAAAAGGATGCGGACCAGATTGGGAGAGCCAAGCAACTGCCCCCCAAGTCACATGCATGGCACAACCACTCAATTTGCCCATAAGTTGGGCTATAGAACCCCAAATCTGCTGTGTAGTGCTGCACCCCCATAAACAATGCTATATAGTCTCATAGTCTGCTACATATCTCGAGCAAGTAGGTGCTACACCGAAGACCAATCTCCACTGATTTCCGTATAAATGCCAAAGCGTATGCCAATATCTGCACTGTATTGTTGGAGAGAGATCATAACTCTCCCAATATCTGCGTTGTATCGCTAGAGAGATATAATTCTCCCAATGAGACCTGAGAGCAGGGATCCTATGCATCGGTCGAGTGAGGAGAAGCCTGGCATTCTGGACCGTGAACGTGAAAAAGGGAAGGCTTTTCAATGGATCGAAGGCATCAATCCACTCCCACTCTCCTAGATCTCTTGAAGATATCTGATAGGACTGCCACCATATAGCCACAAACACCAAGAGCCATGAGTCACTATCTGAGGAGAAAGGTCAATGAACTAATGCTTCCCCGAACGACCAAATCCTCACTGGCCTAAGCCTAGTCTCTGGGATGATCCCCTCCATGCTATGTCTCCTCAATCTCCCTCCAAGCATGATAGAATAAACGATGCAATCTGTCTCGGGAGAGCAATGAGCTACAGAGGTATGCCTATTCTCGAAAAGACTCCCAGCCAACTCGGATGATGATAGTCTCCATGAAAGGTCCCAGAGAGCCACTCATGCGGAATAGCTGCATCAATCTGATCAGTATGTATGCGAGAGCCCCTAAGATGCTGAATGGATGCAGCTCCGATCCTCCGGAAGACTCTTAAGGGTCTTCCAAGCAAGAACTGTGTATGCACATCTCTCCCATCCTGACCACTGCATGTAAAGAGATGCACCAAGTGGTCGACCGGCCTCATCCCTGATGAACTCGTTCCACATAATAGGTTGTTGGTTAGCCTCATCCAAAGACCTAGGAAGCCTTTGTCACAAAAATGGTCTCATGGTTCTCCATGCTCTGACAATGGCTGCAATAAGAGGGGAAGATGGTGTCCTGATATCAGGCTCCGTGAACAAAAATCGTGCTAGGCAGCCAATCTCTCCCAACACGGGGTATACATCCGGAAATCTGAGACAAGAAAAAATCCTTTCAAGGCTCAGTGCTTGGTAGAAAACCTCTGACCACAAGTTTGTAGAGTAACGCCCTGCATTGAACATCCGGATCAATAATATTCAGCCCTCCCTCTCGTCTGGGCTGAATAACTGTGATTCAAGCTACCCTGGCACGAGTGTCTGTGGTGCCATCCAAACCCAACAACAGAAAATTGCAGATCAATCTCCGCAAAATCGACCAATGCATGCATGAGAGAAGCACCAACAAGAGGAAATAAACCAAACTGAGGCAATGAATACTTGATTAGCCACCAAAGCTCTGGAGGCTACATCTAATCTCCTGGAGCTCCAGTGAAAAAGCTTCTTACGGATACTCATGCTCTGATACCAATTGTAAGGATCCCCCCCTTCCAAAATAGGGGAAACACTTAAGATAGTCCACTAAGTCTTAACTTGGAGAAAATTTCCTACTCATCGACACCTTGATCATGCAGAGATTCAAGGATACGATTCATAGATAAGACCTAGTCCTATCCCGCAGGGGAGCGTGGTCTTCTAAAAATCAAATCACCCATAGGGTAATTGATCATAATTTAGGCAACTACTAGTCTTGATTCCTAGAGACAACGCTTTTTTCCTCATCCATGCAAGGCACAGCCCCACTGGCCTAGTCTTCTAGAATAGAATTGCCCGAGAACCTATTTATCTAGCGTAGGGCTTTCACTTAATTTGTTGGAAAGCTACCCGACTAATCGGGTCCACCCAGCCATAGGATGGTGCTGTCAGGGCATTCCATCCTCCCACTTTCCACCCTACTCGTGTCAATTTGTTTTCTAATTAATCCTACCACACTGTTTGACATAAATAAACATGTTCCTTAATTAAGGCCCTTTTCACAAGGTTTGTTAAAACAACCTTTTTCCATAGAACAATAATGCCAAAGGCAAGATTTATAAAAAAAGTTTATACATGAATCAATTCCATACAAGCCAAACCGACTCTCTTATTCTTTTCCTTTATATTGCCGATGATCTAGAATTCGGCCTTCCAGCCTCTACATGTTGGACAAAACCCTACGGGACTATACACCTCATCGTCGACCGCTGCGAGGACTCAAGCCGGCCTGTCGCCCTCTCAGGCTCCGTCGCTCGATCCTCCCGTCCCTCAGAGGGATGTCTACACACTAGGGTAGGCTTATTCACCGCACTAGCCTGGGCCCTCAGAACTAGACAGCATCACAATCTCTCGCCTCAGTCGGCGAACCTTATTCTCCCAATGGTATAAGGGATACCTTGGACCAATCCCGGGCTTTGCTAACGACGCCGCCCGGCTACACAAGTACGGAACGGAGTTAGCATCGAAGCCAGGAAAAACTTGCACTCTTTCTCTTAAAGATAACAATTTCAATCATTGAATACATCGTCACTTCAAATAGTAGCTTCATACATTTTTTTCAAAGGAAAAGATACACATCTTCTTTCTTCATTTATTGACATTAATATTAAAGAAAAACTCTTTTTAAAAGATAACCAAGCTAACCTGGCCAACATTTCCTTGTGGAGCTTGCAACGGGAGGGTTGGAGCCACATTAGGAGCATCTTTGCCAATTTCATTGTTGCGGCTTGCTTCTCCCGAGGCGATATTTTGGCGTTTTCGGGATGGAGCCATTGTGAATACTGTCTTGTAGAGCGCGGCGTTGCGATCGTAATACTTCAGTCAGATCTCGATTCCGAGATCGTTTGCTCACTTTATGAGCAAAAAACTACAGCACGCGAACCCTCTCTAAGGTAGAAAACCTCTTGCTAAAGTCCACGCAAATGGGAGGGGGAGGGGTGGGGAAAATTGTGAGATGTTCTTAAGGAGGAGACAAAAACGTTTTGCTGAGGGATGAGGGGTGGTACTGTAAGTCTCTTCACACGGGGAAGGGGAGAAGAGTTAAGGACACTCTCTCCTCACAAGGGTGGGCTGGCTGAAAGTTGGCTTATCTGAAAATTGGTAGATCAGGGATGCTGAGAGGGAGCAACAAGAAATGCTTGTAGGTACTGCAGCAAGTACACTGTGTAGGTACAGAAGGGCGGTACAAACAGCGGTACGGCCTTATGCAGAGTATGGGCTACGCAGGAATGCGTGCTGGCCATGGAGCACCCCGAGGGTTTATATAGCCTATACTCTGCATAAGGCCGTGCCGTCGTGTGTACCGCCCTTCTGTACGTGCATAATGTACTTGCTGTAGTACCTGCATGCGTCCCTTGCTGCCTCCTCTCAACACCCCTGATCTGCCAATTTTCAGATAAGCCAACTTTTAGCCAGCCCATCCTTGTGAGGAGAGAGTGTCCTTAACTCTTCCTCCCCCCGGTGTGAAGAGACTTACACTACCACCCCTCATCCCTCAGCAAAACGATTAAGCGTTCTCCTTAAGGACATCTCACAATCCCTCCCCCCTCCCATTTGCGTGGACTTTAGCAAGAGGTTTTCTACCTTAGAGAGGGTTCGTGTGCTGTAGTCTTTTGCTCATAAAGTGAGCAAACGATCTCGGAATCAAGATCTGACTGAAGCATTACGATCGCAACGCCGAGCTCTACAAAGCAGTATTCACAATGGCTCCATCCCGAAAACGCCAAAATATTGCCTCGGGAGAAGCATGCCGCAACAATGAAATTGGTGAAGATGCTCCTAATGCGGCTCCAACCCTCCCGTTGCAAGCTCCACAAGGAAATGGTGGCCAAGTTAGCTTGGTTATCATCTTAAAAAGAGTTTTTCTTTAATATTAATGTCAATAAATGAAGAAAGAAGATGGGTATCTTTTCCTTTGAAAAAAATGTATGATGCTACTATTTGAAGTGATTCTGCATTCAATGATTGAAATTGTTATCTTTAAGAGAAAGAGTGCAGGTCTTTCTTGGCTTCGATGCTAACTCCGTTCCGTGCTTGTGTAGCCGGGCGGCGTCATTAGCAAAACTCGGGATTGGTCCAAGGTATCCCTCATACCATTGGGAGAATAAGGTTCGCCGACTGAGGCGAGAGATTGTGATGTTGTCTAGTTCTGAGGGCCCAGGCTAGTGCGGTGAATAAGTCCACCTTATTGTGTAGACATTCCTTTGAGGGGCATGAGGATCGAGCGACGGAGCCTGAGAGGGCGACAGGATGGCTTGAGTCCTCGCCAGCGGCCGACGATGAGGTGTATGGTCCCGCGGGGTTTTGCCCAGCATGTAGAGGCTGGAAGGCCGAATTCTAGATCATCGGCAGTATAAAGAAAAAGAATAAGAGAGCCGGTTTGGCTTGTGTGGAATTGATTCATGTATAAACTTTTTTTATAAATCTTGTCTTTGGCATTATTGTTCTGTGGAAAAAGGTTGTTTTAACAAACCTTGTGAAAAGGGCCTTAATTAAGGAACATGTTTATTTATGTCAAACAGTGTGGTAGGATTAATTAGAAAACAAATTGACGCGTGAGTAGGGTGGAAAGTGGGAGGATGGAATGCCCCGACGGCACCATCCTATGGATGAGTGGACCCGATTAGTCGGGTAGCTTTCCAACAGATTAAGTGAAAGCCCTACCTACGCTAGATAAATAGGTTCTCGGGCAATTCTATTCTAGAAGACTAGGCCAGCGGCTGTGCCTTGCATGGATGAGAAAAAAAGCGTTGTCTCTAGGAATCAAGACCAGTAATTGCCCAAATTATGATCAATTACCCTATGGGTGATTTGATTTTTAGAAAACCATGCTCCCCTTGCGGGATAGGACTAGGTCTTACCTATGAATCGTATCCTTGAATCTCTGCATGGTCAAGGTGTCGATGAGTAAGAAATTTTCTCCAAGTTAAGACTTAGTGGACTATCTTAAGTGTTTTCCTATTTTGGAAGGGGGAACCTTACAATTGGTATCAGATAAGTACCGGAGCAAACTGCTCTGAAGGAGAAATATCAACCCCAACCTGACATTCCAAATATCTAGCAGTGCATCCTCTACTGACGCAAGTAAAACCAAGCTTTGCACCCCAAGCAACTCTCGGTGAGTCACTTATCCAAAAACCAGCAGATTTGTGCCAATTAATGAGTGGCCTTGCTACCAAACAAAACTCTTCTGGTACTCCCCGAAAGGAACATAAGCATATGTGTGAGGCCTCCAAGAACATGGCTGTGTCATCAGCTAACTCAGAGTCAACCAGCTCCTCTTGACTATGGAAAGACAACTCTCGATGAGTCACTTATCCAAAAACCAGCAGATTTGTGCCAATTAATGAGTGGCCTTGCTACCAAACAAAACTCTTCCGGTACTCCCCGAAAGGAACATAAGCATATGTGTGAGGCCTCCAAGAACATGGCTGTGTCATCAGCTAACTCAGAGTCAACCAGCTCCTCTTGACTATGGAAAGACAACCTCAATCCAAAAATACCAGCAGTGGAGCGGAGGAAGATGATCATGGCTTCTGTAACTATAATATATAATAATGGGGTTAAAGGACAACCCTGCCGTATTGAGCGAGAAATTTGAAACCGCTCTCCTCTATCACCACAAGCGAGCACACTACTTTGGGCATCACGATACATGCATGAAACTCCCTTGATCCATCTCTGAGAGAAACCCATATGACTAAGAGTAGCCTTAAGGAAATCCCAATCCACTCTATCATAGGCCTTCTCAAAATCCAAGCGCAGAATGGCTAAGGGCTGATTGCTCGCTTTGGCCCATTCCACGGCCTCCCAAAATGAGAAAATGTTATCAAGGATGCTCCTTCTGTGTAAGAATCCATTGTGAGTATCATGAATGACATCCTACAAAATTGGCTGCAATCTGATGCTCAATGCCTTAGCAAGAATGTTATATGTAGTCCCAAGTAAGGTGATAGGTCTCCACTGGCCAATCAATGTCTTATCCCCACTGTTAGGGATAAGATAGATAAGTCCCTAAGTGAGAGAAGAAGGCATAGAACCTGTGTCCCACATCTCTTGGAGAGCCGATGTGATCTCAGCCCCAATCTCAACCCAAAAAGTAATGAAAAAAATAGGGGAGAGGCCATCTTCTCGTGGACACTTACCATGAGGTAAGGCATGAAAAGCATGACTGAATTCCTCCATAGAAAAAGGGGCATCCAGAATGACACCCATATGCTCTGTGCTCAAATGTGGCAATGCATTCCAAACGTTCCTATGTGCCCTATGTCTCAAATCAGAGTGTGGCTCAGCACTAAGAAACCGGCGATAGAAATTAGTGGCAATCTGTCTAACCATAGGAGGATCTGAGTGAAGAGTGCCATGTGAATCCCGCAACTGCTTGACACTATCTCTGGTATGAGATGGGCCGTGAGTAGCAAAGAAATGTTTGTTGCATCTGTGACCCATCTGGGTCCAAAAGGATTCCCGAGTATGGTAACGGTACTCCGTACGATGCTCAAGAGAGTGATGAAGTTGTGCCCTAATAGGACATAAAGAATCTGCAACCCATTGAGCATGAGGATGTTTCTTGTTCTCTTTTTGTAAGGCAGCCACTCTGTGTCTAATAGCCCTTTCTAAATCCAAGGCCTCTTGCCTCTTAGAAAGGGCACATGTGTGATAAAAGTCACTAATATCACAGAGAGCAGAGGCCAGGCTGTGCGAGGCCTGCGAGAAATCATGAGATCTCTAAATATCAAGCATACGACGTGATAGCTCTGCATCTGAAAACAAATGATCAGGGATGCGGACATAGGGTGCTGATCCATGGCGACTCGGATCTCTAATGCATATAACCACCGGGCAATGATCCGATTTAGAGGTTCTTGTAGGCAATAAAAGTATGCCCCCCTCTGTGGAGCGCCCAATCATCCACATAAAATCTGTCTAACCGTGCATAAATACATCCTGCATCCCTTCTCCTGTTAGACCATGAATAAAGAAGAGTGGATTGTCTCCTTGAAATGTCATCATCATGCCAACAATCTCTGCCATGAATGGAGTGTATAAACCTCTCCCAAGACGCTCTTTCAAGAGGATGCACCAAGCCCTCATGTCTACCTCTTTTATCCATTGGCATCTCAACCATGTTAAAATCTCCACCGATAATCCAATGGTTGGCAAGAGGCATCAACATAGTGAGAGATTTCCAAAAGACAATTATGGTTAGGAGCATAGAGGTTGAGAATACGAATGCGTGTAGTACCGTGCATAAGAAGGATCTAGTGTGCTCTTGCAGGCAAAATGACACCATGTCCAATGATGCAAGGCAAGATCAAAGCTGAAACAGAGATATAGACACAACCTTTGGTACCAATAGCTGGTGACCAAAAGGTGTCCCGAGAGAAGCTTGTGTCATATTTTTGACTTTGCACATGTGGAGGAACACCATGGAAGGGTAGGTACAAACCCTGGTGTGTGTTTCAGGCATGGTTTAGTATATGTGGAAGGACTCCATGGAAGGATTCAGATCCTGGTGTGAGCTCCTCACATGATTGGTTACATGTGGAAGGGCTCCATGGAAGGATTGATATCCTAGTGTGAGTTCTTGGCATGACTTAGTACATGTGGAAGGGCTTCATGGAAGGGTGGATACTCTGGTGAGAGTTCCTGGCATGCTGATGAAGTCTCATGGAAGGGTGGACACCCTGGTGAGCATTCTTTATACCTGTATCGGCGGTGCGCGAGAAGGGTTCGGTACAAGATGAATAAGTTGGGAGATGGAATCCAAAATATTATACATAAAGCATTTGTGTGTGTGCTGACATGCATGAATGACTTGTCTTGACTGCCTGGACAATGCCTGGTATTTCTTCCTGTGATTGTCTATGGGCTCTGGGGATGCTTGGAAACCCTGTGGACGCGTGTGTGCACACCTGTTTGGGACTAAGGTGGTGGTATTATGTGTTTTGTAGGTGGTAAAACACCCCAAACTCAGTTTACGTTTGTAAAAGTGTTTCGGGCTTGTGTACATATGGGATGCATGGCATGCAAAAAGACTTTGCCCTGAATGCCGTGGCAGATGTACAGAGTGGATGGTTTGGTAGTAGGCTAGTACATGCATGTTTTTTTTGGAAGCAGGTGCTTGAGGGTTGAAGTTCTTTTATTATAGCTGTGCGTGTGGCCTTGAGGAAGGTTGGTCTTCAATGTGTGGAAGGCTTGCGGAAGGTCTTTGAGGTTAGCAGTGTATGGGTAGTGGCCATATTTGGTAAATTATGATATAGCTGATCGAGGACCTGTGGCAGCTCTTGCGTTCATTTTGGAAAGGTGCCGGCACCGCACATACTAGTGAAGCACGAGGGATTGCAGAGGGGCCCTCCTGGCATCGTGGACGTGAGCATGAAGGCCACCTTTCGAGATACTAACGTGGCCATCCTCCAGGCCTTTGGAGACACTAACGTGGCCGGCAAAAGTTGACTTTCAGGTCCTAGCTGCCCACTATTCTGACAGCAGCTTCGCCAAGCGCACAAGAGACCTGGGTTTTCTTTTGGCTAGCGATCGCAGCTCATGTACGAAGTCGCCAGAGTAGGGGGGGCGAAGTCGTCAACGGCAGCGTAGGCAGTAAAACTAAAGAGGACGCCGTTTGGAGGAAGAAGAAGAGGCTGGTGTTGAGCGCAGCTGAGTAGTGAAAAGGTGGCGCCAACTGCAACGAAGCCAAAAGAACAAGATAGCACGTCGACTGTGAAGGAGAGAGAAGAGGAGGGAGCGTCGACAGCACAGTAAAAGAGACAGTCAGCAGCAGAGAGAAGAAGAGGGAGCGTCGACAGCAGAGTAAAAGAGACAACAGAGTAAAAGAGACAGTCAGCAGCAGAGAAGGAGAGGGAACTCTTACGCTAGGACAGCAAAGAGTGGAGAGAAGGAGAGGGAACTCTTACGCTAGGACAGCAAAGAGTGGAGAGAAGAGTAGCAAGCCATATCTTGTGCAACCAGTGAGAGCAGAGAGGAAGAGGCAAGATTGAAGAGGTCGGGTCGCCATCGCTCACACACAGACGGAGGAGCAAGAGGTCTGGCAAGCGTGTGGCAGCCAGCTTATGGTTAAGAGAGAGTAAGCAAAAAGGAGGGAGGAGTGCAGTAAGCAGAGTAAAGGAAGGAAAACGTCACTGCAGTTAAGCCATGTGAGGGTGGTGGCAGTGTCGACTGCATCGAAACAAGAAAAGAGCACATTAACTCTAGAAAGAAGGCAAGGGTGGCACTAACTCCAGGAAAACCGACTAGTGCTGACAGCGCTGTATATATATTTGCTTTGTTGGGGTGCAACTCGTGATAGCCAGAAGCTTGGAGAGTAGCCTACTACAGACATGTATCTTGTTCTGGAGAGCTGGGTCCAAATATCCACGAACTGTATTTTGAAGATCCCTCAATGTTTGAGATTGTATACTCTGATAGTGATACAGGGTATTGGTCAGTTGTAATTCACATAGATGAGAGGGAGTGGGTAGATTATGAGTGGGTGTTAGAGGAGGATGGTTCTGAGGATATTCTGGATATCCAACTTTGTAGAGACGAAGATTTGTTTTGAAATAAAGTCTTGTTTATGCTCTTGGGTCTGGTGTTCTGGGTGTGTTTGTATCTGAGTATGGAAGTGTGACACTCTATAAAGGCATATACAGCTATACCGCTTCCGTGTCATCACCGGTGCTGTGTGCGAGGCCCAGTGTTGACTCCAAAGGTTCGAGAGGAGTGTGAGTGTGAGTGTGATCCCAAAGCCTTGGAAATACCACGAGCCTGGGGCACCACCAGCACACTGGCTGGAACACTTCTCACACAATTCACCACACCACCCACACCAGAAAAACAGCACAATGACCCTCTACTAACCACAACAGCCTGTAGATCTTTTACGGAAGAGGGAAACACCTGGACGCATATGAGATCACACTCACACTCCTCTCGAACCTTTGGAGTCAACACTGGGCCTCGCACATAGCACCGGTGATGACACGGAAGCGGTATAGCTGAATATGCCTTTATAGAGTGTAACACTTCCATACTCAGATACAAACACACCCAGAATACCAGACCCAAGAGCATAAACAAGACTTTATTTCAGAACAAATCTTCGTCTCTACAAAGCTGGATATCCAGAATATCCTCAGAACCATCCTCCTCTAACACCCACTCATAATGTGCCCACTCCCTCTCATCTATGTAAATTACAACTGACCAATACCTTGTATCACTATCAGAGTATACTATCTCAAACATTGAGGGATCTTCAAAATACAGTTCGTGGATATTTGGACCCAGCTCCAGAACAAGATACATGTTTGTAGTAGGCTACTCTCCAAGCTTCTGGCTATCACGAGTTGCACCCCAACAAAGCAAATATATATACAGCGCTGTCAGCACTAGTCGGTTTTCCTGGAGTTAGTGCCACCCTTGCCTTCTTTCTAGAGTTAATGTGCTCTTTTCTTGTTTCGATGCAGTCGACACTGCCACCACCCTCACATGGCTTAACTGCAGTGACTTTTTCCTTCCTTTACTCTGCTTACTGCACTCCTCCCTCCTTTTTGCTTACTCTCTCTTAACCATAAGCTGGCTGCCACACGCTTGCCAGACCTCTTGCTCCTCCGTCTGTGTGTGAGCGATGGCGACCCGACCTCTTCAATCTTGCCTCTTCCTCTCTGCTCTCACTGGTTGCACAAGATATGGCTTGCTACTCTTCTCTCCACTCTTTGCTGTCCTAGCGTAAGAGTTCCCTCTCCTTCTCTGTTGCTGATGCTCACTGTCTCTTTTACTGTGCTGAGGACGCTCCCTCTTCTTCTCTCTCCTTCGCAGTCGACGTGCTATCTTGTTCTTTTGGCTTCGTTGCAGTTGGCGCCACCTTTTCACTACTCAGCTGCGCTCAACACCAGCCTCTTCTTCTTCTTGCAAACGGCGTCCTCTTCAGTTTTACTGCCTACGCTGCCGTTGACGACTTCGCCCCCCCTACTGTGGCGACTTCGTACATGAGCTGCGATCGCCAGCCAAAAGAAAACCCAGGTCTCTTGTGCGCTTGGCGAAGCTGCTGTCAAAATAGTGGGCGGCTAGGACCTGAAAGTCAACTTTTGCCGGCCACGTTAGTGTCTCCAAAGGCCTGGAGGATGGCCACGTTAGTATCTCGAAAGGTGGCCTTCATGCTCACGTCCACGATGCCAGGAGGGCCCCTCTGCAATCCCTCGTGCTTCACTAGTATGTGCGGTGCCGGCACCTTTCCAAAATGAACGCAAGAGCTGCCACAGGTCCTCGATCAGCTATATCATAATTTACCAAATATGGCCACTACCCATACACTGCCAACCTCAAAGACCTTCCGCAAGCCTTCCACACATTGAAGACCAACCTTCCTGAAGGCCACACGCACAGCTATAATAAAAAGAACTTCAACCCTCAAGCACCTGCTTCCAAAAAAAACATGCATGTACTAGCCTACTACCAAACCATCCACTCTGTACATCTGCCATGGCATTCAGGGCAAAGTCTTTTTGCATGCCATGCATCCCATATGTACACAAGCCCGAAACACTTTTACAAAATTTTGCCTAACATACTTTGCCCAACCCCTAGCGTGCAGGACATTGATGTTCTAGCAGTCAGCATTCATAAACTGCCAGCCTCCAGGGTCAAAAGGCCACTGTTGCATGTCTCTTCCAATTATACACGCCTGCCCATCTAGTTCATCTAGGTGATACACCAATTGGGAGTTCCTTTCATCCAAAACTAATGGCATCTCACCATTCTGACTATCCTCTTCAAGCACACTCTTAGCATCACCAAAAGCTGGGTCTGCATAACCTTTATCCACATTTTCTTCTCCTTGGGTCAATCCCAAACATACTTGGGCCTCACTTGCCCACTGCAGAGCCACAGTTAAAAGCATATGTATTAACATTTTGCAACCCAAATCCTTGGGCCTTTGACTACCTAGCTCATAAGCATTCACTGTTGTGGAAAAGTTTCCGTCTTTTTCCAGCATAGCATTTCTAGACCTCATAACCCCAAATTCACCTGACTCTGGCTCCCACATGCCGGGTTTCTCAAGTATTAGTTCTTCTTCAACCGGTTCAATAAGAAAATTCCCAGAATCCAGCACATAAGCATTGCTCACTCACAGGGTCATCCGTGACCAGCTTTCCACTTCCACTGTCCTCTTCGGAAGGTGCTTCAAGCATCATCTTGTCCTCTACTTCCTCATTGCCAACCACCTTGGGATCTTCTTCAAGCTCAGGATTCTCCCTTGTCTCACCCCTCATGTCAAATCCTGCTAGATCTCCCATTTGCAGTCCATCTCCTTCAATCTCTTCGTCTACTTGCTCTTCCACTCCATCCTCTTCTTGTAGACCATCTTCTGTCTCTCCCCTCCTCCCCTTAGGTTCCTGAACTGGCTCTATAAGCCAAGAGAGGCATCTGTCGACATCCAAATCCCTGCCTATGATTGGCAAAACCTTATTCTCTGCAAGAACTTTCTCTGCTTGAACTTTAGAAGCATAAATAACACACCCTGACTAGTGGAAACATTATCAGAAATCTGGTAATTCTCATAACCATAAGCTGGCATAACATCCACCGCTATAGACTTCACAGTGCTCTCATTAAACTGCCCAAAATCCTTGGCGAATGTCTTAGGATTTACCTGGTACATTCCCCTGCCAATTTGTTGGTACATAGTAGATGTTTGTTGCACAAAATCAACCTGGACCATATTCACATCAAGACAACCATTCTTGACCACTTCGTCTTCCTTGATCATCCCATAATCCGCCATTTTCTTCAGCTTCCATTCTTTCTCTTTCGCAATCCTCACCGCCTCTTCATAAGTAGAAGGTTGCTTCAAGTCCACTTTTATCAACAAACTTTGCTTCAAACCTGCTATGAATCACTTCTTCTTCACAAACATGGGGGGAACTTCTGTTTCAAGAGCTAAACACCATCTTGTCCATAGCTCACTAAAAATTGTAACATAACTTGCCACACTCTGGCTTTCACCTTGCTTCAGCTGCTTGAGCTCTTGCCAAACGTCATTGGGATCTTCTCTTCTCTGAAACTCCTTTGAAAGGGCTTCTCTCAGGTTTTCCACCATCGTCATTCGAGATGGGGTACCAATCGCTTCTTTTGCTTCAAACCCTCGAAGCCATGTACCCGTTGTGCCCTTCAAAAAGATCTGGAAGAGCCTTAAAATTTGATCCGGATTATCCACATGGTTGGTAATACATGCCAACTCCATGTTTTCCAGGAAATCCTCTACATCCTCATTCTTATCACCGTGAAATTCAGGATAAGCAAACGCCATGGTTGCAACCTGTAAACTGAAGGTCTTGAGTTCGATCCTCAGTGGGGGCACCAAAAAGCTGTCGGAAATTCCGGACACGGAATCACCTGCCTCTATAGCTGTCCATCCAACAGCCTTGGAAATACCACGAGCTTGGGGCACCACCAGCACACTGGCTGGAACACTTCTCACATAATTCACCACACCACCCACACCAGAAAAACATCAAAATGACCCTCTACTAACCACAACAGCCTGTAGATCTTTTACGGAAGAGGGAAACACCCGGACGCATATGAGATCACACTCACACTCCTCTCGAACCTTTGGAGTCAACATTGGGCCTCGCACACAGCACCGGTGTGATGACACGGAAGCGGTATAGCTGTATATGCCTATATAGAGTGTCACACTTCCATACTCAGATAGAAACACACCCAGAACACCAGACCCAAGAGCATAAACAAGATGACACGGAAGCGGTATAGCTGTATATGCCTTTATAGAGTGTCACACTTCCATACTCAGATACAAACACACCCAGAACACCAGACCCAAGAGCATAAACAAGACTTTATTTCAGAACAAATCTTCGTCTCTACAAAGTTGGATATCCAGAATATCCTCAGAACCATCCTCCTCTAACACCCACTCATAATCTGCCCACTCCCTCTCGTCTATGTAAATTACAACTGACCAATACCCTGTATCACTATCAGAGTATACAATCTCAAACATTGAGGGATCTTCAAAATACAGTTCGTGGATATTTGGACCCAGCTCCAGAACAAGATACATGTCTGTAGTAGGCTACTCTCCAAGCTTCTGGCTATCACGAGTTGCACCCCAACAAAGCAAATATATATACAGCGCTGTCAGCACTAGTCGGTTTTCTTGGAGTTAGTGCCACCCTTGCCTTTCTAGAGTTAATGTGCTCTTTTCTTGTTTCGATGTAGTCGACACTGCCACCACCCTCACATGGCTCAACTGCAGTGACGTTTTCCTTCCTTTACTCTGCTTACTGCACTCCTCCCTCCTTTTTGCTTACTCTCTCTTAACCATAAGCTGGCTGCCACACGCTTGCCAGACCTCTTGCTCCTCCGTCTGTGTGTGAGCGATGGCGACCCGACCTCTTCAATCTTGCCTCTTCCTCTCTGCTCTCACTGGTTGAACAAGATATGGCTTGCTACTCTTCTCTCCACTCTTTGCTGTCCTAGCGTAAGAGTTCCCTCTCCTTCTCTGCTGCTGATGCTCACTGTCTCTTTTACTCTGTTGTCGACGCTCCCTCTTCTTCTCTCTCCTTCGCAGTCGACGTGCTATCTTGTTCTTTTGGCTTCGTTGCAGTTGGCGCCACCTTTTCACTACTCAGCTGCGCTCAACACCAGCCTCTTCTTCTTCGTGCAAACGGCATCCTCTTTAGTTTTACTGCCTACGCTGCCGTTGACGACTTCGCCCCCCCTACTGTGGCGACTTCGTACATAAGCTGCGATCGCCAGCCAAAAGAAAAACTAGGTCTCTTGTGCGCTTGGCGAAGCTGCTGTCAGAATAGTGGGCGGCCAGGACTTGAAAGTCAACTTTTGCCGGCCACGTTAGTGTCTTGAAAGGCTTGGAGGATGGCCACGTTAGTATCTCGAAAGGTGGCCTTCATGCCCACGTCCACGATTTCAGGAGGGCCCCTCTGCGATCCCTCGTGCTTCACTAGTATGTGCGGTGCCGGCACCCATCCCATATGTACACAAGCCCGAAACACTTTTACAAAATTTTGCGTAACAGTGTTCACATAGACTTAAATTTGGGCGGACAAATTATAAAGTGTTCACATACACTTATGTTCAGGTGGACAATTTTTAAGGTGTTCACATCAAAAGGGACCAATTTTTAACAAAACTTGGCCATTACTCAAAGTGGGCAGCCCTCAAGCCAAGAAAAGCTCCACGAGTTGCTATTCTGGGGGAGGAGGGCCAAAATCAGCTAGGCGCCTCCCTTTCCAGATGTTTTTTGGCTGTGGAACATGCAGGGCTGGTGCCAGTTGTGAAGAGGGCATGCGAGGGAACTTGATGTCATGTGCATCACAGATGCCATGGACATTTCTAGGGCTAGATCCAGAAGAGGCAAGCAGATAAAGACTATGAACCAGTAGAAGATGGACATGGAGCAGGGTTGGACCATAGCATGGATCAGAAGGCTGTCGGCTGCAAGGAGGCTGACATCAGCATGACCAAGGGGCTGTCGGCTGCAGGACTGAAGGTGCTGGCAGCAGGCGCATATAGAAGACAAGTCGGCAGCATTTAAATTGATTTTATGACTTAACAACTGGCCGACCAGCAGTCGGCCAGTTCCCCACAAGCTCCAAGGCCTATAAAAGGGCACCTTCGCTCTTTGGTTTACTCATTCCACCCACTAGGAGTGTGGGTCACTTAGAGGTCCCATAGGGGACAGAATTTAGGGTTAGGAACCTTTTTATGAAGGCAGCCCATGGCTGTACAGATTTGTACCTTTTTTGTACATAGTTTATACTGAAATTCCAGCACTTCTCACTCTCTCTCTCTACTCTCTCTCTACGTGCGTTTTTGCATCATGGTGCGTTTTAGCATCAGAAGGTCTTAAAGAGTGTTTAGGGCTGAAAGAAGACTACCCAGAGCTTCCGCGCGTTACATTGGTATCAGAGCATCAGGCTCAGCAAAGCTAAACACTGATTCAGTCCCAGATGATGGTGTACAGGTCCAAGGTACAGGAAAGTACACGGATTCGAAACCCAAGGCAAGAACACAGATCGGGAAGAACTCCCAGGAGGTTTGTTGGTGGTGTTCCACAGTGCCAGATGGGGATGGCAGTTCCGTGAGCCAGATGGGTTCTAAGGGAACGGTCCCAAGGGAGGTTGATCCTCCAAGGGTGATGTGAGAGTGCCAGACTCAGTTCCAGGAACGAAGACCAAGACGGTGTTCAGAGTCAGGGCAGGAATGGATTGTGGACTAGAGGAAGACCAGATGCATAGATCTTCATCAGAGACAAGAGTGGTTTGGAGAACAGAACGGATTTTCAGAGAAAAAGGTTTGCCAGGGATGGATGATGACAGAGGGACTTCGGAACAGGATTGGGATGATGACAGTCATCCAAGAGCAGGTTGGATTCCCGTCATCAAGTTTAGCAGAGGGGGATGTCATGTGCATCACAGATGCCATGGACATTTCTAGGGCTAGATCCAGAAGAGGCAAGCAGATAAAGACTATGAACCAGTAGAAGATGAACATGGAGCAGGGTTGGACCATAGCATGGATCAGAAGGCTGTCGGCTGCAAGGAGGCTGACATCAGCATGACCAAGGGGCTGTCGGCTGCAGGACTGAAGGTGCTGGCAGCAGCAGGCGCATATAGAAGACAAGTCGGCAGCATTTAAATTGATTTTATGACTTAACAACTGGCCGACCAGCAGTCGGCCAGTTCCCCACAAGCTCCAAGGCCTATAAAAGGGCACCTTTGCTCTTTGGTTTACTCATTCCACCCACTAGGGGTGTGGGTCACTTAGAGGTCCCATAGGGGACAGAATTTAGGGTTAGGAACCTTTTTATGAAGGCAGCCCATGGCTGTACAGATTTGTACCTTTTTTGTACATAGTTTATACTGAAATTCCAGCACTTCTCACTCTCTCTCTCTACTCTCTCTCTACGTGCGTTTTTGCATCATGGTGCGTTTTAGCATCAGAAGGTCTTAAAGAGTGTTTAGGGCTGAAAGAAGACTACCCAGAGCTTCCGCGC
The DNA here is from genome assembly GCF_041138505.1 of Cibotium barometz. Lineage (NCBI taxonomy): Eukaryota > Viridiplantae > Streptophyta > Polypodiopsida > Cyatheales > Cibotiaceae > Cibotium > Cibotium barometz. The sequence continues at coordinate 31,868,189 of NC_141091.1, forward strand.
GTTACATTGGTATCAGAGCATCAGGCTCAGCAAAGCTAAACACTGATTCAGTCCCAGATGATGGTGTACAGGTCCAAGGTACAGGAAAGTACACGGATTCGAAACCCAAGGCAAGAACACAGATCGGGAAGAACTCCCCGGAGGTTTGTTGGTGGTGTTCCACAATGCCAGATGGGGATGGCAGTTCCGTGAGCCAGATGGGTTCTAAGGGAACGGTCCCAAGGGAGGTTGATCCTCCAAGGGTGATGTGAGAGTGCCAGACTCAGTTCCTGGAACGAAGACCAAGACGGTGTTCAAAGTCAGGGCAGGAATGGATTGTGGACTAGAGGAAGACCAGATGCATAGATCTTCATCAGAGACAAGAGTGGTTTGGAGAACAGAACGGATTTTCAGAGAAAAAGGTTTGCCAGGGATGGATGATGACAGAGGGACTTCGGAACAGGATTGGGATGATGACAGTCATCCAAGAGCAGGTTGGATTCCCGTCATCAAGTTTAGCAGAGGGGGATGTCATGTGCATCACAGATGCCATGGACATTTCTAGGGCTAGATCCAGAAGAGGCAAGCAGATAAAGACTATGAACCAGTAGAAGATGGACATGGAGCAGGGTTGGACCATAGCATGGATCAGAAGGCTGTCGGCTGCAAGGAGGCTGACATCAGCATGACCAAGGGGCTGTCGGCTGCAGGACTGAAGGTGCTGGCAGCAGGCGCATATAGAAGACAAGTCGGCAGCATTTAAATTGATTTTATGACTTAACAACTGGCCGACCAGCAGTCGGCCAGTTCCCCACAAGCTCCAAGGCCTATAAAAGGGCACCTTTGCTCTTTGGTTTACTCATTCCACCCACTAGGGGTGTGGGTCACTTAGAGGTCCCATAGGGGACAGAATTTAGGGTTAGGAACCTTTTTATGAAGGCAGCCCATGGCTGTACAGATTTGTACCTTTTTTGTACATAGTTTATACTGAAATTCCAGCACTTCTCACTCTCTCTCTCTACTCTCTCTCTACGTGCGTTTTTGCATCATGGTGCGTTTTAGCATCAGAAGGTCTTAAAGAGTGTTTAGGGCTGAAAGAAGACTACCCAGAGCTTCCGCGCGTTACATTGGTATCAGAGCATCAGGCTCAGCAAAGCTAAACACTGATTCAGTCCCAGATGATGGTGTACAGGTCCAAGGTACAGGAAAGTACACGGATTCGAAACCCAAGGCAAGAACACAGATCGGGAAGAACTCCCAGGAGGTTTGTTGGTGGTGTTCCACAGTGCGAGATGGGGATGGCAGTTCCGTGAGCCAGATGGGTTCTAAGGGAACGGTCCCAAGGGAGGTTGATCCTCCAAGGGTGATGTGAGAGTGCCAGACTCAGTTCCAGGAACGAAGACCAAGACGGTGTTCAGAGTCAGGGCAGGAATGGATTGTGGACTAGAGGAAGACCAGATGCATAGATCTTCATCAGAGACAAGAGTGGTTTGGAGAACAGAACGGATTTTCAGAGAAAAAGGTTTGCCAGGGATGGATGATGACAGAGGGACTTCGGAACAGGATTGGGATGATGACAGTCATCCAAGAGCAGGTTGGATTCCCGTCATCAAGTTTAGCAGAGGGGGATGTCATGTGCATCACAGATGCCATGGACATTTCTAGGGCTAGATCCAGAATGAACCAGTAGAAGATGGACATGGAGCAGGGTTGGACCATAGCATGGATCAGAAGGCTGTCGGCTGCAAGGAGGCTGACATCAGCATGACCAAGGGGCTGTCGGCTGCAGGACTGAAGGTGCTGGCAGCAGCAGGCGCATATAGAAGACAAGTCGGCAGCATTTAAATTGATTTTATGACTTAACAACTGGCCGACCAGCAGTCGGCCAGTTCCCCACAAGCTCCAAGGCCTATAAAAGGGCACCTTTGCTCTTTGGTTTACTCATTCCACCCACTAGGGGTGTGGGTCACTTAGAGGTCCCATAGGGGACAGAATTTAGGGTTAGGAACCTTTTTATGAAGGCAGCCCATGGCTGTACAGATTTGTACCTTTTTTGTACATAGTTTATACTGAAATTCCAGCACTTCTCACTCACTCTCTCTACTCTCTCTCTACGTGCGTTTTTGCATCATGGTGCGTTTTAGCATCAGAAGGTCTTAAAGAGTGTTTAGGGCTGAAAGAAGACTACCCAGAGCTTCCGCGCGTTACATTGGTATCAGAGCATCAGGCTCAGCAAAGCTAAACACTGATTCAGTCCCAGATGATGGTGTACAGGTCCAAGGTACAGGAAAGTACACGGATTCGAAACCCAAGGCAAGAACACAGATCGGGAAGAACTCCCAGGAGGTTTGTTGGTGGTGTTCCACAATGCCAGATGGGGATGGCAGTTCCGTGAGCCAGATGGGTTCTAAGGGAACGGTCCCAAGGGAGGTTGATCCTCCAAGGGTGATGTGAGAGTGCCAGACTCAGTTCTTGGAACGAAGACCAAGACGGTGTTCAGAGTCAGGGCAGGAATGGATTGTGGACTAGAGGAAGACCAGATGCATAGATCTTCATCAGAGACAAGAGTGGTTTGGAGAACAGAACGGATTTTCAGAGAAAAAGGTTTGCCAGGGATGGATGATGACAGAGGGACTTCGGAACAGGATTGGGATGATGACAGTCATCCAAGAGCAGGTTGGATTCCCGTCATCAAGTTTAGCAGAGGGGGATGTCATGTGCATCACAGATGCCATGGACATTTCTAGGGCTAGATCCAGAAGAGGCAAGCAGATAAAGACTATGAACCAGTAGAAGATGGACATGGAGCAGGGTTGGACCATAGCATGGATCAGAAGGCTGTCGGCTGCAAGGAGGCTGACATCAGCATGACCAAGGGGCTGTCGGCTGCAGGACTGAAGGTGCTGGCAGCAGGCGCATATAGAAGACAAGTCGGCAGCATTTAAATTGATTTTATGACTTAACAACTGGCCGACCAGCAGTCGGCCAGTTCCCCACAAGCTCCAAGGCCTATAAAAGGGCACCTTTGCTCTTTGGTTTACTCATTCCACCCACTAGGGGTGTGGGTCACTTATAGGTCCCATAGGGGACAGAATTTAGGGTTAGGAACCTTTTTATGAAGGCAGCCCATGGCTGTACAGATTTGTACCTTTTTTGTACATAGTTTATACTGAAATTCCAGCACTTCTCACTCTCTCTCTCTACTCTCTCTCTACCTGCGTTTTTGCATCATGGTGCGTTTTAGCATCAGAAGGTCTTAAAGAGTGTTTAGGGCTGAAAGAAGACTACCCAGAGCTTCCGCGCGTTACACTTGAGAGAGCTGGTTGACGAAGAGCATGGCTGTTTTATAGCTGGGGGACTGCCTCCATAGATGCTACAACAAAAAGCGATTCTTCTCTCTCCCTTGAAGCAGGCGACCATTCTTGGCCTCTCTTCAGGAATGGTCGACTGCTGTACAGCAGGTATTTTGGCTGGTTATTGATGCTCTGAAGGCTCGGGATTCAAGGCAAACCACAGAGCACTCACCTCATCTCTTGGGGTGACTTTTACAGCATGTTTGTGGGCTGAAAACAGGGCTGCGCAGTCCAATTCAGCAAGGTTCTTTGTGACAGAGTTGAAGTTAAATAGTCTTTGAACCTAGGGTGGAACCTTCGGGTGGCCAGAGCCAAGGTTTTCATGGCTGGTTATTCGGGACAGCATCACTGCTAGAGGGTGTGATCACGTACTAGAGAGTGGTGGTGCCCGAGAGACTGATGGAAGCTTGAGATTGAGTACTGAGGCTATTGTTTGATTTGTTTTCATCTTATTCTGGATGTATCTGGTGCCAGTTTGAAGAGTGTTTACTCTGTGGCACTCATTCTCTTGTATTGGAACACTTTGTTGGTAATAAAGATACCTTGGGGGGTGGGGGGCAACTTCAGCCCCTAGTGCTGTCTTTGTGCAGATTTTTCATATTGTTGTTTCAGTGGTATCAAAGTATGATGATGACGATGATGTCAGATGCTATGTATGATGATGTATGTGATAAGGTTTTTTGTGTTTACGCTTCCATATTTGTGACAGTGGTATCAGAGCTTCGGTTCTCTAGTCTGTGGTAAATCCCCTTGTTGAGGGTAGCAGATAGAGTGTTCCGAGCACAGAAGATTATTGTGTTGGCAGAAATTTTTGATCTGCAATCATGGCTGATCATGTGAGTGATGACGAACATGTAATGAATACACCAGATAGACAGATGTAGGATGAGGTGCGTAGGGATGTACAAAACACCCCACTTGCCGCACCACTTATAGATGTATTGCCTGAGTTGGAAACTCTGAGACGCCAAGTTAGGCGATACGGTGATGAGAATGCAGCATTGAGGGCTATACAAGAAGATCCCGATGTACAAAGAGTTTTGCTGTCTAAAAAAAAGAGTAACACGGATGGTGAGGTTTTCGAGGCCATAGCTGCCCAGTTGGGATATCCGAATTCCAAGGAATTGGCCAAATCTTATTTGCAGGAAAAAGGAGAGATGAAGAAGGATGTGTCTCATCATGCCACTCATGCAAACTCTAAGGAGTTTGATAAAGCCTCCTCTCATTCTCGTCATGCCTCTTAGAAACGGGAACACTGATGAGGGCTTTTCTCACTCTCGGAGTAAGAAAGAGAGATCTGTTTCCCCTGACAGTTACGCAGCAAGAAGAAGACCCGAGAATTTAAATCGGGGGATAAGGACATAAAATTTGAAAATTTCCATGGAAAAATGGATACTACAAAGGATGTTTCTTTTGTTAGGCAATTTGAAATTGCCTTTTGTGATGGAGACTTCACAGAGAAGTCTAAGCTGCGACATGTGGGCATGCACTTGAAAGATATAGCCAGTGATTGGTGGATGGCAAAGTTGTTGGATGGCACTGCAGCTCTCTCTTGGACAGATTTTAAGAGGCAGTTCTATGCACAGTTTTTGCCACAAACTTTGCTAAGAATGTGAAAAAGGAATGGGATTGGCTTAAGCAGGATGGAGAATCTAAGCAGGCTTATGTGGGTAAATTTTGGAAGGTGCTGCTGAGGGTAACCCCCTTCACGTCTTTTGATGAGAAAGAGAAGAAAAGAAAGTTTGAAACTGGCTTGCACTCTGTAATACGGGACAGCCTAGAGGTGTACCCGAATCAGACTCTTCAAAAGCTCATTCATTCGGCTACTGTGGCGGAACGGTTGCATGTTTTACCCTAAAACAGGTGTGTGAGATTTAGTGTAGAATAGCTCTCTTTTTTGTTTTTGAAAAGAATGTTTTTTGCTTAATTTTTACATTACTTTGTTGTTTTTGTGGTTTTTCATGTTCTTAGGGCTTGCACATAGTTTGTATTAGGCTTAGTTTGCATCAATTGCATTAAAAAATGAAATTTTTAGTGAATGTTAGCTTTCTTTAGTGTTAAACATAGAACAATGATCATTAATTAGTGACCAGAAAGGTTCTTTTGATAAAAAGGAAGGCTCATCTAAGAAGCCGGGGAGTAAATTCTTTGATCTTGGGCTGTCCAAACAGCAGAGGCTTGAGTATGTTCGAGATGGGAAATGTTTTGGATGTGGCAGCAAGGACCACTTGTATCTTAAGTGTCCAAAGAATCCCAAGAATACAGGGGACAAAGCTGAGAAGCCTAATGTGAATGTAATTCCTGATGTTCAAGGAAATACGGGGCAGTCTGCTGAGAGTAGAACCATATGCAAGGCTTGGGGGCAACTAAAGGATCAGCCGGCTCTTTTCCTTTTTGATGATGCATCCACAGATAACTTCATCTTTGAGGAGATGGTTACAGCTATTGGGTTAATTAGTGACCAGAAAGGTTCTTTTGATAAAAAGGAAGGCTCGTCTAAGAAGCCGGGGAGTAAATTCTTTGATCTTGGGCTGTCCAAACAGTAGAGGCTTGAGTATGTTCGAGATGGGAAATGTTTTGGATGTGGCAGCAAAGGACCACTTGTATCTTAAGTGTCCAAAGAATCCCAAGAATACAGGGGACAAAGCTGAGAAGCCTAATGTGAATGTAATTCCTGATGTTCAAGGAAATACGGGGCAGTCTGCTGAGAGTAGAACCATATGCAAGGCTTGGGGGCAACTAAAGGATCAGCCCGCTCTTTTCCTTTTTGATGATGCATCCACAGATAACTTCATCTTTGAGGAGATGGTTGCAGCTATTGGGTTAAATGTATCAAATTATGGTATGCAAATGAATGTTAATGCCGCTTTTGGTGGTAAAGGGGTTAATGTAACTCCTATTATTGGGAAACTCTGCATTCATATCGAGGGGTATTTAGATCATGAGAGCTTTTTGGTTGCGCTCCACTCATGGGATGCGATTATTGTTGGGAATGCCCTGGCATGCTGGTATGGAGCCGAAAAAGGACTGTAAGTCCAAGAAAATTCCTTCTTTCATAGAGGTAGGGAAGTGGTCATAGATGCTTGTGCTCAAGGAAACACCATATCTATTGTCAGTCATGTACAAATTCGCAAAGTAATGAAAAAGTCTTCTTGTTCTTGGATTTTGTCAGAGATGAAATTGAACATGCTCAAACTCATGTAAATGTGGATCATTTGACTCATGAGAGATTCAAGTTTTTGCATGGTTTAGCGATTGCTTTTGTGATGTTTTGCCTGGTGATAACTCACCAGAGAGACCCGAGGATCATTGTATTGATCTTATCCTGGGTAGTTCTCCTCCTAATAGGCCACCTTATCGGGTGAGTGCCAGTCAGCAAGAGAAGATTATAATGCAAGTTAATGATTTGCTTGAGAAAGGGCTGGTACGTCCTAGCTCTTCTCCTTATTGTTCGCCAGTTTTATTGGCACAGAAGAAGGATGCTTGAAGGTTCATACCGCATGTGTGTGGATTATCGTGCCTTGAATAAAATCACGATAAAAAACAGGTTTCCTATTCCACACATAGATGATATTGTGGATAAACTGGGAGGGGCTGCTTGTTTTAGCCACATTGATCTCAGAAGTGGCTATCACCAAATTAGAATGGCACCTCAGGATGTCCATAAGATGGCTTTCCGAACTGCTTTTGGGCTATATGAGTTTTTGGTAGTGCCTTTTGTCCTTACTAATACTCCCGGCGATTTTAATCGAATGGTGGACCGCATATTCATAAAACACCGGAAGTTTACTGGCACATTCTTTGATGACATCATTGTCATCTCGAAGAATGAGGAAGAGCATAGAGAACACTTGGCGACAGTTTTTGAAGAGCTGAGACAGCATAAGCTCCACATAAATGGTAAGAAGAGTGAATTCTTCTGATTTGAGATTCATTATCCTAGCCATATTGTATCCATAGATGGGGTACGAATGGATCCAAGCAAAATACAGGCTATTCAGGATTGGCCAGAGTTGAGGTCGGTTTACCAAGTCAGAAGTTTTCTTGGATTATGTGGATATTACAGGAGGTTTATCATACATTTCTTTGAGATTGATTTCTTAGTGGGATGACCTCACTAAGAAGAAAGCTGTCTTTAAGTTGAAAGCTTGTATAATATCTGGACCCGTATTAGTTATTCCGGATTTGCATAAACCCTTCTCAATTGAGTGTGATGCATGTGGGGACAGCATTGGAACTGTTTTGAATGAGGAAGGACATGCCATAGCTTTTGAGAGTAGGCATGTCATAGCTTTTGAGAGCAGGACATGCCATAGCTTTTGAGAGTAGGCATCTTCAACATGCAGGTTTATGAAAAAGAGCTATTGGCAGCTATTCATGCCCTTACAGAATGGAAGCATTATCTTCTTGGGGCTGAATTTGTTGTCAAAAGGATCACCAGAGTTTGCGGTACTTTTTGACGCAAACTAAATTATCAGAGAAGCATATGAGATGGGCAAATTTCCTCTCTATGTTTCATTTTTAGATTTTACATACACCTGGAAAAAAGAATGTAGTGGCAGATGCCACAGGTACATGTTGTCATTGTTGCCTATTATCAGGACCTTTCCTATATGCGAAATTCGTATGATACGGATGAGGATTTTCAGCTTGTATGGGCTGATTTACAGGAGGGTATTTCAGCCCCGAACTATTGCATACGGATGGATATTTGATGATGCAAAATAGCTTATGCGTGCATAAGGATTTACCGGTTAAGGTGATGAATGAATGCCATATACCGCCGTATGCAGGGCATAGAGGAATTCTTGCCACTACGCAGGCTTTGGAGAGGTACTTTTTCTGGCCAAACATGTGCAAAGACATAGATGTATATGTGCGCGAATGTATGGTTTGTTCGAAAGTGAAGTCTGAGAGGCATAAGGCACTCGGTTTGCTTCAACCGTTGCCTATTCTGGATCAGCCATGGGAGTCCATAGCTTTGGATTTCATCATGGATTTGCCTAAAACGCAGTAAGGAAATGGCGCCATATGGACCATCATAGACAGGTTCAGCAAGTAGGCTCATTTCATTCTTGTACGAAAAAATATTAAACCTAAGCACATGGCAATGATATTGTTGGCCCATATTTTCAAGCATCATGGTATGCCCAAGACTATTGTGGGCGATTGGGATCTGAGAACTGCAAGTTTGTTTTGGCGGGCTTTATTTGATCATATGGGCAATTGTAAATTTAGCTGTACTTGATTTGCTCAAATGCTATGTGGCTGAACGGAAATCAGATTGGGAGAAGTACTTTTTTTTTTTCGAGAAAAGATCCTTTCATTAGTTATATAAAAAATGCCCGTAGGGCTACAAAAGACCCTCTCCTGCTCATAAGAAAACAGAGCAGAGATCCAATCAAGGCAGCTAGGGAGACTCTCCCTAGGTGCAAAAAAGTACAAATATCAGTACAAAGAACTGAGGGGCTATATCATACAATAGGAGAGGGGAAAAGCCAAACAGGTGGCCTGTAGTGCCAGCGGGGGGAGCCTGTGTGTAGAATATAGAAGGGGCCGCTGCGCCAAGTGGTGTGAAAGGCCTGGCGCCGCAAGATCGCCTCATCCGAGTCGCCCCGGCGGATGCGGTCATACTATCCTCGCAGGGTGTGGATCAACTCCTGCCGAATCCCCCGAACAGTCTCTGCTGGTGGCTCCAGTCTCCCCTCAAAGGCTCTGAAACACCGGGCTCTCCAGGTGAACCAGATGGTGAGGCTGCTGAGGAGCTCCCATCGAAAATCCCTCTCCTGTGTCTAGGTGGCGGACGAGAAATCCGGTGAAGGAACAAGGCGAGACTGGCCCCTAATGAATCTGATGGCCTGGCTGTCCTGCTCTGTCTCATATCCCAGAGCAGGCCCTGACGAAGTCGGCCAAGCAGCGGCACCCCACGTATACATGCCCTCTGGAGAGAGGGGGGCCAGAATGCGTAGCATCCGCAGCCAAATCCGCTGCGCCTGAGGACAGTCCCATAGGCAGTGTCTCTGTGTCTCCAAAGGGTGGCCGCATCAGACGCAGGTCGCCAAAAGACCACTGTAGACAAGCCAGGTGCCAACTGCAGAGCCCCTGTGGGCGACCAACCACTTGAAAGTCGAGATCCTGCGTGCCTGTCGACTAGCACAGAGCCTGGTCCAAAAATCCTCCAGGAACTCCTATGAGAGTCCCTGTAGCCGCCAATGCTCCGATGCAGCTAGAGAGACCATCCTCCTCGCAGTCAAAATATGTCTCCCCAACCGAACAATGTACTGGAAAAAGGTGATCTCTGTGGCCTTGGGGGATGCATAAGGATCGTGCCACTCGTACTCGCCAGGGTCCCACTGGAGCTCGGGCCAAGGGGCACGCAGTATATGCCCATATGCGCCAATCAGAGTCCACATCTGCAGGGTCTGGATCAGTATGTCACTTTCGGGAAGCGGAGGCCACTACCCGTATCCTCTGAAAGATGCACTCTGCAACCAAAGGCGACTCCGCCTCCACTCTCTGAAGTTTGCCCTCATCCTGGATCTCGTAGTAGAGGCATCTACAATCGTCAGTGCAAGCTCTGACAGCAATCAGGATCTCCAATTGTGTAAAGGCTCCCATCCACCATGGGGCCACTTGCTCGAGAGGCGTGAACCACTCCTCTGTGAGTGCCTCATGAATGTCATTCCTCATAATCAGCCCCCCTCTGAAAGTGACTCAGCCTCTCCACCTGGATCTCCTCTGGGAGACTGCAGAAGGCCTGCCAGTCTCCAAAACTACGTGCTGGGCCTGCCGCCAATGGTCCCCAGGCTAGACGAGGCCAAGAACCCAGCATATGACCCTGCTCTGTGCGTACCGCTGGGCTCCAAATGAGCGGCTGTCTGGCCCGCTCCTCGTCACAAGAAGGTCTCTAAGAGAGCCCCGGTCTTAGCAACTCCCAAGCTCGCAGGATGCTCAAGGCAAATCTGTCCTCCCACCTCTACTGAGGCATGTCCTCCTCATCTCTATGAAGATCCATCGTATCTCTGGTGCCCAAGTGCCCCCTGCTGGGGGAGCCCTAGCCTGGAGTCGTCGCCGAAAAAGAAGCTCTTTCCAAGGCTCAGCGCCTTGAAGCAGCCCCCGAACAATAAGCTTCCCCAATAAGGCTCTACTCTGATCAAGTGGATCTATAATGCCCAAGCCCCCCTAGGCCAGCGGAAGAGTAATAACTGCCCAAGCAACCTTAGCCCGGGCTGGCTGACCATCTCGCCCAGACCAAAGAATGTTCCTGATCAGCCTCTGTACCTGGCTGATGCAAGAGCTCGAGAAGATCCAGCAAGACGTGATGTACCACATGGTCGCTAAAAGCACCTGATTTGCCACCACCAGCCTCCCAGCCAAGGATAGCCGAGCTGTACTCCAATACAAAAGCTTCTTCCGAATGCTTAGAAGAAGCGGGGCGATCTCCTGCTTAGGTGACAAATCTAGTCCAATCTGGCATCCCAAATACCGCACTGTTGTGCCAGGAGGAATCCATCTAAAACCCGGGTCTGGGCTCCGTGCCAGAGTGGGAGCGCTACTGATCCAAAAGGCCACTGTCTTGCGCCAATTGATCAATGCTCCCGAAGCTGCACTAAAAACATGAAGCGACTGCTCTGCCCTCTAAAGATTGGCCTCCTGCCCATGCAAAAACAAACCCATGTCATTAGCAAACTCAGCATCGAGCACGTCCTCACCCCCCGGACTGGGAGCTGGAGTCCTCTCAAACCAACCTCCTCTGCCGTCAGATACATGCTCATAGCCTCAGCAAAGAAGAGAAAAAGAAACGGGGCGAGAGGACACCCTTGACGGACTGATCTGGTCAACTCAAAACTCGGCTCCCATCCTCCTGCCATCAGTACTACCTGGCTACGAGCTGTGGAATATAGAGCCGCCACTCCTCGAATCCAAACTGGCTCAAAGCCCAGGCGAAGCATAGTGCCCTCTAAGAAACCCCAATCGACTCTATCGGATGCCTTCTCAAAATCGAGAAGCATCATGACCAGGTCCTCATCGAGAAATCTAGCTCGGGCCGTCGCCTCCTAGAAGGTGAAAATGTTGTCAAGGATACTGCGCTCCTTGAGGAATCCTGTCTGGGTAGCATGAATCAGCTCCCCAAGGAAGGGCTGGATCCGAAAACTCAAGGCCTTTGCTAAGACCTTGTAGACAGTATTGAGGATCGTAATAAGTCTCCAATGCCGAATATCATCTGACACTCCCTCCCCCTTGGGGATAAGAAAGACCAAGCCCTCTGAAAAGCTATGTGGCATCACCCAAGTGTCCAAAACGTACTGAAAGCCCCTGTGGAGGCCTGGCCCCAAAAGGTCCCAATAGCGCATAAAAAAGGCAGGCGTCAATCCGTCCTCCCCAAGGCAACTATGGCGCGGAAGGACCCTCAAAGCCTCAGCAAGCTCAACCTCTGAAAGAGGCTCACCCAGAACTGTGCGCATACGATCTGTGACCCTCCTCTGCACATGGCCCACACAGTCTGTCTGCAAGCATCCCGAGCCTCCGTGGCTGGCTCCGCTGAAAGCAGGTCTCTATAGAACTCAGTGGCAATGGCTCTGATCTACTCGGGCTCAGTGGCTACCGATCGCTGCTGCCTCCTGAGCTGGTGTACTCCTACTCGAACATGGCGGGGTCCAGTAATCTCAAAAAAACTACCCAGTCACTCTATCACCAAGCTGCGTCCACTGAGAGGCCTGGCGATGATAGTAGAACTCATGTCTCTGCTCCTCTGCCTCTCTAGCCTCCTGGCATGCCTGGCTCAGCTGGGACGCCACCCACTCACATGTAGGCTGCTGCTCCTGAAGGCGCTGGAGCGAAGCAAAAGGCTACATCTCAACCGACGCTCCCGCTCTCGAGTCTCTCCCAGCCGTGTCAAGGCTACAGCGTGCAAAAAAGAGCTGAGCTCGATGAGTCCCTGGGCACACTGGCCTGCTACATCCTGGTCAGAGCTCTGGCTATCATGCCATATCCTCTCAATGTCCTCAGAAAGACTAGGATCTGTAAGTACCCTCTCTGGGATCCTGAACTGCAAGCTGGTCTCCCGTGTCCTCTCCTCAAGTGTCAAAATAACTGGCGCATGGTCTGAAAAAGAGGTGCCAGCGAGAATGCCAACGGAGCCCCCACGCTCCCCGAACTTGTCGCCCACATAGAAGCGATCAATCCGTGATAGATTAGTCCCTCCCTGCCGGCGATCCGACCGAGAAAAGCTAAGAGTGTCCTGAGAGCGGGAGAAAGCCTCATGCTGCCATGCATCAGTGATCCGCAGTGTCATGCAAAATCGCTCCCAAGCTGCAAGCTCCGTGCCGTGCACTGTAACATGACTGCCTCCCACCCTATCGGCTGGGTCCTCAAGCATGTTGAAGTCTCCCCCGACACACCAATGTGCGGCCTTTGGCAATGCATCCGTAACAAGAGTCCAGAACTCTGCTCTGGCACTAGCATGGTTGGGCGCATAGACGTTGAGCACGCCAAAGAGCTCATCATACATCCTCAAAATGACATACTGTGCTCTACCAGGCACAATGACCCCGCGATTCACAATGGCTTCCCGCCATACATCCGCAATGACCATACATACTTCTCCCTGCCCACCCAAGGGGCCAAACCCTGCAGACCAAAATGTGTCCCATCTACCATGCATCACCGAACCGTATCTCCGGATCCTGCTCTCACCCAAATGGTGCTCCTGCATCATCAGAATATAAATACTGCCCCCAACCAGGCATCTTTGAAGCTCCTGCCTCAAGAAACCACGATAACGTACAAAGTGTGCGCCGCCAAGGCCCTGTACATTCCATGAGATGATCCTCATGGATGACTTGCTGAGGTGGAGGCTGTCTCAGCCGTACGGCGGGCCTTCGCAAGCGGCTTGGATGGACAATAGTCCCCATCCGAGCGGCTACGAATCTCCCCACCCGGTGTGCTGCAAGAATCTCGGATCAAGCGCCAGTGGCTGTGTCCCATGGCGATTGCCTCCCGCTCAGAGAGAGCAACCTCGTGTATGCATACATAACTAGGGTCGCATGCTAAGTCTGCCACTATGCGAACCACCAAATGTCGAATCCCGGAGGCGTCCACACTCCCGGTATCAAAGAAAAAATGAGCCAACTCCCAGAGTCGGCCTATCACGTCTGTCACCTCCAGATCGCTCACATGGTGAGAAAACTCAACTGCCCGAGTCTTCAAAATGCTAAGAGCGAGATCGAGAGTCCACTCCCGGTCGCTAGGGCCACACAGAGGGAAGGAGAAGGCCACCGTTGAATCAAGTGCCTCCTCCACTCGGGCCGGAGGTATCACTACATGAACTCTGATGGGTGCTGGCTCATGGAAGCCCTCTGCTCCAAAAAGCCGTGTGATGGAGTAGTCAAAAGCCTCCGAGCGCTGTCTAGTGTCGAGACGACTCGGCCGACTGCGGATAGAGGATATCCGTGAAGCCCGAATCGGCACGGTAAGTCTCCTCTGCGGTGCTCGAGCAAGGTCGGTGCTCAGTGCCTGCCGAACTGCAGGTGAGCGCCAGGGAACTGCCAGGGCCTCCCGGGGAGCTGAGGCGAGCGGAGGGGGAGGAGGGGGGAGAAGGGGGTGGAAAGGAGCCGCTGCCAAAACCGGAGCGGGAACAGGAGGAGGCGAAGGTGGAAGCGAGGCGGGAGGGGGGGACGGGGGAGGGGGAGGGGGGGGTGGGGGCGAAGGAGGGGGTGGTGGCATCTCCTGGTCCTCAGTCGGCGCTGGGGTCTCCTCCTGAAGGGGAGCAAAACTGTTCCTCACGAAGGACGGCTGCTGCTGCATCGGTCTCTGGGCGTGCTGCTGTGGCTGTCTCCCTCTACGGCGCCCCTATCCAGGTTGCCACTCCGAGGTCTCTGTGGGCTGAGCAGGTGTCCCGGAGGCTGCCTGCCGGTGGGCGGGCCATCGGGGCCTGCTGCTGCGGTGAAGGTCGGGGTCTCCTGCGAGGCCATGTGGCCGACCTGCTTGCATATAAAACACTGGTTCGGGAGCCCCAAAAACTCCACTCTCTAATCGATCCATCCCCCCCTATCCTAGGTAGCTGAATGACCTTCGGAAGGGAGGAGATGTCAGGAACCAAAACTCTGACCGAAGGTAGCCCAGCTGCTCTAGCCACCACTGAAGCTGCTGTGAGGCCAGTCTCAAGCACCGAGCCCACCAATGCTCCTAGCCTGGAAAGGAGCGGAAGGTACTCGCGGCGGAGTCTAGGGAAGCAAACTGTAACATGGAATAGGCGCTCTCCCTGCTCGGCCCTGCTCGGCCGCTGCTGGGTCAAAGCCATGCTGCCAAGGTTTGAAGAATGCCCGAGCACCCCTGATGTCAAGGGGACTCATGGCTAGGACCTGGGCCACGCTCTGGGCTGTCTCGAACTCAATCTGGTAGTGTCCACGGCCCAGTAACTGAACGTCCAGGATCTTGCCCACATCTGCAAGAAGGCGGGCCTGGAGAAGATCCCGGATCTCCCCTCTGCTGGGGCGAGTGCCGACTATACGGCAGATGGTGGAATGTGCCTGGAGGCGTTCCACCTCTGCGGGGCGAGGCTCGCTTCCTCTTCTGGCGAAAGAGAAAGCCTGATGGGGGTATCCTCAGGGGCGGGCGAGGGGGCTGCGGAAGAGTCCCTCTGAGGTAGGGCGAGAGGAGCCTCCATCAGTGTCTGAAGCTAGGTCGAAGGCGAAGCGAATGCGGAGAGTCCTGCAAGAACCGAACTGCACAAAAGGGCGGAGGGGGAAAGGCGGAAGGCAGAGAAAAACAGAGGGGGCGGAAAAAAACAGAAAAACGGGGAGGGGCGAAAGGCGGCGGCGAAAAAGCAGGGGGGGTTTGAGGCAACGCGAAAGGGGGTGGGGGGGAGAGAGGGCGGAGGCTGGCGGAGGGGGTGGGACGGTGAAGAAGGGGAGAATCAGGGGGGTGCGAAGGAGAGCAGGGGGCGGCGGGCGCTACAGAGCTGGGGCGGGGGGCGCAAGAAGACCAGGCGCGGGGGGGGGGGGGGGGGGGGGGGAGCAAACACGAGGGTGGCAAAAAACAGGGCAGGCGGGGGGAACAGACGCGAGGGCGGGGAGGGGGAGGGCGTGCAGGCTGCAACGCGAGCAGGGGGGGAGCGGAAGCTTCAGCGAGCCGTGTATTGGGAGAAGTACTTGCCTCTTGTGGAGTTCGCTTATAACAATTCGATGCACACCTCGATTGGAAAGGCACCCTTTGAGATTGTTTATGGCAGGGTGGTGCTTCCACCTATCCTTCAGATAGAGGATGAAATCTTTGCTGCTACGGATGAGTATGTTAGAGATCTGGATACAACTTTCTCATAGGTACGGAAAGCCATACAAAGAACTCAGGAAAAGTATAAGAAAGGTGCAGATAAACATCGTAGGCAAATCGATTTCAAAGAGGGTGATTGGGTGCTTCTCGGGTTTGAGAAGGCACGCCTTTAGAACCAACCTGGCAAGGAAGTCAAATTTCCAAAGCTGTCTCCTAGGTAATATGGGCCATTCCAGGTATTGGAACGGATTAATGAGGTGGCTTTCAGGCTTGCTTTGCCTGAACATTGGTGCATACATAATGCTTTTCATGTTAGCCTCCTCAAGAAATATGTGGGTCTTGAGCTAGTTATTGAGGGCCAACCCGAAATAGATGAGCTTGAAGAAGTGCTTCAACTGGAACACATTGTGTTTCATAAGGAACGGAAAGCTGTTGGTGGCAGGCTTATCCGCAGGTTCCTTTTGAAGTTTAAGAACTACCCCGCTTTGGATGCGAAATGGGTAGATGAAGACTACTTCAAGGATTATCCGGATCTTCTTCAAGTTTATTTGGCCGCATTTTAGTTGCGGACAACTGATTAGAAGCCGGGGAGATGTCATATTTTTGACTATGCACATGTGGAGAAACACCATGGAAGGGTAGGTACAGATGTCACAAAATTCCTTACATGTTCTATTTTTCTACTGTTCATGTGTGGCATGTGGAGCCTGACATGACATACATGTATGGCTAGTGTAGCCTGACATGGTGTGTTTGTGTGGCATATGGAGCGTGACATGACAGTACATGTATGGCTGGTGTAGCCTGACATGATAGTACATGTGTGGCTTGTGGGGCCTGACATGGTGTACATGTATGGCCCATGGAGCCTGACATGATGAAATTCTCTGGGACTAGCTATCTTGGAGATCTTTTGTATTTATGTTCTGGGAAGGTTCCGGAAGGATCATGAGCCCTGGACATTTTATCGGATACAATTGAGCAGATAAGTGTTTCTTCCAATCTAGCTGCACTCATGTGTGTGCATGACTTGTCTTGTTTGCGTGGACAATGCCTGAGATTTCTGCCTACGTTCTCCATGGGGCCGGGGACGCCGGGGACGCGTGGGTACCCTGTGGATGTGTATGTGCACACCTGTTTGGTACTGTGGATGTGTATGTGCACACCTGTTTGGTACTGACAGGTGGTCTACATGTGTTTTGCAGGTGGTAAGTATTCCCAAAAACGCAATTTACAACTTTATGAGTTCACATGCTAATAATTATTGGTGCAGGTTCACACTCACTTATAAGTGACCGGACAACTTATAAGTGAGTACACATTGAGCAGGACTTATTTAATACACGTGGTGGCCAAAAGCTGGGCACTGGACATTATTTGGGCCTCCTTCAAGTAGGTACCCCTTCTGAACCTAAAAAGCACACGTGGGAGCTGAAACTGGCGGAGGAGCTCTAATCTTGAGTGAGACTCTAGTTTTAAGTGAGGCGCCTGTTTTTCCGGGTGCATGGGAGCTGGTTGACTGCTTCTATAGGCTGTTTACAGCCTTCTATCGCGACAAAAACCTAACAGGTGCATGGGAGGTGTTGGCCGACCCCTTAATGTTCTCCACTGTTGGCCGGCTGATTTACAGCTGGAACAGAGGCTGGACAGAGGATAAATACAGAGAGGAAGAGCTGGTCGTGGGCATCTGGACAGTTTTCCTTCTGATCGGGGGCTTGTAGGCTTGTGTACAGCTGCTGGTCGATTTCTTCTGAGGCTACTGAGGGCTGCTTCACTGCTGGAAACAGCCTTTGAGGGCTGGTCAACTTGCTCTATGAGCCTGACAGGAAGAAGATGATGATGTTGAGTTGTCCCGGGCTGATGTGGGAGTGCTATGGGCTGTCCATAGTTGTCCTGCATGTGCTTGATGCCAATGGCGTAGAAAGAGAGAGACCGGTAAGCCATCCTTGTCCGCACACTTGCCTTGCGGAAGGGCACGAAGTGAGTGTCCCCTTGAGCTCGATGAGAGAGAAGGGGGAGCACAAGAGGGCATGGAGGGTAGGGGGTACCACCTCCTACGTAAGCTGCCAAACTCTCCCTCGCCGCCTCCACTTCTGGGGTGAGGGCATCTCCTCAAAGGAGATCTTTGAAAAAGCCTGTGGCTATGGTCTGAACCTGGGGGGATCTACCTCAATGCTATCGTCTGGGCCCCTCAACCTTTGAATCCTGTCTTTGTGATGGTGAGGGCTTGCAGTGTCAAAGAAATCATGGGTGACCTTGTCCCCCGCCCAAGTCCAAAAGGAGGCCCTGGCATGGTACCGATATTCCATCCTCTTCTCCTCGATTACTTGGATCTCTGTGCGGGTGTGGCCTCCAACTAGGACTCCACTCTTGGGCTGTTTGGGGTTTGCCCGTGAAGCCGTTGGAGGGAGGCCTTGGCATGGTACCGATGATGGTTTCAGGAGAACTTGCCTTTATAGCTCCGTCCAAAGCACACCACTGTGAGAGGAGACTATCACAAGCACCACAACCCAGTAGAAACAACACTAGATGTCACCAGCACACCCAGCTGACATTCCCTGGTCCTCAGCTGCTCCAATTGGATATTTCAGTACCCTCCCAACCTCCCTTCTCAATCCAGTTGCTTACTCAGGTTATCCTCTAAGGTTAGCTCCCACTTCAAAAACCTCTGATCTTTCAACTAAGAGCCCCTCTTGACTTCAGCTAACTCCCAGCTGATCAAAACAGCTTCTAGCTGCCACAGAAAGTGCTTTCGAAGTCCTCTCTTTGTTTCTTGTCAGAAATTTGCTCTCCAGAGTCCCAAAGTGTCCTCCATAGTCCGCTAGTCTCAAACACTAGTCTTAAAACCTCTCAGGACCAAGCAACTACCTTCAGTTGACCACTGGCTGACAGTATACTCTTTCAACTGCCACAAACAAGTCAGATTCTCATTGTTACTTGCTTCCGAATTTTGATGGCTTTACCCCAGTCCAGAATCGATCGTCCAATGTTCTCTACGATCCTCCAGTGTCAGCAGACTTAATTTCCACAATCCCTAGACCTTCCTGGTTGCCCTGCTGACCCTCCTCCGACGGTCCCTTATCAATCCACCTACAGAGTTCTGCCTTCGAATTTTGCCATAGAACTGTTTGTCTCTGAAGTCTTTTCTGACACAAAAACTTCTCCAAACATCCTCGGACTTCTACAGTCCTTGAGGCACCTCTCAATTCAACAAGATATCACCTTACAGGCTCTTTGATGACTACCACAAGCCCACAGCTGGCTACGAATGGACTGTTTCCACCCAACTAGCCAAACTGACCTGGCTGACAGAGATTCTCTCTCCTTGAGTTAGCTAACACCACACGAACCTCAAAACACTTAACAAATCCAGAACCCAGCCTTATTAGAATCATTTAGCTGACCACCACTGGTGCCAGACTGCTTCCACAGAAACCTTGTAAGACAACAAAGCGTTCTGACAGCTGACAGCTGTCCTCTGACAGACTTAAAACTGTCAGCTGTGCCTGAGAACCACTTCCTATCAACTCAAATAGGTCAAAACAAGAACCTTAAACAAATTGCTGACTAATCTGATGTCTGGTTGACTATAGTTTCCCCCTACACAGGTTAACTGACCCAACACAGACTCAACCAGAGTCAATTCTTCACTTACAGCCTTGTCTTCAAAGAACTCCATCCAGGCAACACAGAATTGAACCAAAAACCACAAAATAACTCTTTAATGTGGCACAACTTGATTCTCTGTGTATTTTAAGAAGGCTGTGCAACACGCAACAAACCCTAAGACTTGAGCAGATGAGAGAAAAAAACAAAGGAGGCCAAGAGAGCTCTCACACAAACGACACAAAAGAAACCAAATATATATTCTCAACTCCAACAAGATCATCAACAACCATATAATCTGTAGCAACAGCCTGTAGGCTTCAAATGGCTAATACAATTGGGAAATGCTTGTGAGCAATCC
Source organism: Cibotium barometz (assembly GCF_041138505.1). Taxonomy (NCBI): domain Eukaryota; kingdom Viridiplantae; phylum Streptophyta; class Polypodiopsida; order Cyatheales; family Cibotiaceae; genus Cibotium; species Cibotium barometz. The sequence continues at coordinate 31,887,761 of NC_141091.1, forward strand.
TTAATCTGGTCCAAGTTATAACCATGATGCACCCTGAGAGGTTCTTGGACACAAAATAGAACCCTCAACCACCTCTGTAACCCCTGCTCTGGACAGATCTAAGCCTTCTCAACAATCTCCCGTCGCCTTCTACACAGAACAAGCCCATAGATAGCTAACCAACTTCACAACCAAACACTAGCTCTCCCAACAATCTCTTCTTCAACACCAAGCTCTATCAATGCTCTCTCAACACTCACTCAATGCACACTCTTGCTTACACCCCTTCCCTCTTGCGCAATTACGCTCTATCTCCATGCATACCCTCACCTACTCTACCCAATCTTGTCGGCTATTTTCCGTGCAACAGTCCTAACAACAGCTAATAATAGCAAATAACAGCTAGTCAGTACTACGCAGATATCCGTGCATAGGCGGGGGATCAATGTGCCACTCGTGCCTGAAAGCCGATCACCCTCACCCTATGTAAGGTGCAACCACTGAAATTATCTAGAAGGGGCTTTGATCTCTCTAATTTGCCATAGGGTCCGATAGAATAAGCAAGCAAAGCACATTGCCCATCCGCACCATGGATTGCCAGGAGAATATCATGCCTAGTAAACAACGCCCAGCCACTGCGGGGGGGTCGGGTCTAGGATAGGGGTCAGCCACTCCTGGGGAATAGCAGAGTCGATGTCAAGGCTGAGTCTGTCTCTACCCCGGATCCCAGCAAGGCCTCTCTCCTGAGCCTCCGGGGGAAGCTGTCTGAATGCAAGCCGTCTCCAAGGGACCTGGCAGGTCCTATGCTCAGCACTCCCCATGATACATGAGGTCGGCCCCCCAACATGTGGCCATTGGGTAAACGGATCAAGGGGTTCCATATCAGGGGCTGCTGAAGACGCTCCTCCGAGGCTACCGGAGCGAAGTGTTGAAGGGCCCCGGCCTGAGGTGAGAGAAGTCTGGCTGCAAATCTGTCCTCAAAAGCTGGGCTAAAGTTGCGGGCGCGCATCTCTGTGAAGATCTATATGGTGCTCTATGGCCAGGCCCCCCCAGGCTCGGAGTACGGGCTAAAATCCGGGCCAAGAGGAAGTCCTTCCAAGGCTCACCACGTGGAAGAAGTCCTCCCTAACAATCAACTTGCCAAGTAGGGCGTGGCTCTAAATGGCGGAGTCAATTATGCCTAGGCCCCCTTTGCGTCGCGCGGCTAAATGATCACTCTCCCGGCCACCTTGGCCTTGGCAGGCCTCCCATCACTACCGGCCCACAAGAAGTCCCAAATCAATTGCTATACTTGGCCAATGCATGCTTGGGAGAAGGCCCAACAAGAAGCAACAAGAAGTAATGTATCACATGGTGGCAAGGACGGCCTGGTTTGCCACCACCACTCGGCCGGCTAAGGGGAGCATCGCGGAGCTCCAGTACAAAAGCTTCTTCTGAATGCTATTGAAAGAAGAGGGGCGAGCTATTGCTCTGGGGAGATATTGATGCCCACTTGACATCTTAGATTGCGGACTGGAGTGCCCCTCGTCGGGATCCACTAGAGAGCCTCAATTGGATGCCAAGTCGGGGCAAGTGTAGAGCCTACCCAAAAATCACACAACTTGTGCCAGTGGATCTGTGCTCTTGATGCACGACAAAAGATCTCAATTGCCTCTGCGAATCTCTGGAGATTCCCCACATCTCCGGAAAGGTATGTTGCTGTGTCATCTGCAAACTCTGAGTCCAGCAACTCCTCCTAAGTACGGATGGGGAGATGCAATCCCTGGAGCCTCGTCTCCTAAGCTAAGAGAAAATTGCTCATAGCCTTGGCGACAAATAGGAAGAGGTAAGGTGCGAGTGGTGGACAGTCCTGTCGGACTGAGCGAGAAAGGGGGAATCTGTCACCTCGGGCTCCCTGAATGAGAATGTGACTATGAGAGGCTGAGTAGAGACCTGAAACACCATGGATCCACTCCATTGGGAACCCCATCCGGTACATTGCCCTCTAGAAAGCTCCAGTCAACTCTATCATAAGCTTTCTCAAAGTCTAGGATGAGGACAATGAGGCCCTGTTGCCGCATCTTGGCCGAAGCTGTCACCTCTGTAAATGGAAGGGCAACTGTACACGGAAAAATCTTATCAATCATGAAATCTGAAAATACACATAAGCATGCCAGACAAAACAAGATGACAAATCTGCTCCGTACATCACACTAGGGGCCAGAAGATGGGCTGAACCCCCCCCCCCCTTATGGTTAGATTACTAAAAAGGAGTCTGCTTCCAAATACAACTTCACGGGTGCCCAGGGATTCTCCAATGGCTAGCACTTGTCTCTTCCAGTACAATATGAAAGCAAAACAAAAACACAAGCAGAATTTGTTGATGATCCTCAGTACAAGAGAGCAATCCCGGCATAAAGCATATGTAGGACAACCATGGACAGCTTATAGCACTCCCACATCAGCTTGGGACAGCTCTGCATCTGCATCTTCCTCGTGTTTGGCTCATAGAACTAGTCGACCAGCCTTATAGGGCTGTTAGCAACAGTCGACCAGCTCTCAGAAGCCACAGAAGGGGTCGACTGGCAGCATCACACATTCTAGGAGGACTCCGATCAACAAAAGATGACTCTCCCCCAAAACGGCCAGCTTTCTCCCCTCTTTTGTGGCTGACCAGCAGCTTTTTAAGAGCTGTAAACAGGCAGCAAGAAAGGCTCCCAGAAGTAGTTGGACCAACTTCTACCATACACCTGGATGGTTTCCGTCGTGATGGATGGTGAGAAAAGGCTGCCCACAGCTGCAAAACTGGTCGACCAGCTCCCATGCACCCAGAAAAGCAGGTGCATGCTCCAAATCTGAGTTTTCTTCCACACGTGTAATCACATGTCAGGCTGTATATGCCACACAGATACACCATGGCAGGCTACACCAGCCATACATGTATGTCATGTCAGTCTCCACATGCCACACATGAACAATAGAAAAATAGAAGCTGTAAGGAATTTTGTGACAGCCTCCCAGAAACTGAAGATGTTTTCCAGAATGTTTCGATCCTGAACAAAACCTATCTGAGTGTTATGGATCAAGTCAGGGAGGAAAGGCTGAAGTCTCCGGTTGATGGCCTTGGCCAAAATCTTGTAGGTGGTCCCAAGGAGGGTGATGGGTCTCCACTGCCGGATCTCCAATGGCGAGGATGGAGGATGAAGAGGGGGGGAGGAGGCAAGGGGGGGTGAAGAGGCGGAAAGAGGGAGATGGAAGTGGTCGTGAGAGATTCACTAGAGAGGGAGGGTGAGGGGAGGGGCTCGCCAGGGGCTCAATGGGGCCAACTGGCCTTGTTGGAATTCGAGAACCTGAGGAGTCGTCTCGGTGGGTTAATGGTCGCAATACCGGAGGGATTGGAGGTGGGACCGTCGCACTGACTTGGGGGGGCCCATCGTCGACGCGTGGCTGCTGCGATAAATACTCGAAATGGTTCTCTAACAGAACGGATTACATTGCTTAGCTTCGGAAGTTAGCTGGCAACCTTGGTGTGGGCCAAAAGTTTGCCACTCTCCGGCAGCAAAGTCATTTGCGGTTGGGTGTGTGCGGGCTTGCCTCTCTCCCTACCCCCAGATGATGATCGGAGCTAGGACTAGGGGGGACCACCGAAGGCGGTCTCCTAGATTGGCACCGAGGGCAAGCTCTGGCGAGGTGTCCCATTTGTTTGCAAATGAAACATTGGCCAGGGAGGCTTGAGTACTCCACTCTCTGCAAGATGGGGTCTCCGGCGAGGCAATACAGATACGAAGGGATGGAATCCCGGCCGCTCGTGCGAGGGACGAAGCGGCAATAGGGGGGACTACATCACTCTCCCAATGGCTCCACCAATCACTAGGAGAAGAGGAAGGTATTCCTTCATGAGGCGTGGGAAGCACACTGTCATGGGAAAGCTTGAAACGCTAGCCAGTAGGTTGGATGTGGGGTTGAAGCCGTGCTGCCAGCTCACAAAGAAAGCCTGACTATCTCACGCCACTGGTGAGTCAAACTCAACCTAGTAGTAGCCGCGCCCCAAAGGATGAATGTCTGGCGCTTCAAGGAGGCTAGCATGTAGAAGATCTCTGAGTTGTCCGCGTGCCGGGTGGCTAGCATGTAGAAGATCTCTGAGTTGTCCGCGTGCCGGGTGGCTACCAACAATCTTGCACATCAGAGTGGAGGCCTCTAGAGATGCAACTGTCGTTAGCGAGGAGATGGAGGTCCACTTCTGAGAAGGATAGGCAAGGGACGATGGCCTCGGTCGGGGATGATGGAGCGGTTGCCATGGAGTCCTCCTGAAGGGTGAAAACCAGGAGGGGCCGAGGCTTGCCAAATGAAGATTACCCAAGAATAAGAGGAATGCCTGGAGAAACGGAGAGAATGGAGCCGATGGGGGGGATTGGAGAGGATGCAGGGGAGGAAGGCAAGTGAGGGGGATGGGGGAGGAGGTGCAAGTGGAGTGCAGGGAGCAGGTGGAGGGCAGCAAAAGAGAGAAAAAAGGGGGGGAATAGGAGAGCAAGGGAGAGGGAAGAGATGTGGGAGGAAGGGGGGGGGGTGGGGGATGAGATCCATGAGTTCAAGTGGATGCCGAAATCTAACAACCAAACCAATGTCCCATTTTTCGAAAAGTTGCTAGAGCCATTTAGTCCTTGGTTGGGTTTATGGAAAAACGCTTGGCATTCCTTTGGCCACTCACGACGACAAATGGTCAGCACATGGTGCCTTCCCTTGTGCATGATGATCATTAAGTTGAATTCAATCAAGATCAACAATCAACACGTGATGTGGCCAATTGAAGAAGGCTTGTTCACTAGATACAGAAAAGCTCGACGGTCAACATAGAAGATAAAGTTTTTAGCCAATAGGTAACGACTACACTTTTTTACCGCGTAGAGCATGGCCAATCCTTTGCACTGCAGTGTAATTCATCTCCACAACATATTTGATAAGTGGCTAGCAAAACTCTCAAGGGAATCTATCTTGTGTTCCTCAGGTAGTGGTACTATGCATTGTTGGATTTGCTGGCTCTAGCTTGAAACAAACCATGGATGAAAAGATTATGCAATGCTTAAAAACAAGATTGAGACTTCATTGAGGTTAACAAACGAGAACGCACAAGTTGCAAAAAGAGTTCACATTACTATGGCAGGGGAATATCCTTTCTCTTACAAAGCATTTGCCAAAAATGGCTAAGGCATTTGTGACTCTCCTCTCTCTGTTTTTTCCTTGCTGTCATGTCCGCATGTGAGTGCCACGTGGACATGCTTCCTACTTGCAACCGCCTTCTAGGCAAAGTTCACGGCAGAGTATGGCCTTTTTGGGGCTGTTTTGGCAGTCCAACAGGTGCCCGGAGGTGCCCAGGACATGCACAAATAGTTAAGACACAAGTTTTGGCACAATATGAACACAATAAATGACATTTTGGATGACTTTTTGGGTAATAAAAGGGCTGGCCGATGATCAGGATTTTTGCAACAAGGAGATAAAAAAGGGGAGTCCCACCCCACCAGCCAAATCAATACTGCCATTTCGAGGAATCTTATTAACACACTAAGTGGCCGCTAGGAATGCTTTGAAAGAAGAAACTCATAGGCTATGTAAGAATGAATAACAGCTTTCTGTGCATATGGAGCCCAGGACCGTTATTGTCTGGATGCCAGGGTGGGTTTTAATGGTGCTAGACTCCCAATGTGCCCCCACACCCCCCCAATTAACATTTAGTCTCCGTTGCACCATGGAGGGAGTGCCCCCTTGCCTCAGTTTCATTTTTTGAATATTCACTTTTTACTAATATAAGGATCTGGAAAAAGAACACACATCAGTTTCATTTTTTATGTATTCACTTTTTACTAATATAAGGATCTGGAAAAAGAACACACATTAGTTTTTTGCAGGCAGCAGCAAGCTCTATGACCAGTAGCCAGCCTTCTTGATTTATTTTCAGGACATTCATCCAGTGCTGTAGCAAGTTAACAAAGAGTTTTTAAGAGTTTTATGCTATTGCTCTAATATGTAGCATCACTCTCGTCACATGGATTACATGAAATGGGTCAAACCAATGCACACAATCTCGACTTCTCTTTTCCTGCAATGAGCAGTTCAAGCAGTAAGCTTAGCTTATGTTCATTTCTGGCAGGCTAGATTATGCTTATGCCAGCAATGATTGCGGCTTCGGGTAAAAAAAAGAAAGAGGGGGAGCCTTCCATATTTATTTTCAGGACATTCATCCAATGCTGTAGCAAGCTAACAAAAAAAAGAAAGAGGGGGAGCCTTCTTGATTTATTTTCAGGACATTCATCCAATGCTGTAGCAAGCAAACAAAGAGTTTTATGTTATTGATGATGTTTTGGTAATATGCAGCATTGGCTTCCCTTTTCCTGCAGTGAGCAGTTCAAGCAGTTAACTTAGCTTATGCTTATTTTGACAGGCTAGATTATTCTTATGCCAGCAATGATTGCGGCTTTGAGTAAAAAAAGAAAGACGTGGCTTGCATAAGACCATCAATGCATCATGGTATCAACTGTTGGTTGGCAAGGATGGGTAACATTAGCTTTGATAATGCTGATGCTTGTGGGACTCACAGCAGAGATTGCCCCACCTTACCTGGTCATGATGGGCACACTTATCATTTTTCTCCCTTTGGGTATTCTAGATTTGGAGCAAGCCCTTCATGGGTTCAATGATGAAGCAGTTCTTTCTGTCGCTGTGTTATTTGTTGTTGCCAAAGGTATATGCTTAAATAACACACATTTTTTGCAGTTGCTTTGGATTATGTTTTGTAATATGCGATGAATCTAATCTTTGTAGGAATAGAGCTTTCCGGAGGCTTGGAGTATGTTTCTAAGTTGATGTTCAAAACCCAGAAAACAGAAGAGAAGGCTGGGCAACTTATGAAGAAACGTGAGAATAGTATTGTGTGGGTACTTTTGAAGTTCACGGTACCAGTGGCTATCTTCAGTGCTTTCTTGGCCAACATCCCCCTTGTGGCTATGATGATACCCCCCATAATCGAATTCTCACGCAAGGTGAGATTAATAATGCAAAGGTTCATATGTTTACCAAAGGAGAAAAAGCTCCCCGTACTACTGAACTGTGTGCCCCCCTGTGTGCACCCTTCACCGCTCCCCTTCTTCCTGTTTTCCACCCAGCCCTACGCTCCCCTTCTCATTCCATCTCCCTTGCTCCTTCACCCATCACCGTTCTATTTCCCGCATGTCCTCAATCCCTTTTCAGCGTTCTCTTTCCCACATGTCTTGCCCTTTTCAGCATATGGAAAAGTCCTATTGTGTTCAAGTCAGCTGCCCCGTCCCTTGATTGGCATTATGGATTCTGCCCAAGCCAATCCTTTTGCACTCCCACAGGCCGTGAGAACTATCAATTTTTCACAAGACGAGCTTCTCATCCTCCAAAGTGACATCGACAATGAAATGAAGACTAGTCTCATTGGGATGGTCTATGGTCTCACCTTGCCCATTGGCAAGTTAGAGATTGAGTTTTGGCAGCCGTACCTTTGGAATTGGCTGTGAACTTTCTTGATGCATGTTTACTTGGACCAGCTTTCTTCCACGTTGACTTCAACTTCCCAGAAGCCACATCTCAAGCACTTGCCGGCAGCCCCCGGCAGCCCATTTCCCCTTGGCCCGTGGAAATTATTCTTGTTCGAGTACTGGTTGGACTTTGATCTTGTGGGCAGAGGATCAGCACCTTACTCCGATTTCTCTCCGATTTCCCTCTTCTTCCACGGGTTTTTTGGAAGCTATCGGCTTCCATCGGAACTGCATTTGGTTTGGTTTTGGAAGTACCTGTCCTTTCAAGGGCTCCCTTCATCTGCTTCTGCAGTGGTTACTGCCACCTCGGATGGAGTACCATGAGTTTTTTGTTCTTGTTCCTGAACCCTATTATTGATGGTTACATCTTGTTTTTGCAGGAACCAGATGGCTCACATTTTCAACAGAAAATGGAGATTGCTGGCAGACCAGATCAGTGCAACAAGGGTCATCTTGCTAGAGATTGTCCCAGATCTAGAGGCCGCATTAGGAGGCGGTGTGGACATGCTCATAAGATGTCTCCCCCTACAGCCGCTCCTTCACCTTAGCGCACTACTCAATAGCGATGGGTGATGGTTGAGGGATGGCAAGCGATCCCTGACACATTGCATCCCTGGCTACACATGATGATGTTTCTGCACAGGAGGAGGATGCTCTACAGTTGGGTTGTCATGGTGATGAGAATGCATTGTAGTTATTCTTTTTTTTTTTTTTCTTGGAAAGAGACTTCTATTAAGTATGAAAAAAGGCATACAACAATCACGGGTATAAGCCGGAATAGAATAGAATCACCGCAATATGTAAGGTGATCTCAACCATTGAGGAGCATCATGGTGCGAAGAAAGATCTGTGGGACTAGAGGAAAAGAAAATGCCATGGTCCCACTCCCGCATAAATACAACGTGCTTTGCCTGCGTGGAACGAGAGGACCCTTGAATATGAGCCCAAGTAGCCATGAGAGTATGAATGATATCACCCGATATAGTGCTAATGCACTAAGACTCAAAAATCTGGACACCCTCAATAGCCTCTGTGCATCTAGCTCTTTAGATTTGCCATGTTGTAATACTGGCAGCAATCTCCCAACTGGTGTCAATCCTCTGTCTGGGTGGTGTATAATGTGAGTGAGGGACATCCCGCAACAAACCTTGGTGGGCAATACCTCTACAAATGAAAATAGCAGTGTCTGTATCATTGCCCTCGTAGAAAAGCTGCGGACCAAGCTAGGAAAGCCAAGCAATTGCCCCCCAAGTAACATAAATGGCGTGGCCACTCAATTTGCCCATAAGTTGGGCTATAGAACTCCAAATACACTGTGCAGTGCTGCAACCCCATAAACAATGCTGTATAGTCTAAGAATTTGCCGCACATCTTGGTCAAGGAGGAGCTACACTAAAACCGATCTCCACTAATTGGTGGGGAGACCACCATGTAAAAAGAACCAAAAGAAATGAGAGATCTGGATGCGAAAGCCTATGCCAATATCTGCGTTGTATCACTGGAGAGATGTCATAACTCTCCCAATGAGGCCTGAGAGTATGAATGCCAAAGCCTATGCCAATATCTGCGCTGTATCACTGGAGAGATGTCATAACTCTCCCAATGAGGCCTGAGAGTAGGAATCCTATGCATCTGTTGAGCGATGAGAAGCCTGGCATTCTGGACTGTGAAACTAAAAAAGGGAAGGCTTTTCAATGGATCGGAGGCATCAATCCACTCTCACTCACCTGGATCCCACTAAAGATATGTGATAGGACTGCTACCATACAGCCACAAACACCAAAAGACATGAGTCACTAAGGATCAATGAACCAGTGACCAACAATCCTCATTGGACTAAGCCTAGTATTTGGGATGACATTGTAGTTATTCTTACACGGTGGACTCCTCATTAATTAGTGGAGGGCTATTTTTGGAGCAGACCTTGCCTGTCCCCTGATGCTCGGTAGCTTCTGAGACGGTGCAACATTTCATATGGGGGTGTAGAGTTGCTCGGAAGATTTGGGGCTCTATAGCTCATCTTATGTGTAGATTAAGGAGAGATACCATTTATGTTTCCTAGGTTGCTATTTCTTGACTCACTCAGTCTGGTCCACAAATATTTTTTGAGAGCAGGGATTTGGACACCGCCATAATGATATGCAGAGGTGTGGCCCAATGCTATAGTGCTACTGGCTATTCCTCATACATAGTATAGACCACATTGCCAGTATCATTGTCAAAACCCCCAAGGATCACCTCGTAGAACGTTCCTGATACAAGACTCGAAACCTGCAAAACAAAGCCAAGCAACGTTAGGGGTGTAGGCCTGACTCACCTCCCAACCTTGACAGTCGTGGGCAAAATCCACAAGCCTTGGCTGTCCCCACCGAGCCACGAGCTGAGTTAACTAGCTGGACGTACCGACCAATCTCTACTTCGTGACGTCCCATACCGCCACGAAGCTATCCTCGCTCGCGGGCCTCTGCTGTCGGCCTTGGCTGCATAAAGCATGTGCACGTCTGCACTAGATCCAGGCTCCTGACCATAGAGCTCTCACAAAGACACGCAAGACTTTACGAACTAATGACTAACCTTGGCCACCCTTTTATAGGCTCTTGGCCGGAAATCGGGCGTCCACACTTGGACGCCCGCCCGTCCATACCTGGGTGCGCGCCCCTAGTCTATCCCTAACTCAGCTCGCCAATCAGCCTGCCTAGCTCCAAGCTTCCCCAAACCTCGAAGCTAGTCTTGTGTGCGTGTAGCACACGGTAGATACACACTGTGCACATGACATACTCCCTTTTCTCTAAGGGCTCACTCCTGAGCTCACTAAAAAGCTAGGGTAATCCCTCTGAAAGGTAGTCAATGTCTCCCATGTAGCGTCCTCCTCGACACGGTCCTTCCACTTTTTTTTTTTTCGAGAAAAGATCCTTTCATTAGTTATAAAAAAAAACGCCCGCTGGGCTACAAAAACCTCTCCTGCTCATAAGAAGGCAGAGCAGGGCAGCTAGGGAGACTCTCCCTAGGTGCAAAAAAGTACAAATATCAGTACAAATAAATGAGAGGCTATATCATACAATAGGAGGTTGGAAAAGCCAAATAGGTGGCTTGTAATGCTAGCGGGGGGTACCCGCGTGTAGGGTATAGAAGGGGCCGCTACGCTAAGTGGTGTGAAAGGCTTGGCGCCGCAAGATCGCCGCATCAGGGGATGCGGTCATACTGTCCTCGCAGGAGGGTGTGGATCAACTCCTGCCAAATCCCTCGAACAGTCTCTGCTGGTGGCTCCAATCTCCCCTCAAAGGCCCTGAAACATCGGGCTCTCCAGGTGAACCAGATGGTGAGGCTGCTGAGGAGCTCCCATCGTAGATCCCTCTCCTGTGTCGAGCTAGTGGACGAGAAATCCGGTGAAGGAACAAGGCAAGGCTGGCCCCTAATGAATTTGATGGCCTAGCTGTCCTGCTCCGTCTCGTATCCCAGAGCAGGCCCTGACGAAGTCGACCAAGTAGCGGCACCCCATATACATGCCCTCTGGAGAGAGGGGGGCCAAAATGCGCAGCATCCGCAGCCAAATTTTGCTGCGCCTGTGGACAGTCCCATAGGCAGTGTCTCTGTGTCTCCAAAGGGTGGCCGCATCGGACGCAGGCCGCCGGAAGACCACTGTAGACAAGCCAGGTGCCAACTGCAGAGCCCCTGTGGGCAACCAGCCACTCGAAAGTTGAGATCCTGCGCGCCTGTCGACTAGCCCAGAGCCTGGTCCAAAAAATCCTCCAGGAACTCCTGTGAGAGTCCCTCTAGCCGCCAATGCTCTGATGCAGATGGAGAGACCATCCTCCTCGCAGTCAAAATATGTCTCCCCAACCGAACAGTGTACTGGAAAAAGGTGATCTCTGTGGCCTCGGGGGACACACAAGGATCATGCCACTCGTACTCACCAGGGTCCCACTGGAGCCGGGCCAAGGGGCGCGCAGCATATGCCCATATGCGCCAATCAGAGTCCACATCTGCAGGGTCTCGATCAATATGCCACTTCCGGGAAGCGGCGGCCACTACCCGTATCCTCTAAAAGATGCACTCTGCAACCAAAGGCGACTCCGCCTCCACTCTCTGAAGTCTGCCCTCATCCTGGATCTCATAGTAGAGGCATCTACCATCCTAAGTGCAAGCTCTGACAGCAATCAGGATCTCCAACTATGTAAAGGCTCCCATCCACCGTGGGGCCGCTGGCTCGAAAGGCGTGAACCACTCCTCAGTGAGTGCCTCCTGAATGTCATCCCTCATAATCAGCCCCCCTCTGAAGTGACTCAGCCTCTCCACCTGGATCTCCTCTGGGAGACTGCAGAAGGCCTGCGAGTCTCCAAAACTGCGTGCTGGGCCTGCCGTCAATGGTCCCCAGGCTAGACGAGGCCAAGAACCCAGCATATGACCCTGCTCTGTGTGTACCGCTGGGCTCTAGATGAGCGGCTGTCTGGCCCGCTCCTCATCACAAGTAGGAGGTCTCTGAGAAAGCCCCGGTCTCAGCAGCTCCCAAGCTCGCAGGATGCTCAAGGCAAATCTGTCCTCCCATCCTCTACTGAGGCCTGTCCTCCTCATCTCTATGAAGATCCATCGTATCTCTGGTGCCCAAGTGCCCCCTGCTGGGGGAGCCCTAGCCTGCAGTCGCTGAAAAAGAAGCTCCTTCCAAGGCTCAGCGCCTTGAAGCAGCCCCCGAACAATAAGCTTCCCCAATAAGGCTCTACTCTGATCAAGTGTATCTATAATGCCCAAGCCCCCCTGGGCCAGCGGAAGAGTAATAACTGCCCAAGCAACCTTAGCCCGGGCTGGCTGACCATCCCGCCCAGACGAAAGAAAGTTCCTGATCAGCCTCTGTACCTGGCTGATGCAAGAGCTCGAGAAGATCCAGCAAGACGTGATGTACCACATGGTCGCTAAAAGCACCTGATTTGTCACCACCACCCTCCCAGCCAAGGATAGCCGAGCTGTACTCCAATACAAAAGCTTCTTCCGAATGCTCAGAAGAAGTGGGGCGATCTGCTGCTCAGGTGACAAATCAAGTCCAATCTGGCATCCCAAATACCGCACTGCTGTGCCAGGAGGAATCCATCTAAAACTCGGGTCTGGGCTCCATGCCGGAGTGGGAGCGCTACTGATTCAAAAGGCCACTGTCTTGCGCCAATTGATCAAGGCTCCCGAGGCTGCACCAAAAACCTGTAGCGACTGCTCTGCCCTCTGAAGATTGGCCTCCTGGCCATGCAAAAACAATCCCGTGTCATAAGCAAACTCAGAATCGAGCAGGTCCTCACCCCGGACTGGGAGCTGGAGTCCTCTCAAACCAACCTCCTCTGCCGTCAGATACATGCTCATAGCCTCAGCAAAGAAGAGAAAAAGAAACGGGGCGAGAGGACACCTCTGACGGACTGATCTGGTCAACTCAAAACTCGGCCCCCGTCCTCCTGCCACCATCAGCACACCTGGCTACGAGCTGTGGAATATAGAGCCGCCACTCCTCGAATCCAGACTGGCTCAAAACCCAGGCGAAGCATAGTGCCCTCTAAGAAACCCCAATCGACTCTATCATATGCCTTCTCAAAATCGAGAAGCATCACGACTAGGTCCTCACCGAGAAATCTAGCTCGGGCCGTCGCCTCCTAGAAGGTGAAAATGTTGTCAAGGATACTGCGCTCCTTGACGAATCCTGTCTGGGTAGCATGAATCAGCTCCCCAAGGAAGGGCTGGATCCTCAAGCTCAAGGCCTTTGCCAGGACCTTGTAGACAGTATTGAGGATCGTAATAGGTCTCCAATGCCGAATATCATCTGATACTCCCTCCCCCTTGGGGATAAGAAAGATCAAGCCCTCTGAAAAGCTCTGTGGCATCACCCCAGTGTCCAAAACATACTGAAAGCCCCTGCGGCGGAGGCCTGGCCCCAAAAGGTCCCAATAGCGCATAAAAAAGGCAGGCGTCAATCCATCCTCCCCAAGGCAACTATGGCGCGGAAGGACCCTCAAAGCCTCAACAAGCTCATCCTCTGAAAGAGGCTCACCCAGAACTATGCGCATACGATCTGTGACCCTCCTCTGCACATGGGCCCACACAGTCTGTCTGCAAGCATCACGTGCCTCCGTGGCTGGCTCCGCTGAAAGCAGGTCTCTATAGAACTCAGTGGCAATGGCTCTGATCTCCCCGGGCTCAGTGGCTAACGATCCGTCCTGCCTCTCCTGAGCTGGCGTACTCCTGCTATGTCCTCATCACTCCGTGCATGGATTTGGGCATCGCAATCACTTCTCCCGGCGCGTCAAAGTTGGGCCCCGGCGAAGATAGTGCAAAATCGCCATAACAGAGTGTGAGATCCCTGTTCCCACCGAGCAACGGATTCGAGGTACTAGCAGCGGAAGTAGCACTTCTCGCGCGGGACAGGGGTCCCACATTCGGGGCCTCGCCCACGGATATCCGGACAAGAGACTAATCCGTCGGTTATCCAAAACCGAAACCGGAAAAACTTTCTTTACCCGGAAAGCACGGGCGATTCCACCAGGATAATTTTTACTCTAACGCAGTCAAAACCCTTACTGATCAAACAGATCCGACTGCATCTATATAGATACTTGGTCGGATTAAGGAAGAACTTGCACTTGGATCATTGGGATCAACGCTTTTTTCCCCACCAAGGAGGCACAGCCGTTGATTCCTATCCATAGAACAATTACTATCCGGGATTTACTTTATCTATCGTAAAAACAAAAGTTTGAGTCTCGATTTACGGATCCATCAGTCCAGCCTAACCCCATCCGATCCCATGGGTTAGCCAACCGCCCAACCACTGTAGTGATGGGATCCAATTAAGAATTTGGTTAGGTTTTGTCCCGGGTACCAAGGAAAAGAGTTCCAAGGCCCCCTAGCCGGAAGTTCATACAAAAATAAAACTAGTCACACCACTTACACACCCAATATGAAATTGCCTTTTTATAGATTCAACCAAAAACAATCCTTTAATAAATCCATAGTTTCACTGATCACAATCTTCCAATTTCTCCGGTTGATTTAATTTCCCATCATTCCTTCATCAGAATATCTATGGCATCATTGGCAACTAGAACGCTCACCACCTGTCCACACAGGGGCCGTTTCCATAGTTCCTAGCCCATAATACTCGGCAATATAATCATTTATCAAGATGGACTCTCGTTGAAGATCAGCAAGATCAACCAACAGATCCATATAAAAGAGCCATGGACTCATCCGTTGAGGACCAGCAAGGTCAGTCAACCAGATCCATGCCCGGTTTCACAAAACAACTCTTACTCCTTGTTCCAATATCTTCCTCGACGCACGCGTGGGTATCCTAGGCGACCCAGAGCCCGAGCACCGTATGGTCAGCACCCTCTAGGATCCTTCGCAGGTGACCTAGCGCTTCACTCATAGGCCGCTTCCTTGGTCCCTCATCCACCGTACCGGAAGCTCACCATTTTAATCGAACCGAGGCTGGTCAAGACCTCGGTCGACCTTGCTACGCGAGACGTCCTCCATTGACTCTCCGTCACAGCAGTTGCAACTTTATCAGTTAGGTCTTCATGACCTTAATCACAAGACGGTCAAAATGCTTCCCCAGCATTCTTGACATAAAACAGCCATTTACAAACAGCATTTACAAACAGTTTACAATTACAGTTTCTATATTAACTCTCATTTTTCCACATTGTTCCTCATTAATCCATATTACTTATTCCACATTCCATTTATATGTGTACTCATCCAATCACCTCATTTTCCATCTCTTCACTTCAATTTCCTTCACATCACATATCATATATTCATATCCATATCCACATCCATACATCCACATCCATATCCACATTCACATCCATACATCCACATCTACATGCTTATCTCCATTTTCACATCCTCATTTATACATCCACATCCCATATCCACATTCATACATACACATCCATACATCCACATCTACATCCACATACATACATACATCCACATCCACATTCACATTCACATACATCCACATCCACATTCCCATACATCCACATCTATACATCCACATTCCACATTCACATCTAAACATCCACATCTACATTCACATTCACATACATCCACATCCCCATTCCCATTCACATCTATACATCCACATCTACATCCACATACATACATACATCCACATCCACATTCCACATTCACATCTATACATCCACATCTACGTTCACATTCACATACATCCACATCCCCATTCCCATTCACATCTATACATCCACATCTACATCCACATACATACATACATCCACATTCCACATTCACATCTATACATCCACATCTACATTCACATTCACATACATCCACATCCCCATTCCCATTCACATCTATTCATCCACATCTACATCCACATACATACATACATCCACATCCCATATCCACATTCATACATACACATCCATACATCCACATCTACATCCACATACATACATACATCCACATCCACATTCACATTCACATACATCCACATCCACATTCCCATACATCCACATCTATACATCCACATTCCACATTCACATCTATACATCCACATCTACATTCACATTCACATACATCCACATCTACATTCACATTCACATACATCCACATCCACATTCCACATTCACATCTATACATCCACATTTACATCCACATTCACATACATCCACATCCACATTCCCATTCACATCTATACATCCACATCCATTCACATCTATACATCCACATCTACATCCACATTCACATCTATGCATATATATCTTCATGCATATATCCATTTTCACGTTCATACATCCACACTCCCATCTCCACATCCACACATCCACATACATACATCCATTTCCACATTCCCATTTATATAACCCCATATACCTTCACATCTAATCTTTTACATCACATCCATTCTCGCCCTATCACAACCCATATACATCTTATCCTATCACATACACTTCTTACCTCATCCCCCCATACACGTCTTAATTCATCTTATCACCTCCTAACTTTTTTCATAAGCATCTTATCACCTCTTATCACACCTCTTATCACATCTCTTATCACCTCCTAACTTATTTCATAAACATCTTATCACACCTCTTATCACATCCTATCACATCTCTTATCTATTTATAGAATACAAGAGAATTCTTACATTTGATATAAGATTTCTTTACACATTTATTTATGAATAAATTCTATTTAAGGAGATTAATACTTTCAAAGTAAAAATCAATCTTTTATGCATCTTCCTATGCATAAATTCATTTTTAATGAAAATGACACTTTTGAATTAAATTTTAATCTTTTATGCATTTTTCTATACATAAATTCAATTTAGATGAGAATGACACTTTTGAATTAAAAAATCAATCTTTTATGCATCTTCTTATGCATAAATTCAATTTGGTAGGAATTACACTTTTAGAATAAAAAAATTTCTCTTATGCATCTAAGTTAAGCATAAAATCCATTTATGAGAAAAATCACACTTTAGTATAAAAAGAATATCTTTTATGCATACCTATATGCATGAAATTCAATTATGATAAAAGTCACACTTTTATAATAAAATAATCAACTTTTATGCATACCTCTATGCATGAAATCCAATATGATAAAAGTAACACTTTTGATATAAAAATTTTTCCATTATGCATACTTCTATGCATGAATTAAAAATGGTAAGAATAACACTTTTGATATAAAAATTTATCCATTATGCATACTTCTATGCATGAAATAAAAATGGTAAAAATAACACTTTTGATATAAAAATTTATCCATTATGCCTAATATTAAAATTCAATTTCTCCATGATTGTAATGAAATTCTTTCAATTAATCTAGGATGATAATTCCTAGAATATGGTAGGAAGTCCTCTTTTTATGCTTTGAATGAGATTATTTTATACATAATTTTTATAAAAATTTTGCCATAGCTCCGCTGCTATGACTGATAAATCTCAATTTTTCTAAGGTATAATACTTATCATTAAGGAAATAATTAAAATGATCTCTAATTGGATTATTAATCCATAATGAATTGAATCATCAATATACATAAACTAAAAGCATAGAAAAAAAAGCCATTAATTTGGCCTCAAGCATAGCTTAATCTTGGGTTAAGGAAAAGCTTTATGAAAGCTTGATTTGGATTGAGAACGGGTCATGATTATAACCATTTCTTGAGTGAGAGAGAGAATTTACATAAGAATCATTAGAATTTAAACATAAATGAAAATTAACTTCAATAGCATTTATTAAATTATGTAACTCTTCACTACTATTCAAACTTCAATAGCATTTAAAAAAAACCATACCAATTAAACTTCTCAAGCTTGAGAGGGGTTGAGAAAAGAGAAACATTGAGAAATTATAGAAAGATCAATATTCACTAATTACCTTACAACTTGCTTGATTCTTTATTCACGGTAGAGGCCCCCAACCAATCAATTGGTTAAGTATGTTGATGGAGCCACTAATGGGGATTGAAGAAAGAGGGAAGCTCCAAAAACTAGTGAATTATTAAATGAATTCACAGTTCTTGGCTTAGGTGAAGTAGAGTAACGATGCATAAACACTATCTATTTTTCAACAAGGGGGAGGCTTCTATTTATAGGAAAAATTGAGCTCCTAACCAAACAAACTGATTCTAGAATTTTCTAAATCAGTTTGGTCAATATTTGACCATTTTTAGGTCAGTTAAGCTAACTTTTTGGAACTAGACTTAAATGAGGAGAGAGGAGAGATGAAATATCTTAATTTTTATGAGTTTAAAACTTATTCAAGCATGTGAAATATGCACCTCCTTTAAAGAACTCCCCTTCCTTACATATGTCATATTTTTAATATTGCTCATAGTTTTTTACTAATAAACCTTGTACATTTTCAACTCTTCATCTTATGTGAAATATGCACCTCCTTTAAAGAACTCCCCTTCCTTACATATGTCATACTTTTAATATTGCTCATAATTTTTTTCTAATAAACCTTGTACATTTTCAACTCTTCATCTTATGTGAAATATGCACCTCCTTTAAAGAACTCCTCTTCCTTACATATGTCATACTTTTAATATTGCTCATAATTTTTTTCTAATAAACCTTGTACATTTTCAACTCTTCATCTTATGTGAAATATGCACCTCCTTTAAAGAACTCCTCTTCCTTACATATGTCATACTTTTAATATTGCTCATAATATTTTACTAATAAACCTTGTACATTTTCAACTCTTCATCTTATGTGAGCATTTACTCATTTTTGGGTATTTTCTTTTTACAATTTGGATTTATCTCCTCCCTACACATGGATTGATGCTATTGGCCCATAGAAACCTTAATTGGACCATAGTCGAACGATTTCTGAAAATCTAGACCCTTAGGCTAAGGTTCTTTATACCTATTTCCAATTAATTCCAATTGCACATTGGAAAATTCTTTTTAAATTTCTGTTTCAGGGGAACTCATCTGAATTATAAGAGATATTTTTCTATCCAAAAATATTCAAAATCTAAATATTCTCTCTCTAGAATATTTTCTCTCTCTAGGTTAAAACAGTCACAAACAAGATTTCTTATATTTCAGAAAAGGAATTGATTACAGGGGAATATACTAGACATCAAAAAGGGGTTGGGAGAGGAATCTTACACAGAGTTTCAGATCCGAAATGAGTCCGAATCGCATCTGAACACAACAAGAAAGATCCGGATTGCTTGCACACATTTGCCCATGCATGATTCAATTTTCATGCCTCTTCGGTGCCGTTTGGGCCACGATTGGAAAATTCGGCCATTTGGCACGCTCGTGCATCTTTTTCGAGAACCCAAATTCGGACAGTTAGAAGTTGAGGATCCGGGATCCCATCAGAGAACGGACCACACAGACTTGTGCTTGGGAAGTTTCTCTATGTCCACATCACTCCAGTAATCTCAAAGAACTCCCTAGTCACTCTATCACCAAGCTGCGTCCACTGAGAGGCCTGGCGATGATTGTAGAACTCATGTCTCTGCGCTTCTGCCTCTCTAACCTCCTGGCATGCCTGGCTCAGTTGGGACGCCACCCACTCACATGTAGGTTGCTGCTCCTGAAGGCGCTGGAGCAAAGCAAGGCTACGTCTCAAGCGACGCTCCTGCTCTCGTGTCTCTCCTAGCCGTGTCAAGGCTACAGCGTGCAAAAAAGAGATGAGCTCGATGAGTCCCTGGGCACACTGGCTTGCTGCATCCAGGTCAGACCTCTGGCTATCATGCCATATCCTCTCAATGTCCTCAGAAAGACTGGGATCTGTAAGTATCCTCTCTGGGATCCTCAACTGCAAGCTGGTCTCCCGTGTCCTCTCTTCAAGTGTCAAAATAACTGGCGCATGGTCTGAAAAAGAGGTGCCAGCGAGAATGCCAACGGAGCCCCCATGCTCCCCGAACCTGTCGCCCACATAGAAGCGATCAATCCGTGATAGATTAGCCCATCCCTGCCGGCGATCCGACCGAGAAAAACTAAGACTGTCCTGAGAGCGGAAGAAGGCCTCAGGCTGCCATGCATCAGTGATCCGCAGTATCATGCAAAATCGCTCCCAAGCTGCAAGCTCCGTGCCGTGCACTGTTGCGCGAGCAGTGGGGGAGCGAAAGCTTCAGCGAGCGTGGAAGATGTCTCTTCACAGTCCTTCCTATTACGCAATCGTCTTTCACGAAATCCAAGAATCTTTTAAGGTTCGTGTGGAACAAATGTCATGTCCTCGACATCTATAATTTCTTGAGGAGTAACTAACTGGTCTGTTCCACACCTAGTACTTCCTTAAGTCTACTGACATGAAATACAGAATGAACTTTCACATGAGAAGGCAAATCCAATTCATATGGGACTGAACCAATCCGTCGTGTAATACGAAATGGTCCACAGTATCTAGGGGATAATTTCGGAGATCGACCTGTCTGTAAAGTCTCGGAATCTTTGGGAACTCGCAAATACACTATCGTTCCTTCAGACAACTCTCTAGGTGAACGATGTCTATTAGAATAAAATCTGTCTCTGTCTTGAGCACTTCTAATAGATTCCTTCGCAACTTGTAACATTTCTTGCATATCTTGCAGAAAATTACGTGCTGCATCATGCTAAAGTCTTGAAAATCCCACGGTAACAGGTGATCTAGGTTGAAAACCATACATAAGCATAAAAGGACTAAAACTTGTACTTGTATGCTTAGTACTATTGTATGCAAATTCTAACATAGGAACATAATCCTCCCATGAACTCTGTCTTTTGGAGACATATGCTCGAAGCATATCCTCCAAAATCTAATTAACTCGTTTGGTCTGGCCATCAGATTGAGGATGATTTGAGGAACTCAAATTCAAAGTTTTTTAACTTCTCGAAAACAAGCCTCCAAAAGTCACTTATAAACTTAAAGTCCTATCACTGACTATGTCCTGCGGTAACCCATACAGTCTAAACAATTGCTCGGTAAATTGCCTTGCTAATTGCGTAATTGTAATGGTCTTCCATGTTGGTAAAAATCTAGGGATAGACTAACGGGCGGGCACCCAAGTATGGACGGGCGGGCGCCCAAGTGTGGACGCCCGATTTATGGCCAAGAGCCTATAAAAGGGTGGCCAAGGTTAGTCATTAGTTCATAGAGTCTCGCGTGTCTTTGTGAGAGCTCTATGGTGAGGAGCCTGGATCTAGTGCAGACGTACACATGCTTTATGTAGCCAAGGCCAACAGCAGTCTTGAGGCCCGCGAGGGTAGCTTCGTGGCGGTATGGGATGTCACGAGGTAGAGATTGGTCGGTACATCCAGCTAGTTAGCTCAGCTAATGGCTTGGTGGGGACAGCGAAGACTTGTGGGTTTTGCCCACGGCTGTCAAGGTTGGGAGGTGAGTCAAGCCTGCACCCCCTTCCCAACCTTGACAGCCGTGGGCAAAACCCACAAGTTTTGGTTGTCCCCACCTGAAGGCCAATGGAGTGTTAGGGTTAGGGTTTGGAGATGCTGCAAACAGGCGTGGAGAGCAACATAGAGAGAACACGACTGCTGTATATCCAGATCAAAATGTGAAGTACAATAGCCACATAATAAGTGACCTAAAGAGATGTGTTCACATTTCCGGCCATAAAATGTGCTGGGTGGACCAAAACATCTATAAACTGCTTATAAGTGAAACTAAGCTAAACTGGGAGAAAAAACCTCCACTAACTGAAGTAAAAAGTGCCCCAGTAATCTACTGATGATCACTAGCACTCCTCTGGGTGCATACACAGCATAAAACCCAACAAACCCCCCTGGAGTGATATGTGATCACTGTACATCATCCACCAAAAGGAAACAAATTCAAAGCAGTGCGGAATGCTTCGAATTTCGGACGTGGTAATGCCTTGGTGAAGATGTCTGCCACATTCTGATCTGTAGGACAGTAGATCAGACTGATATCTCTTGCCTGGAGTCTCTCCGGAACAAAATGATAGTGAATCTCAATGTGTTTCGTGCGAGCATGAAACACAGGATTCCTGGCCACAGCAATGGCACTCTGACTATCAGTATAGATAGGTGTAGGCTCCTCCACTGAAATATCCATATCAGTCATGAGACGACGCAGCCAAACACACTCAACAGTAGTGGTGTAGGCTGCTCTGTACTCTGCCTCACAAGACGAAGTGGCCACTGTGGTCTGTTTCTTGCTTAGCCAAGAAATGCATGAAGAGCCAAGAAAGAAACAATTTCCACTAGTGGAATGTCTGGTATCAAAATCACCAGCCCAATCTGAATCACTGTAAGCGTATAACTGCATGTCACCCCCCTCAGGATAAAGCAATCCAAGAGACAAGGTACCCTGCAAATAACGGAATACACGCTTCACAGCTTGCCAATGTGACAACCGCGGGCTGTGCATGAATCTGCTCAACTGAGAGACTGCATACTGAATATCTAGCCTTGTATTACACAAGTAAATAAGGCACCCAATAGCCTGAGCATATGTAGTGGCATCAAAGGAAATACTGTCATCTTGTAGTGACAGTTTCATCCCAGGCTCCATAGGAGTACTAATAGGCTTGCAATCCTGAAATTTAAACTTCTCCAGAAGTTTAGCAACATACCGAACCCAATGCCTCTGTTATCCTGCACAAACTGTATGCCCAAATAGTAGTGTACAAGCCCCAAGTCAGACATGTCAAATGTCTGCTGCAGTATCTCTTTAAAAGCTGCAATTTTGTCATCATTTGATCCCATGAGCAAGAGATCATCTACATAAAGACTGATGACCAGCAGATCTGTCTCTTCTTTCTTTACATACAGAGTGGCTTCTGATGGACTGTTCACAAATCCCTGAGTGAGTAGGAAAGCATCTATTTTTGCATACCAAGCTCGTGGAGCTTGTTTCAAACCATACAAGGCCTTTTTCAGCCTGCATACTTTCCCCTCATGACCATGTTCTGCAAAACCCATGGGCTGATATACATAAACTTCCTCCTCGAGGTCCCCATGTAGGAATGCAGTCTTTATGTCCAACTGGTGAACAACCCAACCACGATGTGCAGCCAATGCAATGACACACCTAAGTGTCGACATACGGGATGTAGGAGCAAATGTCTCCTCATAATCAATGCCCTTCTTCTGTGCATAGCCCTTTGCAACTAGACGGGCTTTGTACCTGCTGTCAATGGATCCATCTCCATGTCTTTTCAACTTATAGACCCATTTAGTACCAATTGCTTTCTTGCCTTTGGGCAGATCATCCAAATCCCATGTTTGATTCCTTTTAATAGAATCAAGCTCATCATGCATGGCTTTGTTCCAATGCACATTGTCTCGTGCATCCACAAATGAATCAGGCTCATCATCATCCTGTAAACTGGCTGCCATAACCAGATTCAAATCCATGATGTGTGCATGCTCATTGGTCCGTGTCTCCCTACGAGTACAACCAGCAAGAGGACCCTCTAAATGGCTGTCCTGTAATGTCCTCAAATACCATCTAAAGTAGACCTTCAAACACATCATTTTCAGCCTGATTTGCATCATAACCAGCCATGGATATTTCTGATTTTTCATCAAAAATCACATCCCGACTAGTGAATATCTTCCTGGATAGTGGGTCATATAACCGGTAGCCCTTGCTCTCATAGCTATACCCAACAAAAATGCATTTTGTGGCTTTATCATCCAACTTCCTCCTCAACTCTTTGGGTATGTGTGCATATGCAAGGCACCCAAAGATACGAAAATGTGATACAGAAGCGGCCATGCCAAGCCTCAAAAGGAGTAATGGAAACCAATGCCTTTGTGGGACATCGATTCAAAATATGACAAGCACACATGACTGCTTCCACCCAAAAGATATGTGGTAGCCTCTTTGCCTTTAGCATACATATGGCCATCTCCATGAGTGACCGATTCTTCCTTTCTGCAACCCCATTCTGTTGTGGAGTATAAGGAGTAGTATACTGATGTTTTATACCTCTACTCCCAAGAAAGGAATTCAGCATGTGTGACATATATTCCCCCCCTCGGTCAAAACGGAGAGTCTTGACCTTGCATCCTGACTCTGTCTCAGCAAGTGCTACAAAGGCCAAAAATGCATCATATACCTGTGATTTCTGTGTCAAAGGATAGACCCAGCATATACGAGAGAAGTCATCAATAAATGTTGCAAAATAGAAGCAACCACCTAATGACTTCGTCTGCATGGGACCACAAAGATCACTGTGTATAAGCTGCAACTTTGCAGTTGCTCGTAGAGCCTGATCACGTGGGAAGGAAAACCTATGCATTTTTCCCAAATCCTTCACAAATGTGATCTGGAGGCTTCTCCATGAGAGGTAGATCTGTAAACATGTTATGTCGCTGCATAAGCATAAGACTACCAAAATTTACATGCCCCATGCGAGCATGCCATAACTCCGCATCAACCATAGCTGGAGTAAGAGTGAATGCATTATAAGCAGACTGATCCACTGGCTGAAATGCATCCAACTGATAAAGTCCATGACATAATGTACCAGTAAGCATCAAGGTCAAAGCATTAGCTTTGTCTCTGACCACGCATTTATCATCATCAAAGTGGACTTGCATACCACAATGTGCTAAAGAAGAAATGGACAACAAATTCTTCTTTATCCCTGGTACATATAAGGCATCTGTAAGGCGGAGAATGGAGCCATCAATGGCTGTGAGCTGAATCTCCCCAATGCCACGAACTGGATATGAAGCATTGTTGGCACACTGAACAGTTTTGCCAACAGGGGCAGGGCCAACATAACTAAACAAATCCCTGCGAGATGTGATATGCTTTGAGGCACCACTATCAAAATACCAAATACATGCATGCTCTGTCATACTGAGTGCCTGTGAAGACCAAGAGGCATCATAGCTGCATGTATAAAAATAGTAATCCCTGTCCTCAACAAAAGAAGCAATCTCTGGAGGAGCTTTAGAAGCATCACTAACAGACATCCCAGCTTCCTTTGCCTTCTCTTTGGCAATCCTCTTCCTACATTCAGTGATGTAGTGACCTGGCTTCTTACAGTAATGACATTTGGCCTTCTTCTTGGGCTGTCCATCACCTTTCTTGGTATCCTGAGATGAACCACCATCACCTGAATTCTGATTTGAACTCTTTGGCTGAGTTTTTCCTTTCCCCTTTTGACCTGTAGTAAATGCTTGTGTTCATATTCATATTCTTCCTCATTTGCTCTTCTTGTAGCAAGAGAGCAACAAGTTCCTGATACTTGAGGGGTTCAACAGCATTCCTCATGCTGAGGTTCAAAGAGGTATGAAAAGCCAAGTAAGATCTTGGCAAAGAGTGCAAGATGGTGGACACAAGCTGTGTCTCAGGAATTATCTCATCCACATTGATGAGTTGCTCTCTCAAATCCTGCAGCTTGTTTAAGTGGCTAGACATATCATCTCCTTCATTCATTTTCTGATTTTCCAGCTCTCTTTTCAAAAATGAGATCCGAGCCTCATTACGAGCAGCATACATGTGCTCCAAAGTCACCCATGCATTCTGTGAAGAGCTAGCTGAACGAATATGAGGTATAATAGACCTCTGTACTGACAATGCAATGAGTGACAAAGCTTGTGCATCCCTGGCATCCCATGTCTTCTGAGCATTTGTTCTTTGAACAGGCAATGGCTGACCTAGAGCCTCTACCTGTTGTCCTCGTCCACGAGCACCCCCTTGGGGAGGAGTCTCTGGAGCCAATGGACCTGGACGTGGTTCATCACCACTAACAAAATCCCAAAGACCTTTTGCCACAAGCACATTTTTCAGCATAAAACTCCACAAGGAGTAGTTCGTGCTGTCCAATTTGTCTTCCTTAGACAAATATGTGAATACATCACTCTGCTGTTGATTTGCCATTATGCCTATGCACAATGTTGTACCTGTGTATCAAAAAAACCCAATAGCAAGAACCCTGAAAACAACTGTACTCCACTGAATACAGTTCACCCAAATATGCCTGCACTCTCAATCCTCTGAATGTGCAGCTCAATGCACCAATGACTGAGTAGAGCAGCAAAAATGGCGTACACAATGCCAAAATGCCCCAAAAATGCCCAAATTTATTGCACCCAAAGCTGTGCAAAAAGCCTGTAGACTTCTTTGCAAGAAAGTCTGCCTGTAGTGCCTGTAGATTTTCACAGAGAAAATAGAATTGCCCAAAAAACTAAATTTGTAATGCTTACCACAAGTTGACTGAGCAGGTTGTGGTACATATGCAGATACAGTCCACCAAAAGAACAAGTACAGTTGACTGTACTGTGCAGGTACAGTCGACTTGTACTGTACAGAACTGAAGGTGACTGCAGGCAGATACTGTGCAGGTACTGACGCAGGTGGCGCTTAAAGGCTCAGAAGCTGCAGTACGGCGGCGCTGACAGGTACGGAAGCTGCAGTACGGCGGCGCTGTCAGGTACGGAAGCTGCAGTACGGCGGCGCTGTCAGGTACAGTCGGCGCTGAGACAGGTACTGTAGACGGCGCAGATACTGTACGGGCAGGTACCTGTACGGAATGCTGCCGTTTACGTCTGGTACGGAAGCTGCAAGCTGTGATGTAGCTGCTGAAGGCGGCGCTTACAGTGTGTGTACGGGCAGGGCAGTGATGTATGGGTTGTACTGAAACTGAAGGTGGCAGTGTACGGGCAGGGCAAGGGCAGGCCTACAATGCTCCGATACCAAATGAAGACCAATGGAGTGTTAGGGTTAGGGTTTGGAGATGCTGCAAACAGGCGTGGAGAGCAAGAGAGAGAGAACACGACTGCTGTATATCCAGATGATCAAAATGTGAAGTACAATAGCCACATAATAAGTGACCTAAAGAGATGTGTTCACATGTCCGGCCATAAAATGTGCCGGGTGGACCAAAACACCTATAAACTGCTTATAAGTGAAACTAAGCTAAACTGGGGGAAAAAACCTCCACTAACTGAAGTAAAAAGTGCCCTAGTAATCTACTGATGATCACTAGCACTCCTCTGGGTGCATACACAGCATAAAACCCAACACCACCGAGCCACGAGCTGAGCTAACTAGCTGGCCGTACCGACCAATCTCTACCTCGTGATGTCCCATACCGCCACAAAGCTACCCTCGCGAGCGTCAAGACTGCTGCCGGCCTTGGCTGCATAAAGCATGTGTACGTCTGCACTAGATCGAGGCTCCTGACCATAGAGCGCTCACAAAGACACGCGAGACTCTATGGACTAATGACTAACCTTGGCCACCCTTTTATAGGCTCTTGGCCATCGCGCGTCCACACTTGGGCGCCCGCCCGTCCATACTTGGGTGCCCACCCGTTAGTCTATCCCTAACTTAGCTCGCGAATCAGCCTGCCTAGCTCCAAGCTTCCCCAAACCTCGAAGCTAGTCTTGTGTGCATGTAGCACACGGTTGATACATGACAATCACAGCTTAGTAGAGAGGGCTAGATGCATAGAGGCTATTGAGGGCATTCATATATATGACACTCAGCACATCTGCACTATATATTTTTCACAATCTTATGGCTACATGGGCTTGTACACAAGCCCTACCTTCCAGATCTATGCAAGCAAAGCACATTGTCTTCATGAGGGAGTGGGATCAAGGGATCTTTTTCTCATCGACCCCCACGAGACTCTCGGCACCTTTGTGCCCTATATTGGTTGAGGTCACCCTACATTTTGGGATGAGGTCTTATTTGTTTTGGCTTCCATCCATGATTTTGTATGGTCTATTTATACTTAATAGAAGTCTCCTTCGTGCAAAAAAGAAAAAAGAAAAAAAGAGAGAAAAAAAAGCAAAGGTGCTTGAGAAACTATGCCTCACTTTAAAATTTGAAGGAGAGGAAGTCATGCGCTCCCCATACACTGGCTAAGTACCGTCTATGTGCAGCACCACCTCTATTTTACCTTCTGTGGCTTTTGCCGGCTTTCATCCTCCTGCTACACTTCCCATCTACTTCCTACTGTTGTGCCTACCTTCCTCTCGCCCACCTCCCTCTTCCTCCGACCCGCCTCCCTCGTCTGTCTGTGCGCTCCAATCCTGCCTGCCTCCCTCTTGCCTGCCTCTCCTCCTCCTCTCCCTTCTCCTCTTGCCCACCTCCTCCTCTTGCTTCGCCTTCCTCTGCCCACCTAAGGGTACCCGCTAATTTGTTCAAGTTAGCACATCTAGGTATAGAATATTTTATTACTTGTGTTCAAGTCAGCCGTTCCACTGTACATTTGTTGGAATGCAGAGCAAAAATGAGACAAACTGCTGTGAGAGAGAAAATGCAGAAGTGTAGAGAGCGATACCACATGGTAAATGTGGTAAATCATCCTCAGGATGATAGCTCTCTCTCAGACGTTTTTCATGAGTTTCTGGGACATTGGGGATGAAATCACACGAGCTCTATGCCTCCTTTTCTTATCCACCTTATCCCTAAGGGTGATGATAAGATAACATTGCCTAGTGGAGGTCTCATCACATTTCTTGAGACTGCATACAAAAGTATTTCCAAGGCAGTGGGTATGAGATTGCAGCTAGTGTTATAGGTGGTCATTCATGACGCACAAAAAGGATTCCTCGAAGGAAGAAGCATCTTTGATAATATCTTTTCCCTTTGGGAGGCGATACAGTGGACCAAAGCAAGTAATCATCCCTTGGCTATCTTGCTACTTGATTTTGAGAAAGCCTACAATAGAGTGGATTGGAACTTCTTAGAGGGTACTCTCACATGCATGAGATTTTCTACGGATTGGATCAGAGGTGTCTCTTGCCTTTATTGGGAGGCTCACAACAGTGTGCTTGCTTGTGGAGGTTGAGGTGAGCGCTTCCGGATCTCTTGCTCATTATGGTAGGGATTCCACTTAGCTCCCATGTTGTATCTCATTGTTGTAGAAACTTGAGCGTTCTCCTTCGCGTCAGTGCTGGAGTATTTGGATTGAGATTGCCTTTGTGCATGGAGGAGGAGCTTATGGACTTTGAGTTGGCAGATGTTACAACGATGTTTCTTGAGGCATGCTACTCTTGTCTTTGCTGATTTTGCACTGCCTTGGAAGAGTTTTGTTTAACAGGAGGGACTTATATGAATGGGCATAAGTCTGATAGATTTCGGGTTAGTGATTCTGAGAGGATTGATTTGAGCACATATATTGGCTTCACTTGGATTGAGAGAGGACACGTTGCCAGATATCTTGGATGCCAGGTTGGGATAGACATTACACCTGCCCAGCATTTTTCCCTTGTGCTGAGGTAGATTACCACCCCATGTCCTCCCCAACTGGTTTCGTCCATCATCCGGGCTTGGGGTAGTTTGTGAGTGCCCCCCAGCTTAATATATGAGGCTGATAGGCAGCCCATCATGTGGAACAACCTTATTAGAAATGATCTTGGTAGATCCTGGGTGCAACAAGATATATGCAGTGGCCCGTTTGGGAGAGATGCACATCGACAATACTTAAGTGGAAGAACTTTAAAAGTCTTCTGGATGATGCGAGAGATGCATCTACCAAGCATCTCAGAGGGAGTCACTGACGGATTGCATAGATTGATGTATCTATACCGAACCGTTGTATCACTGGTACATTCTTAGATGAGTATCACCACTTGTGGTTGGGCGTTTTTTTTGGGACAGGCGTGCCTCTTCAGGTGATGGGATTCGCGAAACCAGAGGAGGAAGAGGCTATTGCCTTCTATTCCATTCGGACTGGAGGGCGGATGGAGAGATGTGATGTACAGGTGAGCACACCTAGCTCTGTGATCCGTCCACTGAGAGTAGTGGGTATCTATGGGAAGCATTGGTATATTGACCCTTCCCTAGTGATGGTTACTCATGCTTCCTGGTGCCTATGGCTATATGGTGGATGCCCTATTAGATATCTACATTGGGACCCTGGTGAGTGGGAATGGATTGATACGAATGACCCCATAAGAAGCATAGCTTTCTTCAGCTACACATTGTGCGTGATGCCAGGTTGCTCATGCTTGGATAGGCCTAGAGAGTTCCCACTCTTAGATCTAGGCACTCTTACAAGAGTACAGGAGGAGCCAAGTATCCTACTTCTTCTGGCCCTCCAAGTATCCTACTTCTGGCTGTTTCTACACGGTGGGTTGCCCACCAACTAGTGGAGATCTATTTTTGGTGTGGACCCGTCTTGTCCTAGATGCCCAGCTCCATCGGAGACAGTGTATCTATTGGAGTGGATAGGAGCATAGAGAATCAGGGTATCTATAACCCAGTTCTTGGGGAGACTGAGGAGTGATCCTATCTATATCACTTGGGGTACTATTACATGGTTGACTCAGTTTGGCCCACAGATTCTTTTTGAGGGCAGGTAGGCAGATCCTGTTATACTTGTCTGTAGCGGCATAGCTCACAGATGTTTGCTTCAGGATATCCCCTAGTCATGATACACACCACCTGAGTATTGACACCACCTGGGAGATTATTGCTAGTATCACAGCGTGGAATATCTGGAAGGCAAGAGGCTCAGAATCCTTCAAGGGTATTTAGGTTTATGACACCGAGTGTACTTGCAGTATATGGAGTGACATCGCTCACTCTCCTTTGGCCACCTGGGCCCGCATACAGGGATCTTCTAGAGCTGCGCAGAGACAAAGCGTAGCAGATTTATGAGAGTGAAACCATGGTATTTTCTTCTCCTCCACTCCTACGGGGCTTTTATGGCAGCATAGTGCCTCCTTTTGGTTTAAGATCTCCATTTGTATGATTTTATTCTACTTGATAGAAGTCTCCTTCCTGAAAAAAATAAATAATGCAAAGGTTCAACATACTATTATGTAAAAACCTGGCCTATGCTATGCATGTATACATTATGAAGTAATTTAAGGGAGCTTATTGGATCCAGGTTAACATGGCACCTTCGAAACTGCTGATGCCATTAAGCTATGCAGCACTGTTTGGAGGGACACTCACACTGATTGGTACTAGCACAAATCTTGTGGTTGTGTCCCTGGCGGCAAAAAAGCTTCCACAGCTGCGAATGAGTTTTTTTGAAATAGGGATTGTTGGTGTGCCTGTCACTTTTGCTGGCATCCTGTATATGTTTGCCCTCTCTGGAAAGCTCCTACCTGATCGTCTTGCTATTCAAGCCACGAGCATTAATGCGAGGTAAGTATGGTAAAAAAACCAATGTCTAAACCTTAATGCTTGCCATGAAGCTGTGGTAAAGAAGTCATATCATTTGAATCGGCAGGTAACTTGAGGAAATCTGTGATTCCGACTTTGTTTTAGGCATTAATCAATTGTAAAATCCCGTTAAGGTTGATCCAGATGGTCGTTAGATGTATGGGAACTGTGTAATTCCAGTTTCGCTAAAGGAATAAATCAAATGTAAAGTTCAAGTAAGGTTGATCCAAAGGATTTGATGGTATGCATGATGAGTTATATGAAAAAGTGTCACCATGTATGTGTCATGATGATGATGGGTAAAGGATGTATGTGCATTGTGTATACTCAAATAGACAACCTTATATCATTTAGGGGCTGACTTGCAGGGAGTACAACATAGTCTTGGCTGTAAAACCGACTTCTTCACTGACCAGGAAGTCGATTCAACAGTCAGGAGTGAGGAGCACACCGGGCCTCAACTTATTCCAGATTGAAAGAGATGGAAACCTTATTCCCTGTCCGGATGGAGACTTGACAATCATGCCAAACGATCACCTTTACTTTACAGGAGTCATAGACACAATTCTTGCCTTAACACAACTTGATGGTCTGGTGCTTGCTGAAGATGAGGTACATGTAGACCATCTTTAGTAGTGGAATATTTATATGTCTCTTGCATTGGCATCAAGGATTTGATGAATTCGGAAGCCCAGTTATTACACTAGAAGAAGAATTGGTGTAAGGGGTGTGTGTGTGTGTGTTTTTGCAGTATATGCTTTCTATCTTGAATGAATGTACGAAAGTGTATTTATGCATGTGTACATACATACATATACATGTACAGTATGTATGCATGCTATATGGATGTATGCATGCATGAGTATTGTAATGAACTTTGAACAAATCCCCTTGCATGATCTTTTGATAGGGCCAAGGGCAAGTTGACTTAAATAAGCTGAAAAGGAATCAGTACCTTGTGGAAGCAGTGGTTGCGAGCAGGTCTCCAATGGTACGAAAGAAAATTTCCGACTTGCAATTTCGCTCACGCTATCGGTCAGCAGTTGTTGCCATTCATAGGCATGGAGCAAGGCTGGATAGGTTGAGCACCATATTGTGCCTTTAGAACAATCCAACAACAACCTCATGAATACTTTGATTTAACTTTAACATTTTAGATGGAGACTAGATAAATATGCTCTTGATACTGTGCCCTTCACATCTTGGTCGTGATGTGCACAGTGCAATTGGAAATACTGAGCTTGAAGCTGGTGATTGTTTGTTGATGGTCGCTGAAGGCTTGGAGTTTGTGACAAAGCACAGGAACAACTCAACGTTTTCTCTGGTTTCTCAGGTGTCTAATCATGGGAGCAATCAAGTTGTTAACCTGCCAAGTTTTTGAACCCTTTCCTTGCACCATTGATATTTTTCTTTGTAGTGATTTTTTGTCGATATGTTTGAGGTGTGCAGCTTCCAGGTTTTGAGCCTATTCAGAGGCATAAGGCCTTGGTAGCAGCTGTTTTTGTAGTGCTTATGGTTGTTGCTAGTGGGCTTGGGGTTGATCTGGTTGCATCCTCTTTGTTTTCGGCAGCTGGGCTCTTGATAACCAGATGCCTTTTGCCCAAGGATGCCATGGTATGGGGCAGTTAGGTCTTTTTACTATATATATAAAGGAGAACAATTGTAACCTTAAATTGAATCGAATCTACATCATAGGTTGAATTTAATCTAAATTAACGGTGAGGATGTTATATTTACTCTTTCAAAGATATTATGACTTTCCTGTGTCTTTTGGCCATGGGCTCCCGTACTAGTTAGCCTGACAAGGTGGTGTGGCCTTTCAAAATTTGTAGGATTCAGTGGAATTGCCGGTTCTGATTATGATTGCAGCGGCTTTCGGGATTTCTGAGGCCATGGTACAAAGTGGAGCGGCGGACTTAGTTGCTAGAGCTCTTATGGGTCTTGCAGGACCATCCCAAGTACAAATCATCTCAACAAATCCTATTGTAACCATTTTTTGCCTGGTGTAACTGTTTGCTCTAGGCTCATGGGGTTGTTCATTATATTTATAAACCCCATATAGAAAACCCTTTTTGAGATTCTAAAGACAATTCTGTAAAAGTACCCGTATTTATGAATTTCCGCTCTCTTAATTGTATCTTGTGTAACTCCATGAAAAAGAGGAACCTCTTTTGTTAAAATCTTGTGCTAGTTTGTGTAGTTTCAAGTGGCCTCCCTTAGTCATTTGTATGATTGTCATGGTAGTTTCTAAAAGAATTTATTTTTTAACTTGTCTTGTGTAATTTGCAGTTTGGATTGATCACTTGGACATATATTGCTACCACACTCTTTTCACTGGCAATCACAAATAATGCAGCTGTCACCATCATGTTTCCAGTGGCACTCTCTGCAGCACAGGCACGAAACTTGGACTTCCGACCATTTGCTTACACGTTGATGCTAGCTTCATCCGCTGGCTTGATGACTCCCACAGGGTGCCCTACCAATCTCATGGTTTATGGGCCTGGGGGCTACAGATTCATGGATTACATTGTCTACGGTGGACCAATGCAGGTCAAAACATTGTGATACAACCTATTTCTATATTTGGATGTGTTGTGGTTTGAAAGTACTTTTTAGACCTTTTTAAGTTGTTTTTATCTGACAGCATCCATCACTGAATATAATTTTCAAAATTTCTGTTCTTTTTTCTATGACATGTCAAGTTGGCTTCCTGCCTGCAAGTGTGCTTCAATAAGGGTCTCTCTCAATGCCTACAAATCTCATGCACATGCCCTTTGTTTGTCATATTCCGTGACTCTACATAGAGGATCAAACCCTTCTCTAAAAAGAAAGTGCTCTCTAATCTTATAGTATCGAGAAGGATGGTGTATCTAGTCTATTACAAAGACCACTTTCTCACAGTCCATGACAAAGGATTTATTGAGATGCCAAGATACTTGGAGGTTCACTTACGACATGCATTGAGAATTTCTGTGGGGCAGCCGTGTGTTGGGTTGCATGTAAAGAACACTATGAATGTAAGCTGCCAAAGGTCATTCCCATAAACTCTGTTTTGCTCCTGTTTGGCCAGCTGGTTCTAGTGTCGTTTATTGGAAAGGCAGTAATACATCCATAGAAAGTCCAAGGCATGTCGTCAAGCATATCAACAGTTAGGAGAAAACCTGAGCAGCTATTTACATAGAAGAAGGTAAGGCAAGCCATGGTAGTCTCTCCATCTTCCCTCGACCTCTCTCTCCTGTCCGCCGATGAATTCTTTCAATGCATGTTATTGACTGATATGGTGCATCACTGAGCTGCAAACTCTGGTAAGTTTATTAGGTGTGGTATGGGCGTTCCCCCCCCCCCCCCAACCCTTCTTTTCCCCTTTTTGTTAGTAGATCCTTCTGTAGTCGCAATTCGGTACCCTCCTGGAGGTGGCTTGGTCTTCTCGCCAAAGGCATTACAACTTGTGACTACAAGTGGCTACAAAACCAAAGGGGGCCTGTTGGGATTGAACTCGGGACCTCCTCTTCCCGAATCACAAGCTCACACTGCTCGGAAACATGCTGGTTGGTGGGGGATGGAGGGTTTAATGCGGATAACGCATAATGGCATCTTTATCTGGAGCCTCTTTATGTGGCTCCACTCTAGCTCAGGGAGGTCCCCAAAAGGATAAACCATGCAAAGCTGGTGTTGGACGAGCTGAAAATGGGCCTGGAAACACTGTTTCTCAAGGTGAGCCAATGATGCATAACCTCTCACCAACAGTAATATGTCAGCTGGTCTCATTGTAGAACAACTTGGGCGTGAAAAAACAACTCCCAAGTATGTGTATGCTTGTACAATCTCCAGTAGTTCTCCATCAAATGTAATGGATTCTTTGTGCAAGCACAGAGACAAAGAAAGGAAGAAAAGAAAATTGTCTTACAAAAGACCACTACCGTCTGTGAGATCATGGTAATACATTGAGAGTGTATCTATCATGCACAGTGGGTGGGAAACGAACTGGAAAAAAAAGAATTTAATTGCCTATTTGATATTTAGAAAGATTCTGACTGAGACACCTTGCTAAAGTGGTGAAGACCGTGAGGCATGAAATAAAAGATTTGATTTGGTATGCTGGTGAAACTAGCTACAATGCATACAAAAGGTTCCGGGCTGTTGTGGGGGTGGACAGACCTCTTCAGCCCAAAGAGCCCAACCACCCCCTTTTTCCACTACTCGGCAACGCTAGGCCGCTGGATCAGATGCACGAGATCGACGGTACTCCCGCTTCAGTAGACTAGTGGTTCTACCAAGACATCTCCCCTAGCTTCCTCAGAGACTACTGGAAGCGAGTGTGGCACAGCCTCTGACCTCGGAAGGTCACTCTTTTCCTTTGGCAGGTAGCTCACAGGAGATTAGAAGTTGGCATGTGGCTGGCCATTGGTGGTTGTCCAGCAATGTGCATGAGATGAAACCACCCACAGTAGTCGCAGTGCCATTGCCTTTGGGATTGTCCCAAAGCACAGTAGGTTGGGATGAGGATTCTTCATCTTCTCACCACCTCCGGGACTTCCTCCCGCATCATCAGCAGCAGTTGCCTGGGTGGCGGAAAGGCAGCTGCAAGGGAAAAGCACATGACATCCCCTCCTAAACTTGGAGCACTTGGGCACCTGATGCACCTTTGTTTCTCTTCGAATAGTGTGGGGGGTCATCACTGTATGTGAGAGCAAATTTCATGCAAGCTGGACTAAGATTGGTCCAAGTTTTTGGAGTTCCATGGCTGCCTACCTAGACTTGACCAAACATTTATGCAAATTTTTGCTACATGGAAGACCAATTTAGGGAACCCAAATGCACATGCACAAGACTTGCATATGCAAAAATGCAAATCCTAATTTGAATGCAAATACAAAAATGCAACCTTGCTTTGTTCCTTGCGCATCTTGCAAAGCCTAATGCAAAAATTGCTTCCTAGGGCCAATGAGGTGATAGCTCAAAGGGGTAGAGGTGTTTTAGTCTAGGACCAGGAGTTCCTATGTTCAAAACCCCACATGGTGCTTCCTCTGCAGCATCACCTACAGGCGGCGGATAAAAAAGTGCCTACGGGTGGGCGCCTATGGGCAGTGAAAAGGAGGATCTCGGGCCTAAGGCCAGTCCAAGAAAAAAAAAAGCTTCATAGGAAGAACTTGAATGCTGTGATACCATTGTAACATGCATGTGGAGCTATTTTGGATTAACTCTAAGGACATGAGATATACACACTAATCCTACTCTTGACAAGTACACAATAGAGAAGAGAGACAAGAGATGTGAAACCCTAATTACTATATATTTCCAAAACATGCTATATATACAATGAAGTTCCTGATTTGGTATGCTGTTTGCTACTATGCATACAAAATATTTTTGGCTGTCCTCCACTTGTGCATGCTCAACTCACGTGAAAACTGTTGTGTCCCGCTGATTCACAGCTTCTCTGGTGATCCACCATGTGCCCTTGCTACTACATTGCTCTAGCTAACAATGCTTACAAATGACCATTTACCTACCTTTATATAGGAATTTGATGGCAAGTCATGCACTGGTTGGCCAATCCTTTTCCGACCCTATTATCCAAAAGGTCATTAAACTTGTTCATATCATGCCCGACTTGTGTTCCATCCATTGGTGCATGCCTTAGGCACCTTCCAACACTACCCAAATTGGCCATATCCTGCCCCTAATCTTGCCTAAAGGGCAGTTGCAAGGGGAAATCATGTATATGTGCAACTCTGCTTGGACAAAAATCCAAATGAACCGGGCCGCCTCATCTCGTTGACCGGCGTGAGCATCTTATGCAAATGAGATCTAAACAAAGTTTCCACACTTCTTGAGCCCCGTACGCATGGTCAGCTTCAAAGGGGGATGGTGGGATGGAGAAGTCGAGGAGAAGGTATGCCAAAGCCAGAGATCCCATGAGGTAGGCCACGGTGCTAGTACCTCCTGAGTGAGGGAAGGAGGTGAGGGCGTTGGAGGAGGGCTATCGGGACATCCCGTTATAGATAAGAAGACCATGTGCAGCTCCTAGCTCTAAGAAATATCTCCCATACACGAGAGAGAGAGAGAAAGAGAGAGACAGAGAGACAATTCACAAAAGCATTGACAGCTTCGATTTGATACAGCAGATCTGGCTGCTTTTCATCACAGTTGGTGTGACTGCCACACTCAGATGGTGGTGGCTATGGTGGAGCATCCTGGTCATTGTCTCTGTGTGTGCTACCCCTCTTGTTGCTAGACTGGTAATTAATTATTTTCCTTGCTGTGCACATAACAGTTCTTTGTTTTCTGCTAGACATAATGACATCTAATGAAAAGTAAGAAGACAAACAAGTCATCAAAACTAGGAGAACCTTATATGCTACTTGTATTATATGGTCATATTGCAGAGGTGGAACAGTTTTGATTATAGAAAGACTCCAATTTGCACGAGCACTGAACTCCAGCTGGTCTCACCAGAAAACGATCTGGTTATGCAACAGCCTGCCCTTCATGAAAGTGAGACGAGCAAATCTGCAATGATTTTGACCACATCCATTTGATGTCTTGCACTAGGCGAAGCAGCATGCAACCTAACATGTGCATCATGTTAACAGTTCTAAAATATCTTAGCAGCTTTTGTCCAAGTGAAAGATATTTCACACATGAAACATTCACATTGCTTTATAAAAGCAAAATTGTACAAAATTTTAGAGCTGTGTATGTATCTCATTCACATTGCTATATTAAAGCAAAATTGAACAAAATTTTAGAGCTGTGTATGGAGCAATACAACCATGACATTTTGGAGTAGGCTAAAGTTTTGATGGCTAAAGTGACATCCATGTGGTCTTGATGTTGGCTATTCCTCCACTTGAAATGATTCAATTTCAATCTGTGAATTCCAACTCCGTATTTCCATCTTGTTGCTGTTCTCTTCAAACTTTGTGTTTAAAACTTTTATCACAATGAAGTCGGTCATGATCCTCTCTCTCTCTCTCTCTCTCTCTCTCTCTCTCTCTCTCACACACACACACACACTCTCTCTCTTTTTTTTTGTGAAACTACTATGTTATTCTATATATTTGAGAACCCTCAAAGTGAGAGGCGCTCATTACAGTGCATCTAAAAACAATGGAGAAAAACTTCATAGTTTTGTTCTCTCTCTCCACACGCTTTTTTTTTTTTTTTGGTGAAACCACTATTTTATTCTATATTTGAGAACCCTCAAAGTAATTGAGAGGCACTCATTAAAGTACATCGAAAAACAATGGACAATAACTTCATACTTATGTTGATCACTTTAAACTGTCATGCAATGACTAACGTAATGATCGACGGAAGTGTACATATTTGTCGATCCAAGGTTGTGCAAACACCTCATAATTACGATCTAGCCATATTGTCCATATAGCCTAATATCTCACCCATGCAAAGAAAAGTGCATATTCTTGCAGTTTGGAAGGATATCTTCCAAACGTCCAAAACATTTTCACAAACGTCACCCGAGGGAATTGTTCGCATATCCAAAAATAGATGATTCAAAAAATCCCTTGTCAGTGCATGCCCATAGCGAATGACAAGTACTCTCCATGTGATGATGGCATCGTAAACAATTTGGGGCTCTAATTTTTCACTTTGCCAAATACTCTCCTAGGAGCGTTTTCGTGAGGCATCTCCATAGAAAAACTTTCTGTTTTGAAAGCAATTTGCTTTGCCATATCTTTCCCAAATTACCTTTCCACCAGCTTAAGTACTTGTTCATATGAAACAGTCTATCCACATGTCCCTTTATCCATGGTTGTGGAAGCAGTAATCTATATGCCCTTGTTGTTGTCAGTCCATAAAGAGGAAATTACATAATATAACCAGGTTGACTATTCTTTAGGAGCCAATCATCCTGTCATTGTCCAATCGATATATAGGACATATCCTTATGTCCTACTAGCTGAGCAACAAGTCTCCATAAGGGGCAGTAACGGCTCCCAATCGTCATGCTTGTGGAACAATAATGGTGTGCCTTGAGCCGATATGACATCTCCCACACACTTGCAATTTCCTTTGTGTGCTAAAAAATAAGCGTTTCTTGGCTAGCCACAAGCACTGGCATATCAAATGCTCTACTCCAATAAACATTTCCAGCTACCAATGTTTTTTTAGGAGGCATTGACCTATGTGCCCAATGCAAATGTATGAGCACAGGCTTCCAGTCTTGCACCAATCTAGAATAGTAGGGATTTTTCCTTGTACTTGACCCACCAAGATATCCCAGTAGGAGAGATTCTAATGTCCAAAAGAATCAACCTTGTAACACGCACACATTGTAGGCAGCTTCCGTGTCCATGGTTGTCCTTGTTTTTGTAAAGTTATTATCATAGTACTTTTCCAAACAAGTATATAGTAACGCACATTCAAGATTTTCAGCCCACCATGCATTTAGGGTTGCAAACATGCTTCATTTTCGATGGCCCTAAAGCCTTCCTATCAATGCTTGTTTTTCATAACAGTTCCCATTGTGATGACATGAATGTGTCAATCGGTTTTTTGTCCCAAATCAATAATGGCAAGAATAACTATAAGTAAGTCATTATGATGGATTGTACTATTTGCAGCTTGACATGCAAAGGCCATGTAGACAAGTGCCAGTTATCAACCTTTTGTTTGAATTTTGTGAGCACTCATGCAATTGCTTCTTTGAAAGATATGTTCCAACACAAAGGGTATCCCAAATTGGCTTGGGGGTAGTACATCTTGTGGCCAGAGGGTACTATGCCAATCATCTTGTTTTAGTGGTAGTAACTTCGACTTTCTAAAGTTGATTTTCAGCTCCACACTTATCTCAAACAATTGTAAAATATCCATAATCATTGTCAAATCCCTTTAAGTATTTGACGGGAAGAAAAAAGAGTCATCGGCATACGCATGTGCAACCATTGATGACCCATCTAGCTGCACGAGTCCATGTAATTCTCTTTCCTGAGTAACAATATCCATATACATCAGTAGAGGATGAGTTGCAATTGCATACAACATTGTGCTTAGTGGTGGTTAGCCTTGCTTAATCGATTTTCCCAAAGTCCAAGGTGATAAATCTAGTTGTGCTACCTATATATAACTAGTAGATGACTTTTGTCATTTTTTGACCAAACCCTAGATGTTTCATGGTGGTAGCAATAATGCTTGGAAAGATGAACCCGTTGAAATGTGCATTTGCTATTAGGAGCGGATTACTGCTC
Source organism: Cibotium barometz (assembly GCF_041138505.1). Lineage (NCBI taxonomy): Eukaryota > Viridiplantae > Streptophyta > Polypodiopsida > Cyatheales > Cibotiaceae > Cibotium > Cibotium barometz. The sequence goes on from NC_141091.1 coordinate 31,928,089, forward strand.
GGACACAAAGTGTCCAAAGATGGAATTATTGTTAATCTGGCAAATGTCAGGATGATAGTCGAGCTTGGTCAACCTCAAAACTTGAAGGAGCTTAGCAGATTCCTTGGTCAAATAAAAAAGCATAACAGATTTCTCAAACACCTTGGTGATGTGGCATAATCACTATATAGTCTCACAAAGAAGGGGGTGGAATTTCTTTGGTGTGAAGAATGCAGAAAGGCATTCCAAAATTTGAAAAAAAATGCTTGCTAGTACACAAATAATTCAACCACTAGAATGGGATGACATTCCATGTGTTTGTGGATGCATCCGACATAACCATGGAAGTGTGCTGATGTAGCAGCTACAAGAAGGGTGGTACAGACCAATATACTATGCAAGTCGAATGTTGACAATGTTGAAAAGAATTATAGCACCACTGAAAGGGAAGCTCTAGGACTCATTTACTCAGTCAACAAATTTCGGCATTATTTGTTGGGCAATCAAGTTGTATTTCATGTAGAGCATCAGGCACTACTATATTTGGTAAATAGGCTAGATCTGAGAGGGAAGTTAGCAATGTGGATGCTTTTATTGTTGCAAGAATTTCATTTCATCACTATGCACACTCTCGAAAAATCATAATGAAGTAGTGGATTTCCTTATCAGAATAGACACAGGAGAGAAGCCTACAGGGATAGCTGATGAGTTTCTAGATGCAAGCCTATTTGCTGTTTAATTTGTACCAGTGGAAAGAAATTGGTATTTTGATATATTACAGTTCATCACAGAAGGGACATTACGTGATGACATGACTAGAGATCAGTGGAAAAAGTTGGCTCTCAGAAGCAAGAGTTTCCTTAAAATTACAAGGGATTTGTACAAAGAAAGAATATACAAGTCGTCCTATCGTCGTCGTGTACCGGACCATGAACAAGCAGCTGTGTGTTGATAGAAGCATATCAAGGATTGTCGGGCGGATACTACTCTAGTGAAACAACATGACAGGCTAAACAGAATGATGCAAAGAACTGACCTGGCCACTAAGAATATTATCACAACGTTGAAAAACATAGCAATGATGCAAAGAACTGACCTAGCGACTAAGAATATTATCACAACATTGAAAAACATAGCAAATTGTGTGATGGAAAAGCTATTGAATGAAGACAAAATGGCCAAGGTAGATCAAATTGAAGAACAAGTCTAGTAGCTCTTAGCTCAAGTCCAACAATGTTAACCACATATTGGGTAACACATTCATATGACAACTATGTCCGCACACTTATGTAATGGGCACCTGTGCTATATTGTAAATCCCATCATTTGATGAGGAAAATGCGCTAAAGATGCTCCCAAGTATTGAGCTTCAAAGGACAGACAAGAGGATCATGTCAGTTGGCCAAACCATAGAGAAAAGCCTTGTAACTATGTTTTGGGTGCCTTGGGTCACTTACTCCTCTCGAGCAGCCTAGTGGGAAAAGTCTTGGAACTATAAAAGCCAATTTCTCTTGTTTGTAACTCATTCTCCCATTTGTGCAATAGAAGTGGAGTGTTCTCTTTCTCCCTCTCTCTTGAAACTCTAATCTAGCATGTGTGGTGTGCTTAAGGTTAGGGTTTGGGCCCTCTCTTGCTTCCTCTCCCTCTTTCTCTCTCGAGTGATTAGGCTAACCAACACGATCCTCTTCCGTGGAGATTCCACACGATCTTTGCGAGAGAGCTTGCACCACCCGTTGGATTAGAGCAACCGCCCTCGATGTGACAAAATGAGTGCGAGAGGACGGTTGACGAGCGGCTATGGTGGTGCTCTTGAGCCATGCTCGAGCTCGGATAGGCAACTTCCCATGACAGGGTTTCCTTAACAAACAAAACCACCAACAAGATGCTGCATAGGGACTTGCTAAGACAGTAGCAATAGGACACCATTGGCAAACTATAGGAGGAAGCAACAAGACTATAGAGAAAAGGAGATGAATGGGAAATGGTGGTCTCCGAGCTTAGAGCAACAAACAATGAGATCCAAAGCAAGCTACATTAAGCATAATAGGCAACTCAGTTAGAAGATCAAGCCACGGAAAAGAAAACCTCCCTAAAGACAAGGTCCCAAGAACACAGCAGCAACGCAACATAAGACCATCAGCATAAAGAAATTATATCTTGTTGCACAGATTAAAATAAGAAACTCTGAGTTTCGGCACTACCTATTGGGTAATAAATTTACCTTTCATGTGGATCACTCTGCCTTGTTGTATTTGGTAGATAAGAAGAGTCTAGCAGGAAAGCTAGCTAGATGGATACTAATACTCCAAGAATTTGAGTTCACAATAGTGCACACCCTAGGTGCCAATCATACAGTGGCAAATTATTTATCCTGGATTGAGTCCAGAGAAGCCCCACCAACCGGAGTAGCAGATGACCTACCGGATGCTAAGCTATTCACAAAACTAACAAGTCATCCTCCCCATCCCCCCGACATGGTATGATGAAATGCTAACATTTGTTGTCACAGGTCTGATGGAGGATAATCTTTCTAGAGATCAGCGGAAGCGGATTGCCATCCATAGCTAGCACTTCTAAGTCATAGCCGGCCAGCTATACAAGAAAGGGATCGACCAAATCCTCCGGAGGTGTATCCCACCACATGAGCAGGAAGCTATCGTCAGAGAAGTTGGCCAAGGAATTAGTGGAGGACACTTTGCAAGAGAAATCACCAGGAGGAAAATCCTCCAAACAGGTCTCTGGTGACCGACAATACTTGGTGATACATATAGATGGGTCAAACAGTGTGACGTATGCCAACGTCTAAGCCAGCCCCAACAGCAGATAGAGACAGGATGCCACACAACCCAATCCTTCCCCTAGAACCATTCCACAAATGGGGCCTCGACGTTGTTGGTCCATTTAAGCCGCTAGCCCGTTGTACTGGTAACAAGTATATCCTGGTAGCTACAGACTACAGCACCAAATGAGTGGAAGCCCGTGCTCTCCAGAGGATAACATAGCATAATCAACTGCCAAATTCCTGTAGGAGATGATAATCACTCATTTTGGATGCCCAATCGAGTTGATTAGTGACCAAGGCAAGCACTTTGTCAATGATGTCATCAAAGAACTGGTCACCCAACATCTCATCATTCACAAACTCTCCACAGTGTAGTATCTGCACTCAAATGGTAAAGCTGAATCAACTAAAAAAATCCTCAAGAAGATTCTTACAAAGTTGGTCAATCAAAATCACAATGATTGGGATGAAAAGATTTATTCAACTTTATGGGCATTGCACACAGCCTACAAGATTTTAATCAGAATGACCCCATTCAAACTAGTTTATGGCACCGAGGCAATCGTACCAATGGAATTCCTAGTGCCAAGTCTCCGCATTGCCATTACAGAAAAGTTAAGCCCGGAAGAGTCCCTTCAACATTGCACCTGGACCAACTCCTTGCACCGGCGGATGAAGCTCGATTCAAAAGTTTCTACATCACCATAGTCATTCAAAAAAGAAGAAAGAAATGGGTTGACTGCCACTCCAAGTTCCGGATGTTCAAGAAAGAAGATCTAGTCCTCTTATTTCAGTCTTGCATGGGTTCGCATCTCGAAAAATTGAAGCTTTGGTGGACAAGACCATTCTGGATCAACAAAAAGTTCTATGACGGAACTTTCCTTCTCAGCACGCTCAACGATGAACGTTTCCAGAAGCTATTTAACGTCTACCGCTTGCGACCTACCACCCGACGATGCCACCGAATCCCTTCATTAAGGTGACAGAACCAACAATCCACTACTTGAGCATAGAGTTCAGTGATTGAAGTTGGTTCTTGGAGGGCCTCCAAAACAGGCAAGAAAATATACAACTGAGGGGATCCATCACCATCATGACATTGCCTCAAGTGTTGAGCGACATGATGCAATCTCATAAAAAATCTTCAACCACTGCGCACCAATGCTACATGGTAACTCTTTTTAAATCCCCCCAAAATCCAACTAATCTTGGTGTATCTATCTGTTTGCATGCAGCACCCCTTCTCGCTCCAAGTCATACCTATTTGCCTGAAAAAACGACCTTCTACGCTTTCTCTCACCTTACACATGCTTTGTACACAGCCATGAAGAATACCATATATCTGCTCAAAGGCCAACTTCTAACCCTAGAAAACCCAACCCCCATAGCTAAAAGTGAAGTACCACCCGTCTACACATCCACACTCCATGAAGTACAACACACTCCCAAAATCCAACAGCCCCTAGTTCCTTCTTCTGTCTCTGTTTACACAAGGCGAAGTTACCATTACCTTGAAAAAGAAGCCACCACCTATGACGGTTGTCTAGGCCTTCGTAGAAGTTTCTAGAGTGTTTCTACAGTGAAGGCTAGTCATCTGGAAGTGGCAGTAAAGATCCTTACAACAAAGAGAGAAGCTGAGGACATCCAGAAAGAGAATTGCGTTCTTCACAACACTGGAGATCAAAGAATGGGTTTCAAAAGTTCACTCCTAGCTATGCCAACAACCAGCACAACAATCATAGCTCTGATGAGAAAGACAATTACTTTGGAGGGAGAGGGCACATAAATCAGCATTCTAGAAGATGGAGATACAACAACAATGACACCAGAAGACCATTTATAAGAAGACAATATGATCGTGAAGTTACTAACAACAGTAGTAACATGGAGGAACATGCAAACACAAGGGATCATATTCAAGGATCATGGGCAACTCCTCTACCTCCCATCTTAGTGCTACTACTTGATGTCGTTGGGATATCACTAGAAGAGGCAGATCCATCCTCACCTTAGAGCATCACTTTACGCTCTCAAGTAAGTGATGAAGTCAGGAAAGCAACAAAAGTAGCAGAAGTGGAGATACCCCTACAGAACTTGCCAGCACTAAATCCATAGACACCTATCAACATAGGAAGGCTGCAGCCTTTGGAAGTATTGAAGGATTATTCCCTTGCTCTCCAGAAGAACTATGACCAGCTAATTACCATGATAATGCACGATAAAGACCAAAAGCAAACTGACAACCACGGCACCGCCGAGATCCTCGCTCACATCAAGGAACTCAAGGCAAGTATGCTGGGAAGAAGCCCAGTACTACTACGAAATTTTTCTTTCGAAAGTTTGCTTCCAAGAAGCAATCTCCAAAATTCATCTTGTGGAAGGCATTCGTCATCCTCTGCCTTCCGGATCCACTCTTCCAAGATGTTCCTGCTACCACAGCATTCAGGATCCGGTCTCTACAAGCACCGAACTAGAAGTCATTACTAACACCTCCATTAACTGTGATTAGAACTCGCTCGGAGACTAAAAGACATCTAGCACTCCGAAAGACGACAACTTTGAGGGTTTAAGTCATTGGATTGAGAATCCAACCCATCGGGTGTGCCAAATGTTAGCCGTAGGAGGCTAGCCTGAGCCATGGGCTAGCATCACGGGCTCAGGCTAGCATCCAGCAGAAGCAGCCAGCCAAACATCCACATGTCAGCACTGTCAACTGTCAAGGCTCGCTTACTTAATGTTGGCCGTAGGAGGCTAGCCTGAGCCATGGGCTAGCATCACGGGCTCAGGCTAGCATCACAGCAGCAGCCAGCCAAACATCCACATGTCAGCACTGTCAACTGTCAAGGCTCGCTTACTTAATGTTCGCAACACTAGTTGACCTTGATGTCTCAACACAAAGACCTCCTCTTATGTAAAAGTGCATTATCTTTTCCTGATTCTTTTTTCATCCTATGTAAAAAACACATAAATAATTAACCATAAAACTTACAATAGCACATATAAAAAATGAACCAGTAGTAAATTATAATAGTGTTTAGCACTTAAATCTTAATTGAAAACATGGCATGATACTTTAACATCAAAACAATAGAATATAATGTTAAAACTTATTAAAAGAAGTGAGAGAAGTGCTCCTTTTTGAGTTTATATTTTTCCTAATGCTAGTTAAAATAACCAAAGAAGAAAAAACGTTTTTTAGCTCAAATAAAAAAGTATTAAGTAATTTCTACTCGAAACACAAATCTAATCACAAAAAATCAATTATTACACAAACAAAACTAGTCAAACAAAGCAAAACCACACAAAAACCCATCCAAACAAATCCATGGATGGTTGTAAGCCAATTTCTATGGCAAATTTCTATGGCATTAGATTCAAATGGTAAGTTGAGTGCAGTTTTGCGGGTGAGATTTTGGAGAACCCTACTATGTACAAGAAGATAGTGGGTAGATTGATCTATATGATGATCACCAAGCCAGATTTGAACTATACAGTTAGATTGGAGAGTCAGTTTATACAGGCTCCTCGGAAGCCACACTTGGATGGTGTGAGGCACACATTGTGGTATGTGAAGTCTACATTAGACTATGGTCTCTTTTATGAGTCTAGTATAGAGTTGCAGTTGTTTGGATACACCGATGTAGATTGGGATGATAGTATCGCAGATATGAGATCTACCATTGGATTTATGTTCTTTGGAAGTGGTGTTGTGACATGGAGCAGCAAGAAGCAGCCAAACAATTGCATTATCGAGTAGGGAGGTAGAGTATAGGGGTGTTGCAATGGCAGCATGTGAGGTAGCTTGGCTGCACAACCTACTTGGTGATTTCAGGTTGACATACATGTTATCATCTATTGTGAAAACCTAGGAGTATATAGTTGGCGAGGAACCCAATTTTTCATGCACAGACCAAACACATAGAGGTCCACTATCACTTCATTAGAGAGAGGGTCTTAGTAGGAGACAAATTGATCTCATGTATGTTAGCATAGAGGAGCAAGTAGACATTTTCATGAAAGTTATGGGAGCAGAGAAGCTTTACAGATTTTGGACTATGCTTGGAGTCACCGTTTCCGCCACTATATTACTCGCGTGTTTGGTAGGATTCTAACATGATAGATCTTCGCCAGAGTGATTCTATAACTAGACTACACTAGCTACTAGTCCACCATTGAGTTATGGCATACATATCTTGCCAGCTCACTTACTTAGCATGTTCACATTACGGACCACATGTATATAGTACTTTATTACTCTCTTATCTCTTTGGTAAGAACCCTTTTGTTAAGAAGAAGAAGAACAAATGTTCAGCTCACTTACTTAGCATGTTCACATTACGGAACACATGTATATAGTACTTTAGTACTCTCTTATCTCTTTGGTAGAACCCTTTTGTTAAGAAGAAGAAGAACAAATGTTCAGCCTCTTATCTTGTGTGTTCTCTTGTAGCGTTTATGTGAGTGTGTTGCAAGAGCTTAAGATCTCTTTCTCCCTACATCTTTTCAAGGTTTAGGAGAAATGCATAATGAGTCAAGATTATTTTTTTCTTGCATGTAGGAACCTACTTTGTAAATTCGTAACTTTTTTGGATATACCTCTACTTATAGTGATTTATCAATTATATTTAAGGTTATTTTTATCATTTTAATAATTTTCCAAGGTTTGTCACACTCATAAAGACATGATTTAGAACTAAAATATCGCTCCCATTCACAAGATAGGAATTTTTTAGCAAACCCCTGAAAAGAAATATTTATGTCCTATGGAGCTACCAAACTAGTGTTAACCTTTATTGAGTAATCATTTTTACTCAGCTTTCCTTTGGTCACATTTTGTAGCTCTATTGTAGGTGCATCTTTCAAGCTTGAGTGTTTATATTGTACATCTTCACCAAGATATCCCAAGCCTCCTTAGGCATATATGCATCGTGTATATGCATAATCATAGAGTCTATCACATTGATAGGAAACTAGTATAACACCTTTTGGGCTCTTTCATGCCATTCTTTATATGCGTACAGTTGTTGAGGGATGAGATTTTCTTAACCAATATGTGGCTCCTTTTCATCACTACCTGGCGATGAAAAGGAAATTGGTAACCTTGAAATTCCATTCTTGGAAGTTATTCTTGTCGAGGTTCTTGCTTATAGTCTATAAACAAGCTATGAGACATAACACCATTATTAGATAATATGGAAAAATTTACATTTTGAGAATTTTGAAATTGAGAGGTTTTGTATAATTTGGAAATTTCCTACTTAATGTGGGAAAACAAACGTAGGTATAAAGCTCCATATTTGCAAGGAGATTGATAAATCATGTAGGAAGTGTTGAGAAACACGGATTGAGCTCTTCTAAAAATAAAGCAATTTACCTAATCACAAACTAATCCTACACTAATGATAACACTAATCTAAGGTGGATAGAAATAAAGAAAACTCATAATGATTGTGTGCTACTTAAGATGCATTCAAGTACAATTAGACACTAAGATGAATTATCTCGAATACATAAAAGACTTGAGATAAGTGCAAGTGATATGTTCATTTCTTGAAATGGCCCCCTTTTATATGAGAAGCTATACCCTTGGGCTTATACATCAATATGGGATAATTCCTTTGCTCATGTGGCTTCATGCTAGACTTTGCTCTTGCTTGGCTCCTCATTCTCACTCCCTACCTCTTCCTTGTTCTCAATGGCATCACATTTCTCAAGACCCCCCTTGTTGCCATTTTTAAAGGCTACTGTAAGGTGGTCAGATACAAGTTTTATAACATATTTTGACCCCCCCGTCATTTCTAACTTGCCTAAGTAACTTAGAGGATCTTTGGTTTGGTTACTCTCTAGCTCAGAGGTTATTTTAGAGATGGTTTCTCCCTTCTTAGGGTGCTACTTTGGCTACTCTTTGGTAGTCGAATGTTTACATTTGCATCACTTCCCCTAGGTGCTATGAGAAACTTTGGCTCATGTGCTACTTTGGCACTTCCCCCCCTTAATTCTACTTTGGCTCTAGGTGAGGGATAAATTTCTAGCTTGGGTACATCATCGGTCCCAGAGCTTGGTTACGAGTAGTTTTTGTAGGAAGTAGGATTTTTTTTTAACACAATAAATTTTTGTTTAAGAAATGGGTAGTGATTGGTAGCCCCTTTGTTGCTTCTTCATGCTTCATTTCGATGTCGATGTTGCGGTAGCCTCTTGGTTGCTATGACCTTAACTCCACTTCATGTTCTTCTTGTTGACAACATCTTCTTCGTCATTGTTGGCTTCTTTGGCCCTCTTGAACATTGATTTGATTGTTGCTTTGTAAAGGATTTTTCAAATGTTTGATTTTGGTGATAGTGCCCATGTCGGTGTCGAAGACCGTGATCAATTAAATGTCGGTGATGCCCATGTATTTGCCGATTTTGATGATGATCCAGAAGATGAAGAACATGCCAATGGTTTCCTTGCCAGAGACATGCAAACGGATCCCATCACGCTCATGTACATTTGGATTTTATTTGATGTGTGAACAACCTCTTACGGAAGAGTCGTCACACCCCAAATGTTTAGAGCAAAAGGTTATTTTGCTTTTAAAGAAATGGCGAAATGTTATCCGTTAACGTGTGGAGCTGAGCGTATGCAAAAAAATGCTGGAGAGAATATAAGATCTCTTCCTCTATGAAGGATGGCCCTTCTCTCTGCGTCAGACCACACTAAGCTCTAGCTTTGTTGTGCTCCTATGGCTTTGTTGTGTGCTTGAGGATGGGAGTCCAGCTCTGATCGCTATAGTCGTGAGCGAGCTATGCTCTTTGATGAGACCAACATCATTGATTCACTCAGCACTCTTTCTGATAGCTCTTTGAACTATCCCTTCCTAGTCTGTCAATTTTAGATCTGTTAGCATCTAACCTTAATACTTATGAGAGGCTGCAAAGCTGCATGTGGCAAGCTCTATAAGGGATCTAGGTTAGACTAACCTAGTAGAAGAAACTATGTTCTGAATCCTCTGACTTCCATACTCACACCAATTGCTATCCTAGACCTAGAAGATTTTTTTTTCTCTAGACTCTCTTCTTGTACTTAATTATTCTCCTCTTTCTTTTCATCAAGCATTATTCAATTGACTTCACTCATAAAGACAATCAATAAAAAAATAGGTAGCTAGGTTCTCCCTGATTTAATAGCTCCTTTCTTATGAAAGTGTCTCTTGTGTGGGGATGTGAAACAGAAAGCTCTTAGTAAAGAAGAGCTTGGTGCTCTCCTATTGTTATTCGCAAGGCCACAACAGGCAATCGAAGGCCTCCTACCAAATAAGATAAAGGAGACAAGGCAAAACAAGAGCACATGTTTTTCTCTTTCTCTCTCTAACTCAATCTTATTCTCTAAGTGAATTAATAATCTCATTATCAACTTGCTAATCATGGAGTAAAAAAGAGAGATGTTATTGGATTGTTCAACAAAGGGGTTTTGGGGTTTGTCTCCTCTAAAAGGTTGTGGTTAAATTGTTTTCGTCTGTTGGTAGAGAATAATGGCTTTGAGTGCTTGTGATTAGGGTTAATCATTGCGTAAGTCTCCTCTAATCTCTCCTAATAACCTCCTAGTCACCTCAAAGATGTGAAAACTATCCAACAGTGTGGAAATAAGGAAAGAACTACACATGAATATGGCAAAAAGAATGTGTAAGTATGGAACTGGGGTGAAAATTAGGTTACTTGCTCTTAGAGAGTGCTGTAAAGTTGGACAAGATTACTATGTAGGTGGCTTTGCATCTCTTAGCAGTGTGTAGCCACCTGTCAGTGAGTTGCTTGGTTTGGGCAAGCGGGGTTCAAGGTTAAAAATTGATTTTTCTCAAAATGCGTTAAAATTGGGGCTGCCTGTGATAGTTGTGTGGATTGGATTTGATTTGGTGGTATGAATTTATTGTCATAGAAAGCGATACAATAGTGGACGAGGAGAGAGACATCAGTTATTAACCTCCTGACAAAATTAGGGGTGGAAGTAGATGAGACTCATCCACCCACTGGCAGGGAGTTTTGATTGACTGGAGTGATAGGTTGGCACTTGATTGCGGCACATGATTGGTTGTGGTTGGCACTTTGTTTTATTATGATAGCATGAGAGAATATTTCATGGTACTGTGCTTCTGCATTTCATTCCTTGGTGCTAGACATCATTCACTTCACACCATCTTGATAACTCACTTCAAACTGACTTGACAACTCTATCTCTATTGGCTCCTACCTAGCTTCTTTATGTGGGTCACCTCACGACTATGAGCCTCATGCCTCTCGGTCTCCTTTGTTTTGCCTTTGAGGTGTGAGTTCTTTGTCCTTGGATTTCTAGTTTTGTGTGTGATTCATATCTCTCGGCCTCCTTAGTGTTTCCCCCGAGGTGTGTTTCTCATGCTTCCAGATCTCGAGTGAATCATTGGGTTCATATTTCTTCTTGTCATGTGTTGATAAGTGGGATTGTGCCTTCACCTCTCAGCCTCCTTAGTGTGGCTCTCTAGGTGTGAGCCTCATGGGCATTAACTTAGATGGAGTAGCTAGATAATGGCTCCGAGTCCTAGAGCCTCCTTTTTTATAAGGCCACTTATGTTACCTTAAAGAATTCTTATAGGATAGAGTTCTTAAAGGTTGGACTCATACTACAAAAAAGAGGGGTTAGTGGCAGTTATAGCATGGATTTTATAAAAGGATCTAGAAAAGTGTCCAGGCATAAAAGTCACTGTAAGTGCTGCTATTTTTTTGATGTTGTAACCGCCGCTATATCCCACTTTATAACTGTCACTATATCCCATGCTATTTTTTTTCGCTCAGTGGTGACATTGTAAAAAAACATCAGCATCGTTATTTCTGTTACTCATCGATGCTAATAAAAACATCAGCATTGCTATTTTTGCCGCTTAGTGGCGCTGATTAAAAAATCAGGGTTGCTATTTTGTCACTCAGCGGCACTAATAAAAAATGTTAGCATCGCTATTTTTGCTGCTATGAAAAATAAATTGGGAGCAGATTAGGGCTAATGCCCCAAACTGCATCCAAAAAAATTCAATTCAATATATTCAAGACAGTTCTAATTTGTACAAATAGATATATCGACATATGAAACATAGTAACTCTCGACATCTTTATTGTATTAAATCCAAAATGCCATAAAAGGTGAGCTACATCCAAAATGCAAGAAAAGGTGAGTTACATTGCGTATGGAGTTACACAATATTAAACACAATAGGCTGATCTCTACTCATTCTCCTCCTCCTCCTCCTCCTTATCATCATCCTCCTTGTCCTCCTTGCCTATTGCCTCTTCATCATCTTCCTATGTCACACAAGATTAAGTAATGTTAAAACACAAACTAGATAAATTTCTAAAAGCTTATAAAACTAAAATAATATAAACTTACAGCAGGCATAGCTTCATAGTTCAAAGTAACACTATGTTGTCGCGCACAACCATGTGACTGAGATCCCATTGCGATAAGCAAAGTTGTACTCCTCATGAGAAGGAGAACGGCCCACCACATTTTCCTACATTAAATACACATTAAAAAAGAATAATTTATATAAGATTTAATTCTTTGTAAGAAACCAAAGTTTTGAATACAAAATGTTAAGAGTTCAAATACTTACAAACTGAAAGAGGAAAGATGGCCATCCACCCGATCGAAGATGAGAAGCCCCTATTTCAAATGCCCCCTAATGAGACCGAGTGGACCTGTATAACCATTGTGGCCAGAAGGGTCACTACTCGAGGAAATTTCCTCGACAGAGCACCAAGAAAGGTGTAGATTTCTCAATTGTAGCTGCCGCCGCGAAGACTCCAGCTTTTGTGCACTTGGAGATTGTGGACACCGAAGCTTCATCTTCTTGGAGTTGTGGTATCGGGAGTGGATTCTAGATAGTGGTGCTTCTAGGCACATGACGCCTTCCTGAGAGTTGTTACAGGACCTTTGGAGGCAAAAAAGTCACATCTTTATTGATGACAAGTCCACTATCCCGATTCATAGTGAGGGAAGGTTGGAGATCATTCTCAATGGGCAGAGGGGGGAATCATTCCTCCCGGGTTCTTTATGTCCCATATCTTGGCTTTCATCTTTTGTCAGTGCATGAGGTTTGCAAGAATGGCATGTGGGTGGAGTTTGATGAGCAGTTCCTATCCAGGACAAAGCAATAAGCCAAGTTATTTGGGAAGGCGGAGTGAATAATGGGATTTATACACTCTCTTCTCTTATAGGTACTCAGCTTGGTCATTTGTGGCATTTTCACTCTGGCACGTGAATGTGGATGCGTTGCGGGGTGAGCTTTCCGAGGACAAGAAGGTGGATGGCTTGCCAGACATTGTTACTAGGCAAGGACATTGCACTATGTGCCACAAGTGTACCTATTTCATAAAAACAAAATTACGTTAGCCTAGTTCATATAAAAAGGGTGTGAACCTATAGTTCCATAAGCCAACATATATGAGTAAACATATGTCAACTTAAAGATGAGTGTCTAAAGGCATAAGTTAATAGATGTGAGTCAATAAACCTGAGTCTAGCAATGTGAACCTAGCAATATGATCCTAGAAAATAATAATATTAATAAATATTCAAAAAATACATAATAATAATAATATCTTGACAAGAGTAGATGCATCTGAAATTAGTTTCAAGCTTACTTCACAAGCATGAAAGACTTTTACAGTTTGGATTCATTGTTGGAATTAATAATATAGCTAAATGTAGAGAACATAAGACCACACTTCCTCAAACCTACCTAACCTTTGGTCCCAATAAATTACCAACACTTAACAAATTGTTTTCTATTAAGAAGACAAAACTTCTTTAGATCCACCTAAGTAAGGATCTTTGGGAAGAAATAAGCCAACAAAATGTAAATGTGAATAGTGGAACAATGGAGCACATAGAAATAGGAGCCGTCGGTCCTCTAAGATCTAGATTCACCAATTGGATCCATAAAGAGCACCATGAAATTCATGAAAATGAATTGAAACTACCCTATTTTTAGGTGAAGATCTAGTGAAGGGAGACGATTTAATGAAGGAGTGGGAGAAGGACCAAGAACCTCAAGGTTTGATCCCTCAGGAAGTGGTCAACCATGTCAGATGTGCCATAATTTAATGTTGATACCTTGGGCTAGGTTTATCCTAAGCTAACCATGACCAAGCAACTCATAGCAAGAGTTATGATAATCTGGACGTATCTCTTTTACTCTAACATTAGGGATAAGTATTTCTCGAAACACCCAATAACAAGCACACAAAATGCAAGCAAGAGTCTCACCTTTTCAAAATGAGCTTGCTATAGAAACTTATTCACCACCACGAAAATAAGTTCTAGAGCTCATTTATTTGGAAAAAGAACATGAAACATAGGGAAGGGTAAAGAGCCAATGTCTAGGACTACCTCAAACCAAAGCGATCAACAAGGGTATTCATGTAATGTGTCCTCAACCATAATGACTCTACAACCTCAAATCCAGGCTAGCCTAGCATAAGTACCATTAGAAACTATAGAATCCACCAACCCCATGGGGTAAAAGATCCCAATCCTTGAAATAGAATGTTTTGTACAACCACTCCTTTATGTTCCTGCTATGTGAATATGCCAAAGACATTATTAGGATGGCATCTGAAATGGGAAGGGGTGTTATTATAAGCATAGCATCTCAAGACTAAACCAACCCCATGGGGTAAAAGAAACTATAGAATCCACCAACCCCATGGGGTAAAAGATCCCAATCCTTGAAATAGAATGTTTTGTACAACCACTCCTTTATGTTCCTGCTATGTGAATATGCCAAAGACATTATTAGGATGGCATCTGAAATGGGAAGGGGTGTTATTATAAGCATAGCATCTCAAGACTAAAGACATGCATAGCATGGCATTTGAAATGGGAAGGGGGGCAACCTAGAGACACAAATTTGGGTAAAACTAATCCAATCCACATATCAAGGATGATGACCAAATTTGATGGAACTAGAGGTCCCATTCACTACCTAAAGAAGTTTGATCAAATTTGTGAGGCCATGGGAATGATGATGATCCCACCAAGATCTATTCATTCAGACGTTTCCTTGAAGACAAAGCATGCCATTAGTTTTTTGATCTCTAAACCCACTTGAGAAGGTAAGCATTTAACAGGGCCTTGAAACGCATTCATGGTGGGACTCTCACTGAGTGGAGCTAGATGGAGACTTATTATATAGATTCATAACCTCAAGTCAGAGAAGGGAGAAACAATTTATGAATACATTACTAGAACCAAGTATGTCCACTTTATCTCCACATGAGATATAGCCCCCCCTCTCCCCCTTCAATAGATTAGATGACTTATCCCTCATTTATTAACTTCATGACCATCTCTATAGGTCAAGAGGAGGAGGAGTCATGACCATCTCTATAGGTCTAGACATTACATATTTTATGAGCAAGAGGTTTATGAGCGGTCACAAAATTAATAGGCTTCATGACCTCCTGTACAGGTCTAGACACTACATCTTAGATGAGTTTTTCTATGTTCCTATGAGGTAATAGTCCTAGTAGGGGAAGAGCAGAAATGAGAAAGCATTAGGACTCATTGCACTTAGCTTAAACGATGAAATAATTCACCACATTACAGGAATACAACAAGCTAAATATGCATGGGATGAACTTAACAAATTATTTGGCACTCAAGAAAAAAATTCAAAGATAAATCTGCTATTGCAATTCAACAAACTTGACATGAAGGAAAGTGAACCTTTAACCACACACTTGAACAAATACAAAAGCATTAAGCAACAACTGGCAGCAATTGGGAAGAAGGTAGAAGATGACGAGGCACTAGCAGTGCTTCTCAAGAGTGTGGACAAGGGAGAGTATGAGAACATTGTGGCAACCTTAAAGAATGTACCAGATTTGAAGGTGCATGAGATAGAAGGTGCATGAGATAGAAGGAGCTATACTAGATCAAGAGAACAATGTCAAAGAGAAGAAATGATTGAACCCAACAACAATGTCAAAGAGAAGAAATGATTGAACCCAACAACAACTGGAGAGGAGAAAGCATTCTACACCCGCGAAGGCCTTGCACAAGGACGAGGACGAGGAAGAGGCAGGGGAGAAGGAAGTCAGGACATTTTTTCTGAGAGAGAAAGAAAGAGTAACCCCACAACCCAATGTAACCTACCCCAATAGAGTAAAACCACATCTGAGCCACCCCGATGATGTAGGCCATGTGGTAGATGTATGGGTGAGCAGTTTAGTCAAGGTCACGGGCACTTGTAGCAGCCTTGGACACATAGAGAGAGACTGTTAAGGACTATGAGTTAGGGACTTCAGGCACTCATCATGGGCTACCAAGTAAGAGGGAAACTTGGTATAGGGGTCTAGGTGTGCTAGAGTTATTCACTTGAGGGGAGGTGTTGAAATATACAAGTGAATGGGTGTATGCGGGAACAAGCCCTTATCAAGAGACTGTAAAAGGGAGTCTATAATTAAGTGGGTAGCAGTGAAAAGGTGAGAGGAATCTACTAATGAGAGAATTAAGGGTAGCATGAGTGAATATAGGGGTGTGGAAAGATTCTAGAAAAAGGTGCCCCAGATGTAGGAGAGGTGGCACAAATCAAGGAGAAATGAATGGGATTAGATGCTTGGCATCTTGTGGATGTAAAATCTATAAATTGAGGCATTGGCCTAATGAGAAATTTCTGGTTTCTGAGTATCCATGCCTACATTAAGCTATTAGTTAATTGTGCACTAATCTCATCTTAATCATCTACAAATTACTTGCTAATCCTGTTGATCCTTGCATTTGATCCACCATAGCTCATCACATTGCTACAAAATTAACTCTGATCTCCACTTAAAACCCCTCAGCTGACCTTAGCTGGTGGTCAGCTGACCTTAGATGACCACCACCTAACCAAAAACACTCCCAGCTGGCTAACATAAAGTGATTGATTTGCTGACTAAAAATTGATCAGTCAGTAAACATACCTGTTTTTGCTGACTGCAAATTGAATCAAACAGTTGTTGTTGCTACCTACTATTGACCCTAGTCAAAATTATGTTCGCCAAGCTTCCTCAAAGTTCTTCCAGCCTCAGGTATCTTAAAAACCTTACTTCAAAACCTCACAGAACTTGCCAAGATGTCCTTGCTAACTTATCTATCTTAACAGCATAGCTGACTCAGAACTCTTCACCCCAATGTCCCACCGACACCCCCAATCCCTGAAATACCTCAAATCCTGTCAATATCCAACTCCACAAACCCAAGGCTGACAGTAGCTGACACCTTTCTGACTTGAGACAGCCCTCAGCTCTGACACCTAGATCACAATCCAACCCACAACCTATCAAACCGACTTTCCACTATACTAAGATTGTTAGACTAGGCTCCACATGCTTCAAACATGTTAAGATCCACCTTTCAATAGCACAAGATGACTACCCCAAACTCACAACTCACTCCAGCTAACTCTATGAGACCGTGCTGACTCTAAATTAAAGCTTTTTGACACAAACCTGACTTTCAATCCTAAGATCTTTACTCACACAGGAGTTCTCTTAGTAGCAATCTCAAATAGCACAACATAAACTAGAGCATAAACAACTCATTAATCAAAACCTTAGGAAACTTTCTACATATAGATGATAAAAGAGCCTGTCTCAACAACCCCAACATATGGGGATTAAAAAGAAAAGAGAGAATACCATGAAACCGAGGGACATCCACATGATTATCCCTAAAAAAACCCTTTCAAATTTGTATCTGCAACTCCACAAAAACCAGTAACAACCAAAAGCATTGCAACTACACCTTGCAGGCTTCCACCATCAAACATAATAGAGAATTGTTAAGCAAAGACTTAGGGTGGTCCAAGTTCTAATAGAGTTGCTATTCCTAGAGGTCCTAGGGAACAAACCTCCTACAAGACCCTGTATCACCTTACCACCCTCTGCCTAGGAAAAACCCACTCGGGTACAGAGTACGGCACTCGAGGCCCTCCAAGAGGCGTCAGAAACAATTTTGGTCTCTCTGTTTCAAGATTCGGTGCTGTGCCATGCTCACGCCAAAAGAGTGACCCTAAAGCTTGTTGACATGGCACTTGCACTACGTCTACGTCAGGATAAAGCACTCCATAAGGAAGGATTTATAGGATAGGATTAAGCTTTTAGGTGGCGGCCTTTGTGCCTTTTGTAATCTCCAACATTGTAATACATTTTTTTGAATCTATAAGATATTGTCAATGACTCGTTAACCAACGTATTCATTTGTTTCAACTGTGTTATAAAAGCAGACATTTCATTTCTTGTACTGTTGTTTGAATGGGTAAAACTATTGATCATGTATTAAGAGCTTTAGTCAAACAGGAACGTATTCATTTGTTTCAACTGTGTTATAAAAGCAGACGTTTCATTCAATTCTTGTACTGTTGTTTGAATGGGTAAAACTGTTGATCATGTATTAAGAGCTTTAGTCAAACAGGAACAAAATTTGTATTATTGATAAGGTGATTGTGAAAACCAATATGAAATTTGAATATTATCTTGTTATACGTGGTATTGTTGTTGGCATTGAACAAAGTATCCTTACATAGTGCAGAAACAAAATTAAATTGAATTTATTTTAGGACAAAAAAAAGGCTTAAAGCTCAATAAGGCCTTAGAAAAGCTCAAGGACAAAAAAAAAAAGTCATTTGGGGCTCAAAATCACCTGGTGAAGTCTGGCAGTAGATAGAACATTTTTAAAAAAAGCAAAAGTTTTTCTTCTTTTTTTATGTTTCTAGGCAGAGTAATCATCAAATCAAGTGTACACAATGTATTAAAGTGTACAAAAATGAACAAATGATGCATGTGCACTACGGCGCAAATTTAAGCTTGTCCTCAACTTTGAAAAGCATAAATTCGCGCCGTAGCGCACAGGCTTGTTTTTTTCATTTTTGTACTCTTTCATGTATTATGTACACTTTTAGATGATAAAAATGCTTACAAACATCAAAAAACATAAAAAATTTGATTTTTTTTAAATTGTTCAAATTTTGTACTGCCAGATTTCAGCTGGATGTTAATTGACAATATTTGAACAAATATTTGATCATTATCAATGAAATTTCCTACACATTCACATGCCTTCCAATAGTTTATAGGGCACAGTGCTGACACAACAAATAAACAAGGAAAATGGTTGAGAATTCTTAAAAACATTACAATTAAAAAAGTATACATTTTGTATTGATTTCGTAGAAAGAAAATTACAAGTTCCTGAGAAGATTTCTGAGAGCTTCTTTAGCTTCGTCACTCTGCGTGGCTTTCTCACCTAGGCTTTTAGCTATAATAATAGGATTGGTTACACCTTTGGAGATTGATGTAGCACAATGGCTTAGCACATGGCCGGTGTAGTTGCCTGCAAATGTATACATAGCTGCCTCCCTGCTAATAAGTATACATTTGTTTGCATTATTTGCTAGCCCATCTTTGGTGAGAACCCCACTTAGAGCTTTACACTTGATGAGCTCTGCTTGTGCCTCCTCAGAGTACTCTAAATGGATTACTCGAATAAATGATGGAGAGAGGCTAGGAAGGTAATGAATCAGGGAGGTGTCTCGTCCATCGGATTGCACACGAACTCCACCTCCACGTGCAGCAAACTTGTCAAAAATATAAGCTTTCTACAAGAGAAAAAGTTCAGGTGTTAATAATAACTCACTTATAAATATGAAGGCACAACTTTGATTTAACCCCACCTCAATGTCATCATCACATTGGCTTGTGCATGGGTTGCATATGTCTATACTGCTTCCACGCTGCTCAACTGATGTATCTACATGCAAGCGCTTATGTGGTTGAAATGCTTCTTGAGGGACACTTTCATACTCTGCTGCTACATTTTCTATAACAACAAGAGCATTGGAAACAGTTTCCTCAATTGTACGTTCTGTATCATAACCTTGAAATGCTAGCGCTTTGGTAAGATCATGGTCATCAAAATCAATTTGTACACCTGCAGTCTGTTGCCCAAGTGTCTTCTTTGCAAAAACCAGACCCAATTGCTAATATGCTTAGGGCCTCATCCTCCCTTAACCCCAAGGATTTACAAATGTCATCAAGGAAAAGAAATTCCTTGTTATCCATGATGATGGGATTCAAAGTGGTTACATCCAACTCGGGGATCTCTTCCACAATTTCATCCCCCTCGAGGTCACGATGAGGCTCTTCATCCTCAGTTGACCCTTGTTGGAGAAGCACCAAGGCCATGGACGCTTCAGCTTCTTTTGAGAAAACCTCTTCCACCTCGCCTTTGGATTCCTTCACAAGAGCTACTTCTTTACTCATTGCCTTTCCCTTCTTTTTTCCTGCATCCCTGGCTTCTTGCAGAAACAGTGCTAACGTCATATCCCATGAAAGAAAGGTGGTGCCTACATTACCAACCTGCAATTCATAAACGGTGTCATCATCTTCGATCCTGTAATTGCTAGATGTAAGCCCTTTCAAAAATCGATTGAGCCTGAATCGGAACAACTTGTCACCATGGTACAGATGCCTGATTAAGTCCACTGGAAATAATGGTAGACTCAGGCAATTGCATGACATAGTGTGCCACTACATCATTCATGTACTGGACCTGCTCTTGAAAATCCTCTGCATGAAGGTCTATAGTTCTCTGCATATCAATCACCCCCTCAAAAATGGCGATGTTCTGACCTGCACCTACTGAGAGCCCAATTTTCTCAAGCTTTGCGCGTAGCGAGTTAAAGCTTGAAGCCATGGCGGGATATTGAAGGGAAATAGAAACTGCGAGATCTTAAGAATGAAATGAGCTTTATAGAGCAAAACCTATTCTTATAAAGCATTCCATTTAAACATTTAGTAAATTTATAGAACATACTTAAAAATCTTAAAATTAACAAAATTAAAATCCAAATTGCAGTGAAATACAGAGGACATTGGGGCTATGGTGCAATCAAAAATTTTGTATTCAAAAGTACACCACTATAAATTATCACCAAAAATCACTCAAAATGTTACCTAAGTCTGCAACTTAATAGTCTTTCAAGCTAAGGACCCTAGGGGGCTCCAATGACACACTGAGTGTATGTTTCTCTGACCTGTGACGCATAGGTCAATTAGAAACAACAAACTTGAATTGGTTCCTTACATTAAAGGACATGACAATACGATCTCTCAACTGAGCAAAATTCCAATCATCATTAACTACCACTGTATGCTCCTCTCCTGGGTGAACTTCAATATAAAGTTCTACCTCCTCCCTATCATAGAGATCAGAGTCCAAAGCTTCTCATTCACCATGCGAGCATTTCCACCTTCTAATAGGGTACACCATAGTTAGATTTTGCTTGCCTATCTGATACCTGCATCTTACCATTGACATTACTGCTGAGCACTTTATTACATCGCCCTGATGTTCTGCCACCTTGGTGGTCCAATCGCCTTTTAGAAATGTATCTAGAGCTTCAAAGGCCCCATCTTTGCTTATCCACATTGTTGGGGTGCGATGGAACTTGCCTACTTTGAAAATAGCATTAAACACATGTAAAGGCATGAAAAGAGATACACTTATCTTGTGGGATCCATATGCAGCCTTTAGGCTTGACTGAATGTCATGGAAAATCCTACGCTGAAAGCTCTCCATTGTGGTGGGGTCTGGAATGGGCCATTCCGGGCTATTTAGTGCAGGAGGAGAAATTGGCTCAAGTGCTCCAAACCTTCCCCTCTGTGGCACAACATATGTTGCAGCAATGAAAAATACTCCTCTATTTGCAAGTTCGGAACTTGTTTCCCCAGCATACATAAGCCTACCTAGATCAACATGACATGCTTCAAAGGTCCCTGTAAAACATTCTAGAGGCTGCCATTCCACACATGTTGTTGAAGGGAAAACATCTGCATACAATAGAATACATTGGAGTTCTTGATATTCACATAGTCTTCATGCAACCATTTCTCTAAGGCAAAGAAACATTAAATAAGTTCTGAAACTTACAGTTAGTTGGGAACCGTGGTGAGTTCTCATCTTCAAGATGTATTTGGCTTGAGGTGTAAACATGTTGCACCTTTGCAAGCCGCTTTCCATCCTTGTTGCAAATTTTGAATTCTAAAATCCTTCCTTTCCAGTGATGGCTTGTGGAAGCCATATGCCTTCGAGGAACCTTGTGTGCACCCCTCAAACTGGGCTGCATTGTTATCCACATGAACCGCTTAAAAATGGTAGGAATCCAATAACCTTCATCATCCTGTACTTTGGAAATAGCCATGGACTCGATAGTGGATGATGGCCTGCGTACACACTGAAGAGCCATAGATTGCCCGAATGAAAAGAAAGTGAATGTTAAGAATATGGTAAAAAAGCAAATACCTGCTCAGAGAGAGAGAGAGAGAGAGAGAGAGAGCCATAGATTGCCCAAATGAAAAGAAAGTGAATGTTAAGAATATGGTAAAAAAGCAAATACCTGCTCAGAGAGAGAGAGAGAGAGAGAGCTAGCTAAAGCTTCAAAGAAGATCGCTCTGCAAATCCATACACACACACACACACACACACAAAAAGCTAAACCTTCAAATGAGAGATCGCATTAGGTGCCTGCTTGCAGAGAGAGAGAGAGAGAGGGAGAGAGAGAGAGAGAGAGAGAGAGAGAGAGAGAGAGAGAGAGAGAGAGAGAGAGAGAGAGAGAGTCTGATAAAACAGAGCTTCCTCTGGAGAGAGAGAGAAGGGCTGATAATAGAGCTTCCTCTGAGTAGCTGGTAGCAAAGAGCTTTCCTCAAAAGAAAGCTAATGAGAGATTGCATTAGGAGCCTGCTTGCAAAGAGAGAGAGAGAGAGAGAGAGAGAGAGAGAGAGAGAGTCTGATAACAGAGCTTCCTCTAGAGAGAGAGAGAGAGAGGCTAATCACAGAGCTTTCTCTGAGTAGGTGGTAGCAAAGAGCTTTCCTCAAGTTGGAGATGAAGATAGGGCTGCAAGTGAGGGTGTAGTGAGTGGTAGATGGGGAAAGTGGGTTAGTCTAAAAGGGAGGAGAGAGAAACACGCCAGGGAAGGGAGGGGGGGTAACTTTTTGAAACTTTTCCTTTAAAAAAATATAAAAAGAAAAGATATTGAAGATTTTCTTTGCTGGCAGATCTAAAAAAGGTAAGATTCTACCTTCGACACAAGATTTAGGTTCTTAATCAACCCAAAAATTTTTGTACACATGTATTTTTCCTATTGGCCTTCACACTAATCATCTCCTTAATCTCATGGCAGCTTAAAGGGCCCCCATAGACCTCAACCTTCCCCTAATGATGCTATGGCTGTGGCGACAAGGCTGTTCGGGTGTGACGAATGCGATGGCGTAGCAGCAAAGTGACGCCCGTAAGGTATGTGTTGATTGAGCTTGCCATTGCTCAAGCTTTGTTCTGTAGCTTGTTTGGGAGGATACAGGAGCTTCATTGAGCACATTAGAGTGCTTGGTCTCATCATCAGTTTGGAGCAACGTCTGCAATTTTAACACATGAATTGTCTGCGTGGGAATTCTGCTAATAAGGAGTGTTGAAAAGCACAAAGCTCGTGGCTATGGCAGAACAGTACACTGCCTGCGTGGATTTCGCCTAGAGAGAACAACACTTTGCCTGCATGCATATACAATGTGGAAAGTGCTAGATAGCTGTGACATGCTATTACCTTGTTGAATGCACATCTGTGAGCTGTAACAGAGCTCTCTACTGTACCCAAAAGGCAGCGTTGGAGCACAGGAATATGCAAAGCATTCATGCGCTGGATTTGTTGGCTTGAAGCAGAAGTTTAACGCTCGAAATTGATGCAGTGACATTGTCTTGGCTGGTTGCTAACAGTGAATGCAATCTTGACATGCATACAGCACACTTGTGGTTGCTCATATGGTCATGTATTGAACCCAACACACTGCAGTGAATGTATGGTATGATTTGTGGACTTTGTGGAGCTAGATAAAGCTTGTTATGCTGAATATCTGCTGACTGCAATCTGTGAGCAAGGGTTTTGACACTTGTACTTGCTGTTTATGCACTGATTTGTGCATGTATGGTTATGTGAGGACTGCTACATGTACTAACAGATGTCTATGAAGGTTTGGGACATGTATGACATGTATACGACTCAGTTTTGGTACTGAATAAGCTGCTGGTCATTGACAGTTCATAGTTTATAGAGTGCATGTATGTACTCTGATAGTAAGGTTGCAGGAGATAAAGCTGAAGCAATTACATAGCATATGTATTGACCATCGTACCTACAGGTGGGACTACTTGTTTGTGGACTATTTTGAGCTGCTGAAGGGCTGAAATACCCTGGTTTTGACAGTGAACTTGTTGTAGAAAAATTGTCATAAATAGTTAAGGGCTGAAATACCCTGGTTTTGACAGTGAACTTGTTGTAGAAAAATTGTCATAAATAGTTAAGGACTGCACTTCGTCACAGTCATACTTGTTGGCTTGCAAGAAGTTAAGCATTTGATAGACATAGTCTGCTGAACCATGGCTAATGCACAAGGCACCGACAATATTACCCAGATCGTTGGAGAGAAGTTGGATAACAAGAATTTTGCCTTGTGGAAGTTCATGATGAAGAATTTTTTTGGTTGGTTGAGGATATTGGGATCTATGTACAGGTGATCTGAGATGGCTGAAAGACCGACACAAGATCAGAGAAGAGCTCATAAGCAGTGGACAGAGAGAGCATGCAAAGTGCTACACTAGTTTTCTTTATGTATATTTGATGCTATGGCAATACAGATCACTGGATGTGAGTCCCCAAAGGATGCTTGGGACATACTCATGAAGAACTATGGAAATGTAACACATGCAAGGAAGATTTAGCTGAAACAGCAGTTCAATAACATGTCTAGAAGTGGCAGAAGCATCCAGGTTTATACGACAGAGGTTAAGACCATAGCAGACCAGCCAATGGATCACAGGTATCTGAAGATGATATGATTGCTGTCACACTGAATGGACTTGGCAAGGAATACAAAGCATTCGATACATCTATTTCTGTTAGAGCTGAAACCCCTGATTGGGATAAGCTAGTTGCTTTATTGTTGCATGAGGAAGTAAAGCTTGGATTGAATATAGATTCTAGTGCATCTCAGAGTAGAGACACTGTTTTGTACTCTAGCCACCGTGGTAGAGGCGACAGAGGCCATGGTTGGTTTCGAGGTCGTGGTGATACTCGAAACACCTATGGTCAGCAACAACAAAGTAATTGGCGTGATATAGATACACAGGGCCAGCGTGGATCTGGCGGCTTCAGAGGCAGGGGGAGATCACCCCGTGGCACAGGTGGTGCATCATGGCAGTCAAATGATCAATCTAACAAGGACAAAGACTGTCATTACTGTGGTAAATATGGACACATAAAAAAGGATTGTTTCAAGAAGCAAAGAGATATGAAGACAAAGGGCAAACAGCATGGGCACTATGCATCTTCTATTGGTACTCATGATGAGCAGGTTGATAGATTGTTTGCCATGCAGCATGTGTCCAAGAATGCACCTAGACAAAATAGAGATGAGAGATGGTACATTGACTTTGGGGCTTCTAATCACATGACACCCCATGGAGAGTGGTTTGATGAGTTGGTTGCAGGTTCACATGGTTATGTGTGTACTAGGGATGATACCCAGCATGATATACAGCACACAGGAATTGTTCCATTGATGATGCCTAATGGCAAGAAGAAAAGCCTGCATGATGTACTGTATGTATCGTCAATAACAAAGAATCTTTTGTATGTGGGATAGATGGCTGAACAAAATCTGTAGGTGAGATTCAATAAAGATGGATGCTTTATTGAAGAATATGGTAATGGCTGCAAATTAATTGCTAGAGGCAGAAGGGATGGCAGGATGTTCACCTTGGATGCATCCATTCCGGAACTTAAGGCAGCCATGTTTGCACATGATGAGGGTGCTATTCGGGATGTTGAGATTTGGCACAAGAGGATTGGCCATGTCAATGTACAAAAGTTGAAATCTATGCAACAGAAGGAAGTGGTACTTGGATTGCCCAAATTCAAGTATAATGACTTTGGTCATGTATGTCCTGCATGTCAGTTTGAAAAAAGCAGGCAAGATTTCCCTTCATGAAGCATGTAAAGAATAGCTCGAGACCCTTACAGTTGGTGCACAACACCATATTAGTGAATAAAAATATTTTTTTGAAGGTTATCAAGTTAAAAACTTTCTTTTGTTATTTTACTTAAGGTGCAATGAAGATTGAAGTAATCTCACCTCCAAGGATAGGGTTGCTTTAACTTAGAGCTTGCTCAAATTTTCAACTTTCCTTCTAAAATTGCCCAAAGAAAGAATGAAGCCCTTGCAAGACTATAAAAGAATAATTATATCTAGGTAAAAATATGAAGAAAAAAGCACATTCAAAAATCACCATCTCCCCTTCAAGCCATGATGAGAAAGATTGTAAGGTTAAGGGAAAATAGTTCAAGAAACACTACTCACCTCTAAACTAGTGTTCACATGAGACTTGCGAACTAGGCAGGGGACATATAATATTTGCATTTCAACATATAACTATTTTTCACAAAATTAAGGAAAAATAGTTTCAGAAACACTACTCACCTTTGAACTAGTGTCCACATCAAACATGTGAAACTATATAATCGACGAGGTGGGGGAGATGGCCTTGTGGTAAGGGCTCTTGCCCAACACCGCGACAACCCTGCCCCCTTCTCTCGTATGTCTAATGGCATGTGGTCTGTCAACTCCGTCTCTAAAATAACCCTCGTAGTTTTAAAAAAAAAGAAAGAAGAAGACTATATAGTGGGCATATAATCTTTCCAATAGGGGCCTACAATGAGTGAAAAAAGAAATTCAATTAAGTAGTTGATGGCTGGTGCAAAGGGACGGACAGAAACAAGCTTGTTGCTCTCGGCCAGGACAGATGGCAAGAGGTGGTGAAGAGCTCGGTCGCGGAGAAATTAGTTCAGTTCAGTAAAAAACCCTACAAAATTTGCAAGTTAATGGTTTCTTGAGGAAAATGTACCCTGGATCACTGGGGCTGTTCCCGCGCATGCGACGAATGACCGTTTCGAGCCACGTGTCCACACAAGATAATGGCCACCACTGGCGTTAGTGGCCTGTGGGGGAACAACCCCTCTAAGGGAGTGCTGAACAGTGAAGCTGCGCGTTTGCACGTGGGGCCGGATGAAAAAGAAAAACCACACGATCGATTGGGGCCACACGTGGAGAGGCGTAGCCCTGTATACAGGCTGTAGCGTTTCGGCTAAAAAAGCAAAAAAGGGTAGATTTGGCCTAGCCGTGGACCCCGTTATCGGGGGCCAAGTGGCAAGGATGTGGACATACGATACCTTTTTGGAGATCAAGGCCGCCCTCCAAAATCCAATCTCGGGAGGAAAATATTATTGCAAGGAAACCATAATAAAAAATAATATACATATCACTAGATTCACGAGGTGATATGATACGAGCACGTACTAGGCTCTGTACGCTTCGTCTCTCCCTAATCAGTAGCCTCAGCCTGCATCGGCTCTGTACGCTTCGTCTCTTCCTAATCAGTAGCCTCAGCCTGCCTCGGTAGCTTAGTTGCGTGTGGCAATTTGATGCTTAGCTATGGATTCCTCCCTTGTAATCCCAGGGCTTCCAAACCACATCGCCTTGCTCTGCCTCCTCAAGGTTCCTCGCATCTACCATGCTTGCCTCGCTGCTGTTTGCACCGCCTGGCGCAAGTTGGTCCGCTGCCCCCGCTTCTACCAGGAACGCCGCCGTCTCGGCATTTCTGACGCCTGGTTGGTCCTCTTGTCCGCTGAAATGCTCGCCTCTCCCTCCCTCCTCTACTCCGCCTACGACCTCTCCACCAAGCAGCTCCTCTTCAAAGTCAAGTTCCCGCCCAGTGTCGCCTCTAATCATGGCCGATATTCAAGTTTGAACTCGCTCGAACACTACCGCATCGCCGCCATGAACGAGTCTTTCGCAGTGCTTGGCTTCACAAGAGACGGTCGCTGGCCGCGCCCGTCCAAGTGTCACTTCATTATTTACAACACCGTCAATGACCAGTGGCAGATCGGCGCTCCGATCTGTGTCTGCCGCCAGATGTTCGCTTGCGGGGTCATCAACGGACGCCTCTACGTCGCCGGAGGCTTCAATGACGAGGGCATGATCGAGCGCTCCACGGAGGTGTACGATTTTCGGACCGATGAGTGGCGAAAGGCGGCCAGCTTGCCAATGGAAGTGGAACGTATCCAGGCGGACGTCGTGTTTCAAGGGAAACTGTATTTGCGATGCTCGGGCGGGGGCGGACGGGGGGGCGCCGCCCAGGCGGACGAGTCCAAGTCTGTGTTCTGGGTGTATGACCCGGAGCCTAATGATTGGAAGCAAGAGCTGCGACTGAGCTCGGCTGGCAGTAGCGCGCGGCTAGCGGGTGGGCAGCTGTTGGCGACGGACGACTTCATGTATGCAATGGGCGCCCAAAACGAGCTGCTTTCGCGCTTCGACACGAGCTCCGGCGAGTGGACGTCCGTGGGGCGCTGCTACAGAGAACGGACATCGGCAGATCGGGCATGGGGTGCACCCAGCAGCTCGAAGTGGCCGCCCGCCTTGACCTTTGGTGCAAACTCTCACAATTCTCAGTGGGCGTATGGCCATAGCAACGACATCTTCCTTCTCAATGAAGCAGATCAGTCGCTCTGCAAACTCGGGGGCGATGCACTCACAAAGTGCCATCGGCTCTTTTCTGGAAAGCCAAGCTGGTATCACGCCGGCGCCGTGGTTCAAGCGTAGATCGGCGTCCGCCAAAGCGACGGAAGGAGCTGAGCTCCGACAGCTTCTGTCGTAAGAAAATGAACGTTTGTTCAATCTACGATGCGATTCGGGGCTATAAATCAGATTGTATATGTACCCGTCACAAAAGATTTTGTGCCACGTGTCCTGTAGCAAGTGACATCTTTTTATTCGCGTGTTAAAAAAATACTTTTCATCCCTCTTCACTTTCAAATAAAATTTTTTTTTTTTGAGAGAGAGAAGGGTAATAACGTGCAACACTAGGGCATATACGACCGGTATTAAAAAAAAATTGAGAGAGAAATTTTTTAAACAACTTTCAAATAATTTTTTTAACATGTTCTCCTAAAAACAAAACAAAACTACAAAGTGAGGGATTATCACATTATAATTATTAAGAGGGATAATGTTTTCCACCATGTTTTTATTTGATTATATTAATATGAAAAATCTTGGCAAGTTTGTATAAATGTACTAGATATGACAAATGTAAAAATATAGTATTTAATAAGTAGCAAACTAGCTTTGCATTAATATAAAAGCCTCTAAACTTTAAAATTGTACCGTTTTCAAGCTATGCTTAATTTATTCAAGCCTCTAAACTTTAAAATTGTACCGTTTTCAAGCTATGCTTAATTTATTCAAGCCTCTAAACTTTAAAATTGTACCGTTTTCAAGCTATGCTTAATTTATTCAAATAGAAAAATTCATGGAGGTCTCAATTGATAAATAACATGAAAATGCTAAGGCAATACAATCTTTGCACTAAGGTATCTTTGGTTTAATAAAATAGTATATTTAAGTAGAAATTTCATTTCAATAAAATGGTAAGGCTATACAATAACATGAAAATCCATTTCAATAATATATTTAATAAAATAATATACTTAAGGAGAAAATTCATTTCAATAAAATAGTAAGGCTATACAATAACATGAAAGTGGTAAGGTTGTCTAAGATCACTTTGGTTTACTAAAAGAACATTTTAAGTACAAAATTCATGACACATGCTTGTGGAATTGACAATTCTCACCAAGGAAAAGATCTTATTGGAAGTAGAAGAGATTAACCCTCCAAAATTCATTTCAAGCCCGGTTTGCAAAGCTTGCTTAATGTGAATCTCTCATGTGAGTGGATTCGTAAGGTGGAGATTATTCACCCTCCGGCCAAGGTCTTTTAGAAGAACCTTTCTTTATCTTGTTTCTATTGTTGGGATTTGGAGCACATGGCTAAAGATTTTACGTTGGCTTAATGTGAATCTCTCAAGTGAGCGAATCGATAAGGTGGAGAACACTCTCACCCAGATGCTCACCAAGGTTTTTTAGAAGTACCGTTCTCCTCTTGTTTCTATTATTGGGATTTGGAGCACATGGCTAAAGATTTTTGGCACAGAGAAGACCACACCCAAGCCAAGATTCAAAAGAAGGTTTCCCAAGAGGAATGAGTGGAACCTATGGCACCAATCGATGTGGTTACGGGCTCTACCCCAAGACTGGGGTCGCTTGACAATCATTGGGTAGGACCAAGTCACCTGAAAGGGCTATTATATTATATTCCAATAGCTACACTTTGTGAAAGCTCCTAAGAATAGTTCATATAGAGACTCTCAATATGAAGATAATCTCTTGCAATAGCCAACAAACTTGGGGGGTGAAAATGGACTTGAGAATGCAGAACATATGGATTTTCGGACGTAATACTTCATTCATAGTTTGAATTCTTCCTTTCCCTTGTGGTACATGAGAGACCATTTGCCGATCTTCCTCGTTGCTCCACAATCGTGGCATGGTAGGATCTGTTTGAGATAGATAATATTTGGATCTATTCGTGGCATAGTAGGATCTATTAGAGATAGATATTTGGAGATGTAGACAAGAGACTCTTGCGACAACAGCCAACCCTCTGCCATGCTTTCTTACGACCTTGCTCTTTGTCTCACAAAGACCTTAAGGGTTTTCATGAACCTTTCAAGGAAGAACATCCATTGGCTATAAACAACACCACAAAGTTCCACTTCATCCACCAAGTACACCATAACAGAAAGTTCTCCTCAATTTTATACAATGTCTCTATTACACATTGAGATGATTCATCTTAATCATCGATGCAGGATTTATCTCCTTAGAAAATATCTATCTATAATGGAATTATACATTAGAGAAATAAGCAAAAACATCCAAATAACATTGATCCAATTACAACAATGTCATGTAAAAGAAATCTAGAGTAGTGAATATTCATACCTCATCACTCCTCCTATCTTGTAGATGGACTTCCCCACTTACTCCTCTCCATAACCACTAATATAAATTGGAAGAATAAACTATACATAGAGTAAATGGATTAGGGTAATTATAAACTATACATCAGAGATCTCTTGAAAACATAAAGACATAATGAATAGAGGCATAAATACATGCAACATCTCTTGTGCCAATTGTGTTTTGTGTTTTGAGATCATACAATTGTGGTCCTAATTTCTTCTTGTTTTTTTAAGAGACACCCTTTAATGAATGCAGCACTCCCATAGGTGTATAAACAGATGCAACTTGAGGCTTCACACTTGCTTGCTCCTTCCTTGTTAGTATCCATGGTATGACTACCTTCTCATTGTCATCCTTAAATGGCCATGATCTCCGATAGGCAGCCAATCTTCTTCAAGTTTTACTACCTTTGTATCTCAAATGTTGGAAATATTCTTGAAGATGTGCATTGCATCAAGGAGATGATTGATTTTTAACTCGCACCAATATGGGCAGTGGAAGAAGATTGAGTACCTTGTTGTAAGATTCCTCCCTCCAGCTTTTGAGGTGTACAGGTGTAAGAACCTCTCCTTCTGATCTTGTAATTATTACCCTCTTTGAATTAAAAGAAAGATTCTGTTTTACCCTGTTTTGACCTAGAGAGAGGTAATCCAAAATTGAGATATTTTTGGATATAAAAATCCTCCTAGTGTCTAAAATGGGTTCCCCTGAAACATAAATTCAAAAAGAACTTTCCAATGTGCACTTGGAATTAATTGAAATTATGTATAAAGGACCTTAGCCTAAGGGTCTAGATTTTCAAAAAAATTTGGATTATGGTCCAATTAAGGTTCCTATGGGCCAATAGGATGAATCCAAGTGTGGGGAGGAGATAAATCCAATTTAGAAAAGAAAAACCCCCAAAAATGAGTAAATGCTCACATAAGATGAAGAGTTGACTAAGGACAAGGTTTATTAGTAAAAAACTATGAATATTACTAAAAAAATGAGATATTTTGGGTATAATGATTCAATTTTGACACCTTGGTAAGGAGAAGGGAGCTCTTCCAGGAGGTGCCTATTTCACTTGTGTGGTGGAGTTTTAAACTAAAAATATTGTGATATTTTTATCTCTCCTCTCTCCTAGATCAAACCAAATCAAAAGGGAACCAAACTAGGTCCAAATCTTGTCTCCAAATTCAGCCAAACTGAACCTAGAAAATTCTAGAAACTAGTTGGACTTGGTTAGAGGCCTCCCTCACCTATAAATAGATCCTTGGCCCTTTGTAAAAAAATATGAGAACTATACCATGCCAATATTATACTGAAATAATGATATTTTTTATTATCCTCTAAAAATCCTCTACAAATTGAAGAGATTGGAGCTTCTCTCTCTCTTCAATCTTCTTTGGTGACTCCAACAACATACCAAACCAATTGATTGGTTGGGAGCCTCTACTGTGATCAAAGAATCAAGTAATTTAGAAGGTAAAGTGTGGAGTATTGTCTTCTTTTTCTTAAATCTCCAAATGTTTCTCTTCTCAACCCCTCTCAAGCTTGAGAAGCATTAATTTGAATGGCTTTTGAATACTATTGAAGTTCTTTAATGTATTGTAATGAAGAAATACATAAAATTTTATTTATGCTTAATTTATAATGGTTTTTAAGCATTTATCTCTCCTATGACCTATTCTCAATTCAAATGAAGCTTCTCATGAAGCATTTCTCTAATCTAAAAGTAATTTCTATGCTTGTCTAATTGGAAGCCAAAATAATGGCTTTTAATACTTTTATGCTATTTAATTTATGGTAAAATTAAGAATCAATCCATAATTAGATAATGATCCAATTAGTGGTTATTCTAGTCATATGAATAATCTAAACTTTATTCTTTCAAATTTATTGAGAATTATCAATAATAGCACAGCGGAGCTATGGTAAATTTTTTAAAAAATAAACACATAAATCATTTTCATTCATAATATGAAAAGAGAACTTCCTACCATATTCTAGGATTAATCATCCTAGATTAATTGAATGATTCTCATTATAATCATGGAAAATTTGATTTTCATATTTATGCATAAATAGTAATTAGCAAAAGAGAAATTTCTAGTAATTCATTTTTAAATGTTAAAAGAGGAATTCCTATGACATTTGGAATTCCATCATGGAGATGGAAAAAGAGAAATTCCTAGCATATTGGAATTATTGGATAATTCATTTAAATTCAAAGATGAATTTTAGCTAAATTTATTTTATCAATGAGAAATATTTAAATGTTAAAAGAGGAATTCCTATCCTAGCATATTGAAATAATGGATATTTTATTTTAGATGATTTATTTTATGAGAAATAATTGACAGAAAAAGAGGAATTCCCATGACATTGGAATGCAAATAATCAAATGCAAAAAGAGGAATTCCCATGGTATTTGAGATCCAAGAAATTAAATGGGAAGAAGAGGAAATTTTAGTATAATTCAATTTATGATTATTTACCAAAAGTGAAAATATGGATAGAATTGATTTCTACAAATCCCATGAATTCTTTTATTCAAAAGAGGAATATTGAATATAATTCAATTGAGGGAATATGGAAATAGTCATCGAGAAAAAGAACCTTTGATTAGGCCAAACAATTGGTAGAAATTTAGAAAAAGTCCCATTATCGGTATCAAACTAGAAAAAGCTATTAAATGGGAATAGCATGTGAATGGATGTGATAAGATGTGTATGGGATGTGATAGGATGTGATAAGATGTGATGTAATGAAATGGATGTGGATGTGAATAATAAGATGAGAGAATATGTGAAAGGGTGAGATGGAAAGTACATGGATGTGGAAGTGGATGTGTATGTGGAAGAATGGATGTGAATGTATAGATGTGGATGTGTATGTGGAAGAATGGATGTGGATGTATGGATGTGGATGTGTATGTCGAAGAATGAATGTGAATGTGTATGTGGAAGAATGAATGTGGATGTGTATGTGGAAGAATGGATGTGGATGTGTATGTGGATGTGTATATGGAAGAATGGATGTGGATGTATATGTGGAAGAATGAATGTGGATGTAAATGTGGAAGAATGGATGTGGATGTGTGGATGTGAATGTGTGGATGTGGATGTGTATGTGGAAGAATGAATGTGGATGTGTATGTGGAAGAATGGATGTGGATGTGAATGTGGAAGAATGAATGTGGATGTGGATGTGGAAGAATGGATGTGGATGTGGATGTGTATGTGGAAGAATGGATGTGGATGTGTATGTGGATGTATGGATGTGGATGTGTATGTGGAGGAATGGATGTGGATGTGTATGTGGAAGAATGGATGTGGGTGTGTATGTGGAAGAATGAATGTGGATGTGTATGTGGAAGAATGGATGTGGATGTGGATGTATGGATGTGGATGTGTATGTGGATGTGTATGTGAGAATGGATATGGATGTGTGGAAGTGGATGTGTATGTGGAATAATGGATGTGAAAGAATGGATGTGGATGTATGGATGTGGATGTGTATGTGGAAGAATGGATGTGGTTGTGTATGTGGAAGGATGGATGTGGATGCGTATGTGGAAGAATGACTATGGATGTGTAGGTGGAAGAATGGATATGGATGTGTATGTGAAAGAATGGATGTGGATGTGTGTGTGTGAAAGGATGTGATGTGAATCGAGATGTGATGTGATGTGAATCGGGATGTGAATGAATGAGATGTGATGTCATGCGAATCGGATGTAAATGTATGATATGGGATGTAAATGGATGAGATGTGAATCGGGATAAGAATGAATGAGATGTGATGTGATGTAAATTGAGACAGATGTGAAATGAATGAGGTGTGATGGGATGTGAAAATTGGTTGATTGGGAGTGGATGAGATGTGATGAGAATAAATGAGGAACGATGTGATGAGATGGAAAAATGATAAAACTGGTTGATTGGGAGTGGATGAGATGTGATGAGAATAAATGAGGAAAGATGTGATGAGATGGAAAAATGATGTGATTCCAAGGATGAGAATGGGTGAGAATGGGTGAGAATGATGTGATTGGATGAGAATGGGTGAGAATGATGTGATTGGATGAGATTGGGTGAGAATGGGTATACATATGAATTGGATATGGTTTAAGTAATGTGGACGGATGTGAAACAATGTGAAAGACGAGAGTTCATTATAGGAAGTGTATTTATGACCTGTTTTTAAATGACTGTCTTATGTCAAAAATGCTGGGGAAGCATTTTGACCATCTTGTGGATGAGGTCGTGGGAGACATAACTGATAAAGTTGCAACAGCTGACGGAGAGTCAACGGAGGATGTCTCACATAGCAAGGTCGGCCGAGGTCTTGACTAGCCTCGGCTCGATTTAAATGGTGAGCTTCCGGGACGGTGGATGAGGGACCAAGGAAGCGGCCTATGAGTGAAGCGCTAGGTGACCTCTTGCGAAGGATCCTAGAGGGTGCTGACCATACGGTGCTCAGGCTCTGGGTCGTCGAAGATACCCACACGTGCGTCGGGAAAGATATTGGAACAAGGAGTAAGAGTTGTTTTCTGAAATCGGGCATGGGTCTGGTTGATTGACCTTGCTGGTCCTCAATGGATGAGTCCATGGCCTTTTTATATGGATCTGTTGGTTGATCTTGCATGCTCTCCAAAAAGCTCAATTTTTTTGATATTTACCCACCCAACATAGTCAACGACAATGGAGCCGAATTCTCTACCCTCAAGGATGCAGGTTAAGCCAGATAGGTATAACAAGGTGGATATGCACAAAGTATACATATTACATAGGGGTGAGACAGATGATTAGTTGGATATGCACAAAGTATATAGATTGCATAGGGGTAAGAAAGATGATTGGGCAAGCATGATCCACAAGGACCTCACTCACTACCTCAACAAAAATGGAAATCAAATGGTAAACCTACCTCACTCACTACCTCAACAAAAATGGAAATCAAATGGTAAACCTACCTCCTCACACAAGTGCTAAGCCATGCTATTGAGATTCCCTCATTAGAAGGTCACCCCCAAGAACCCAAAACACTCCCCCTAGACAAAGAGGAATTGAGAAAGCGATTGGTAAAACATTCAACGGTCATAGCGGAGACAAAGGAGTTGATGGTGCATCTTGGATTGGGCTCCCCAAAACAGGAAAAGAACAAGAGAGTAGACCACCCCCTGACTCCTTTCAGTTTTCTCGCCCCACCACCATCAACCTTAACTCATGCAGAGGAGCAAGAAACTACCACAGAGGTGAAGTTTGTAGTACTCCACCACCACCACCTTCTCCATATCCACAAGAACCTGCTACCACCTTGGATGTCCCTGAAGAGGCCAGTCTCCCTGATGTGCCAATCCAAAAGCCTAAGGAAGTATATGGCCAACAAGAAAGCCTTCCTTTGCCCCATAACAACAAGCCTAAATGGTACCTCCTTGGGATTTTGTTGACTTGTTCGAGTTACAAGACCTCATTGCTCGCATCAAAACCCGATCCTCAGCTGAAATATCTTCATCCAAAAAACATGCATGAACAGAGAGTATTCTAATAAGTTCTGGCAAGGAGGTGGAGACGACATCAATGCAGCAAAAGAGGGAAGAAGAGCAGAAAGAAGAGGATTCTTTTAAGCCGCTTCTCATCCAATTACAAGACATGGACATAATAGCTAGAAACGTGACTCTCCATGAGCTAGAGAAAGGACTTTTGTAGTACCTGCATCCCAAGTACAACACAATGGAAGAATACTTAAAGCAAGGTGAAAGGGAGGATTATGAAATGGAGGCTTATGTTTCAGATCTTAGCATCCTCTTAGCTCAAATGATGGAACAAAACTTCCACATGCAAGCCTCCACCAATTGCATGCTTAATGCACAAGTAATGACAAAGAGAGGCGGGTCACTAAGGAGGCTGAGCAAAAGAAAAAAGAGTTATTAGATGCAAACCATTCCCTCACCACACAAGTCCAAATGCTCCTCGAGCAGTTGGAGTCCTAGAAGCAAGAAGTGCTAGATGAAACATCACATAATACAAAGCTACATATCCAAGTGGATAGCCTTGCCGAATAACACAAGCTCAAGGTCACTAAGTTGTAGGCAAAGGTATACACTCAAGTGTTGGATGTACAGGAAAAGCTCACAAATGGGAAGAATAATCACCATGCCATGGAAAAAATATTAGAAGAGAAAGAGAAGAAATTAAAGGCTACAGAGACATGCTTAAAAGCACACATTTTCAGCCTTGGAAGAACATCTAGTGCAAGCTAAAGAATATATGAAATCAATAAGAAGTACAAAATCTAGGCCAAGGACCTCAAAGAATCATTGCAGGGCTTGTAGGTAGAAAAGGTGGAAATGTTCTCACACTTGAGCAGACAAATTCTAGATGCGCATATAGCAAGTCATCTCACACTTGAACATACAAATTTTGTATGCATACAGTAACATCAGGACTACATGCTAAAGTGGTTATGCTCTTAAAGGAAAAGGATTCCCTTGAAGCCCACCCAAAAAAGGAAGCTGGATTAGCCAAGGCCTTGGCCAACCACAAAGCTCAAGTCACTACTATTATCCAACAACAATTCCATCAGCGTAGGAAACTCACAATGGGAAAGGATGATGATACTTACAATGGAAAGGGTAGCCCTCTGGCTGACCTTTCAGTGGTTCCTCGGGCCCCTACTTAGACCTTCACCCTGTTTTTATTCACTCTTTCTATCAATGTAACATTAATCTCAATTAGAAACTAACACAACAGGATCTGCTTTAATATAACAAAATACTACACGTTATGCTGACCCCAGAGTCATCATGGGATGTCAAACTAAATAAGAGTCAATAAATTTATATATACCACTAGCTTCTTCTACTCAATTGTGCTTAGCTTAATCCATTCCACTAGCTTTAATGAGGGTGAAGAACTACTTGAAATAATGAAACCCGCTAACATTAATTCATTTATTGCTCCCTTCCCCAAAATACAACAAAGCCTTGACTTGATGCTTCAACATGGGTGGGTAGATGCCTTGGTGGATACTCACCAGCACCTTATCCTCCATAATAGTAAAATGTATCATCCTAAAACATTTTGATGTCATTTGTGCACATCTATGTATCTTATT
Source organism: Cibotium barometz (assembly GCF_041138505.1). Lineage (NCBI taxonomy): Eukaryota > Viridiplantae > Streptophyta > Polypodiopsida > Cyatheales > Cibotiaceae > Cibotium > Cibotium barometz. The sequence continues at coordinate 31,965,967 of NC_141091.1, forward strand.
AATACCATTAGTATATGAATTTGAATAAGTGCACATAGCATACCCCTCATTCCCTAACCTCATTCCCTAAGGAAGACCTATCCTCACTTCACGATTTCTTTATAACTAAAAAACCACCGCCAACTTCCGATGACGGGGATAGGGATAGAAAAGAGTTGAACACTGAGAATCCTCACTTTGGATCACCTTCCAAGTTTTTTGAAGCAAAAAGCAATCATGTTTTCAGTAAAATCTACTAATCTCACCCACTTGGTAAAGGAATTCGACATTGAACTCTTCTAATGAAATGTCACACTCTTAATCATGCACTTAAACATATGGTTTGATCAAAAATCAAAATTTTCAAACGTAAAATTTCCTTCGTAAAAAATATACTACATATGGCATGTCCCAAACTTGGAAAGGTAGATAGTACGATCATAAAATGTTAATAACTTCCTTGTTTTAACTCCAGTTCCATCCCACTTTGCACACAAGGAAGTCATGCAATGGAGATCTTAACTTGATTTATTGAGTAATTTTTGCATGTAATTTCTATTTTAAATTAATTATTATATATTTTAAAAGTATACAAAAATAGTATTTTTTTTGTACAACACATCTTTATATAAAAAATTATGTATTTCTACTTGATTTAATGATCCAAGGATAGAAAATTATGTGGATACTATGACCATATGGTGAAAGTTCATTCTTAAGGGTTAAATTTTCTGAGATCTCCATTGGAAATTTACTTCAAAGTCTTAGAGTAGCTAAATGTACATAGTAAATTAATTATAGAAATTCATTTTTATGTAATGCAATAATTTTATGTGAGTAAGTAGTGCTAATCATGATGAATCTATAGAAAATGATTTGGTTTAATTTGAGTAAGGAAAGGTCTATTTTCATCCATTTTATGTGAAAATAGCTCTACTTGAGTAGTTTCTTCCCTTCCAAGCCTAAACCCAAGTCTAACTAGGCTTGGTAAAGCAAGTTAGGTAATGTACCAAACTTAGGTGGAGACCCCTAAGGTGTCCATGCATGTGGCCACGTATCTAACATGTCACCTACACATGGCATGCATTCCACCTCAACGTGCCATCTCAATGTGCACCTCATCACTATGCTAACTCATTATTAATGACATGTCATGCCATCTCACTATGCCAACTCATTATTAATGACATGGCATGCCACGTCGTTAGATGCCATGTCTCATGCATTAACACATCATCAAGGAGGGAAAGTTGCAACCTCACTTAAATTACCACATCATTAGTTTATGTCATCAAAACATCCACCATGGATATATCATATCATTCTGAGTTGGTGCCATTTTACACACACGTGTATGCCACATCATCATTTTGCTATGCCATGTCATCAACTCCAGTTTCCATGTCATCATCACCTCCCATGCATGGTTGCATCCATTCATAGTTTCATATACATGTAATATATATATATATATATATACATACATATATATATATACATACATACATATATATATATACATACATATATATATATATATACATACATATATATATATATATATATATATATAATTTCTAGATAATCCATGCATATATATGTGAAATACTCTTATGATATTTAATTTTTTTAATAAAAATATAAATCAATTAAAAAAATATATTTTTACATCTATATGGTTTCTTAAAAAAAGATATTTATTTAAAATACATAGACTTTTAAGGCACGTTTTTAATTTTGAAAAATTTTAATTTAAAAAATAATATATATAAATTAAATAATAAATTATTTTATTAAAATACATTTTATTTATTTTTTAAAATTATTACTTTAAATAGTTTTTTAATATATTATATCAAAATCCTCTCCATTTTAAAAATCTAGCCAAAGATATCATACAGATTTAATTAAAAAGATATATCTATTAATCCATAATCATCTAATTGAATAATGAAAATGTTATCTTATGAATATCCAATATGGTCCCAATATAATACAAGATAAGAGAGTGTTGTTTCCTACAAATGCACACACTTCTATTCTCATTTCATTCAATCATAGCTTGGTGTCTAGTCTTCATAGCATTTTGTAGAGAATGGGCTCATAAAGTCGTAAAATTAATAAATCTCATAGGAGTATGCCAACGGGTAGCCGCTAATGTTGGTGCCCACTACCCTCACCTCCTCCACATAAGCCTCCTCCACCACTCCCTACTATGGTCCCCTTGGTTTGGTTGAAGCATGTGAGCTTCCTCCTCTTCCTCCTCCTCCTCCTCCTCCACCTCCTAGTGAGAGTGTGTATGCAAGAGCCACAATAGGTAAGCCAGCCATACGTCGTTGTGTGTCCAAGATCATTCGTAATTTTTTTCAAGATCTCACTCCCTTGTCACAATCTGTTATTCTCACATCCCGTATAGACCATCCTCACCTAGCCAAGTGTAGGGCTATTACTTAGTGCCACATACTCTTAGAGGCGGTTCTTTAAGGAGGCAAAGTTTAGATGCAAATGATGCTAGGGTATTGTGGGCTTCTAGCGGTCATGCTCCTAGGTGTAATTGTTTAATTAATGATAGCACCAAGGAACTTCTAGAGAAAAATTAGGAGGAGAATCGTAGAGCTTCGCCAATGTTCCAAAAAGCATTACAAAAAAGAGTCTCAAAGGGTGTGTTCATCGAACATGGAGCTTGATTTCTTGAGGTCACTGAAGCTGAGTTATATACTCATTTTGTGGAGGCATGCCCTTACATCAAGATTGGCCAAAGATCTTTTGAGCGATACAAGCCATGGTTTCTATGCTACTCTTGAAAATTGGTCCTTTCCAACATACTACAACTAAGTGTGGTCCGATGGTGCCCAAACTTTGCAAAAGTGTATATGTTCACCCCACCCTCACTCATTCAATTTTGGTCACCATTAGACCACATTTGGTTGCAATGTGCAATGGAAAGGCCAAATTTTCCTGTGGCCTTAGAGAACCCCCTGAAAATTGGGTCTTTCCAATGCACATTGCGGTCCAATGGTGACCAAACTTTGCAAGAGTGTTGTGTTGATGACATCATCACTCTTGAAAATTTTGGTCACCATCAGACCACATTTGGTTGTAATGTACATTGGAAAGGCCCAATTTTCAATTTGGTGCGACCTTAGAGAGCGCCTTCTAATGCACGTTATAATGAACTATGGTCTTGGATGGTGAATAAACTTTGTAAGAGTGTATATGTGGACCCCACCCTCATTCTCATAAAGTTTGGTCACCATCGGATCACATTTGGTTGCAATGTGCATTGGAAAGGCCCAATTTTCAATGTGTTATGGCCTTATAGAACCCCCTGAAAATTGGGCCTTTCCAATGCACACTGCACCCAATCGTAGTCCAATGGGGACCGAATTTTCTAAGAGTGTATATATGGACCCACCCTCACTCTTGCGTTGGTGACAATAGGACTATCCAATGTGTATTGGAAAGACCCAATTTTCAATGCGTTGTGGCCTTAGAGAGCCCCCTAAAAATTGGGCCTTTCTAACGCACATTGCAACCAAATGTGTTCTGATGGTGACCAAATTTACAATGGTGAGGGTGGATTCCACATATATACTCTTGCAAAGTTTGGTCACCCACCATCAGACAACATTTGGTTGTAATGTACATTAAAAAGGCCCATCTTTCAATGTATTTTGGCCTTATAGAGCCCCTTGAAAATTGGGCCTTTCCAATGTACATTGCACCCACACATGTAACCAAAACTTGTAAGAGTATATATATGAATCCCATCCTCACTCTTGTAAAGTTTTATCACCATCAAACCACATTTGTTTGCAATGTGCGTTAAAAAGGCCCAATTTTCAATGTGTTCTTGCCTTAGAAAGCCCCTTGAAAATTGGGCCTTTCTAATGCACATTGCTACCAAATGTGGTCCGATGGTGACCAAAATTTAGAAGAGTTATATATATACCCCACAATCACTCTTGTAAATTTTGGTCACCATTGGACCACATTTGGTTGCAATGTGCATTGGAAAGGCCCAATTTTCAATGTGTTGTGGCCTTAGGGAGCCCCCTCAAAATTGGATCTTTCCAATGTACATTGCAAACAAATGTGGTCCAATGGTAACCAAACTTTATAAGAGTATAGACCCCACTCTAACTCTTGCAAAGTTTCATCACCATCAGACCACATTTGGTTACAATGTGCTTTGGAAAGGCCCAATTTTCAATGTGTTGTGGCCTTAGAGAGCCCCCTAGAAATTGGGCCTTCGGTACGCACATTGCACACATGTGGTTTGATGGTGACCAAACTTTGGAAGAATGTATCTGTGGACCCCCCCTCTTAAAAATTTTTGTCACCATCGGACCACATTTTTGTACAAAAGTGCATTGGAAAGACCCAATTTTCAATGTGTTGTGGCTTTAGAGAGTCCCCTAAAAATTGAGTCTTTGGTACGCACATTGCACACAAATGTGATCAAATGGTGATGAAACTTTTCACTCAAGAGTGTATATGTGGATCCCACCCTCACTCTTGTAGAGTTTGGTCACCATCAAACCATATTTTTGTGTAATGTGCATTGGAAAAGCCCAATTTTCAGTATGTTGTGACCTTAGAATCCCCCCCTGAAAATTGGGTCGTCTTTGGCATGCACATTACACAAAAATGTGGTCCAATAGTGACCAAACTTTTCAAGAGGATTAATGTGGACCCCGCCCTCACTCTTTCAAAGTTTGGTTACCATCATACCACATTTGGTTGCAATGTGCATTGGAAAGGCCCAATTTTCAATATGTTGTGGCCTTAGAGAGCCCTCTGAAAATTGGGCCTTTCCAATGCACATACCAAATGTGGTCCAAACTTTGCAAGTGTGTATCGTCCCTCTTGAAAATTTTTGTCACCAATCAAAACACATTTGAATGTAATGTGTGAGCTAAAGGCCCAATTTGGAGAGGGCTCTCTAAGGCCATGACACATTGAAAACCGGGCAAATGGCACAAAAATTAGAACTAAATATGCTGCTCCGATGCTAACCAAACTTTACAAGTATATATGTGGAGGTCACCCTCACTCTTGAAAAGTTTGGTCACCATCAGAGTATATTTAGTTATAAAATGGGGGCTAAACATCCAATTTCGAGGGAACTCTTGCAAAGGTCATGACACATTGAAAAGCAGACAAATGAAATGCACATTACCATCAAATATGCTATGATGGTGGACCAAACTTTAGAAGTGTATACATGGACCCAACCCTCACTCTTGCAAAGTTTGGTCACCATTGGAGTACTCTTGGATGAAGGCCCAATTTTGAGAGGGGTCAATAAGGCCACAACATATCGAAAATCGGGCAAATGGCAGCACAACGTAATCCAATGAACTCCGATGATGTAAGTGTGTATATATAGACTTCACCCTCACTCTTACAAAGTTTGGTCACCATCAAAGTAGTACATTTGGTGACAATGTGTGCGCCGTGGGCCAAATGTGCTCCAATGGTGACCAAACTTTACAACTATGTATATGTTGACCCACTCTCACTCTCAGAAAGTTTGGTCACCATTAGAGCACATTTGGTTATAATGTGTGAACCAAAGGCCCAATTTCAAGGCGTCTCTCTAAGGCCATGACACATTGACGGTGTCAGGTAAAAATTTGAGAAGTGTTTTGGGCTTGTGTACATATGGGATGCATGGTATGCGAATAAACTTTGCCCTGAATGCCTTGGCAAATATACAGAGTGGGTGGTTTTATGTTTTTTTTACGAGCTCTTGGTGATGCCTTCATGTGAAAGTATTACGGGAACCCCCAATGTGATGATGGTTGGTCAATCTAGGCTGATTTTGGATGCAGAGATGGCGCTCCATTTTTAGCAAGCATGTGATGATGATCGGCAAAGCATGGCACCGACTGCAATGGTCGGGTTTTGATAATTATGATGCTGCTGATTACGAGCTGTGGGCAGATATTGCATTGTTTTGGAAGTCGTGGATGCCGTATGTCCAGGTGAAGCATAAGGAGCTGCCAGCCCTCTTAGTATTGTGTTCAGCTTGAAAAAGACCACGTGGAGGCTAGCTTTGTTGCCAACGCATTTGCCAGCGTGAAAAGAATATGCTAGAAGGTTGGCGAAGCGTGGAGAGCAAACAGGGAAGTGTGGAGTTGCCGCCTTGTGTGAAGGAAAGGGGACCTCTCTTGGGAGCATGCAGAGCTATAGAGAGGAGAGCTGCAGCGACTGCTGGTCGCAACACACAGAGAAGCTGGGCGACGTGGAGGGCTAGCGCTGGCTGCAAGCGAAGCCAGAGGGGCAGCAAAGAGGAGAAGCGGTCTAGCGAGCGCGACTGGAGGCTGCTAGCGATGAGGAGAGAGAAGCCGCTCTGCGGAGACAGACGGCTGGCGACTCTGTGAAGAGATGGGCTGATGGCGTGGGTGAAGCCGTGGTGGCTGGCGGCGACGACTGGGCTTGTATGAAGTGTGGCTGGGCTGGATGCAAGAGAAGGAGGGTGCTGCATTGAGAAGTTGGTGTTGGTGTTGAAGAGATCGTGCAGAGGCTAAGGAGCAGGGAAAGCTGCAGAGGCTTTGTAATTGGCAAAGCTGCTGGTCGTGACACAGAGAGAGAGAGCTGCTGAAGTCGAGGGTTGCTGGGGCGCCCTTTGAAGAGAGAAGTGGCCGGTTTTTGTGTGGGTGGCGACTGCAGGCAGAGAGTGGATGCTGACCACAGAGAGAGCCTTGGGTGTTGTTTGTTGGCTGCTGCAGTAGAGATGCTGATGTGTGGGCTGGAGACAGGTGGGGCTCGCCTACAACACTTGGCAGGCAGCTGGAGAAAGAGTCGACGGGATGCAGAGGAAGTTGAGGGTTGCTAGTGGGCGCCCTGTGAAGAGTGAGACAAGAAGTGGCAGGCAGTGAAGCCGTGAAGGAGGGACAGCAGTTTCGCCGAGAGTGCGGAGCAGAGACCGGGAGAGAGGCTTGGTTGTCAGACGCAAGGGTGAATTCCCTTGGCAGTAAATCCAAGCCAGAGTCTTGGTTTTTGGTGTAATTGCTGAGTTTGTTTAAAGTGTGGTGAAGATGGGACTGGATTTCCCAAAGTTTATGATGTGGATGGTGCTGTGTATGTTTTTGCTGAATGATCATTGTCTATCGTGGTTTTGAGCTATCTTTCTGGTGTGGGTGGGTGGTGAACAGTGAGAAGTGTTCCAGCCGGTGGCTGGTGGTGGCCCTGTTCGTGTTAGTATTTTCAAAGTTTGGGAGGTGAAGGGCTATAGAGGCATGGTCTTTTTTCTTGTTTTCACCTCACATGCTTTCTGGTGCCCCCACTGAGGAGAGTTCAGGTATATTTCTCTTGCCTACGAGGGTGTATGCCCCAGAGTAAGAGATTGAAGGAAGGTGTTTCTAGTGTTTTTCTTTGGTTTGAAGGTGAAGCTTGGGGATCAAAATGATGTCGTATCCGGAGTTTCTTGGTGGTCCTAATGAAGATGTAGCAGATTTTCTTGAAAGGATGGAGGTTGCATGCATAAGAAATCACATCAATGAGCCGGTACAGGTATTGCGGTTGCTGAATATCTGCTTGAAGGGGGATGCAAGGATTTGGTACAGAGCTTATGAGGAGTCATTGAAGGATGCAAGGATGCTGAGCCACGCATCCCAATGACTGAGGATGGATTGAAGACTGCACTTTTGAACAGGTTTAAGAAGATTGAGGATCCAGATAGAGTTTGGCATGAAGTGCAGGGGTTGATACAGGGTGAATTGGAGCCAATTGATGATTATGTGAAGAAATTCTCTTTGCTATGGGAGACTTTGTGCAAGGCTTTGGGAGAGGATCAACTACCTCCGGACATGATGAAGAAGGATCGTTTTATTGCAGGATTGAAAGGAGGCATTCGCTGGAAGGTTGAATTAAAGAAGCCCAGGTCTTATGAGGATGCGGTGGAGATAGCCAAATCAAAGGATTGGAAATTGCAACGGCGGATGAACAAGCTGGGGATGGTTCCAATGGCAGTAAGGCCTGAAATGAGAAGGGTAGAAGTGGTACCGATGAGAGCTATGCTGGAAAGAGTGCAACCGACAGAAGTTCAGGTGAATAATGTCACACCATAGGGGACAAAGGTGGCACACCCACAGCTGTTACAGCTTCTGATGAAGGGCTTAAACAAGACATGAGGCAAATGGTGGATTGTATGAAGAATTTGAGTTTGAAGATGATGGAGAACACAGGTGGTGGACGTGGCCGAGGCAGAGGTTATAATCAGGAAGGAGTTGAAGGTCAGACAGCAGGCTATGGAAGTGGCCGTGGTTTTGGCAAGGGTAGACGGTTTATTCCTACATGTTGGAATTGTGGTGAACTTGGACATCTAAGTACAGATTGTGATAAGCCTCAGCGAATGGGGGGTAATATGTATCCCTTACCCTCTCAGATTCCCAATAGGGCAAACTGATTATGGAATTGAAATTAGAGGTGAAGCAGGGACCAGTGGGTTGACAAATGAGGAGAAGGGTAAAACTAAGGTGATAGATGTAGTCACCCTTGAGAAGACAAAGGAGACAGAAGGTGATGTGATGCCTTTGGGGAAACGGACGCCACAGGAAAGGGAAAGCAGGGATGCTGCAAGGCCTAGCAAGAAGAAAGGTAAAGTGAAGGAAGGAGGGGATGTAAAGGTCAAGCAGAAGCGGAAGTCTCGTAGGAAATTTCAAGTGACTGATTTTCCACTAGGGGTTGGGCAAGTTACAATTTGCAAAGTGTTGATGATACGACCAGTAGCACCACTACTAGTGAGGGAACAGAAGACACTTCATCCAGTGAGGAGGATGCAGACATGGATGCCCTGGTTATTGATGAGAAAGTGCTTGGTGATGAGGTTGCCCAACAAGAAGAGGCCATACAGGAAGAATGCGAGGAAGTACAAGTGAATCATGAGCAAAGGTATGCATGTGATATGAAAGAGTATGCTTTTGAGTCTTTGGATAATGAACCTTTGTGGGATGAGTGGGATATAGAGAGTCTGCAGGATGATGAACTTGAGTTGGAGTTGGATGACCAGATGTGCATTAATGTTAAGAAAGCTACAAGCAGAATTGATGCTATGAAGGAAGAGCAACACCAGAAGACTATGAATAATGTTGATGCTATGGATGAGATTATGGAGGCTGTGATAGATGAATTTCTTATTGTCCTTGATAAAGATGAGCATACAGGAACTGAGGTGGATGCTTTCGGAATGGTGCCTTTTGAAGTGAAGTTTGTTTTGCCTGTAGTGGTTGGCTTTGACGGTGATGCTTCTTATGTTAATGGACAAGAGAGTGCTTTGGGGCAACAGGTTATGGAGTCTTGTTCTTTGGGATGTGAACAACAGGTCTTTTTTGATGAAGCTTTCATCAGTTATTATCCTCAACAGGAGTTATTTCATTGGTTCTCCAATATTAGTGTTGACCATATCAGTGATTTTGTAATTGAGATGAGGCAGGATGGTATGTATGTCAAGAGCTTTGTTTCCAGAAGTTCTTATGTTATGTTGTGGGATGTGGGATGGCAAACTATGCCTTTGGAAGATGACAGTGTTTCTCTGATCATATGGAATAGAGATGTTTTGGTTACCTTGTATGATGCTCAAAGGATTGACGGAGGGAAATGTGGTCATATGCTTTTTGCTACTGATCATGAATGATTCAGCAGGCTAGGGGTTGGGCAAAGTATGTCAGGTAAAAATCTGAGAAGTGTTTTGGGCTTGTGTACATATGGGATGCATGGTATGCGAATAAACTTTGCCCTGAATGCCCTGGCAAATGTACAGAGGGTGGTTTTATGTTTTTTTTTACGAGCTCTTGGTGATGCCTTCATGTGAAAGTATTACGGGAACCCCCAATGTGATGATGGTTGGTCAATCTGGGCTGATTCTGGATGCAGAGATGGCACTCCATTTTTAGCAAGCATGTGATGATGATCGGCAAAGCATGGCACCGACTGCAATGGTCGGGTTTTGATAATTATGATGCTGCTGATTACGAGCTGTGGTGGGCAGATATTGCATTGTTTTGGAAGTCGTGGACGCCGTATGTCCAGGTGAAGCATAAGGAGCCGCCAGCCCTCTTAGTATTGTGGCCAGCTTGAAAAAGACCACGTGGAGGCTAGCTTTGTTGCCAACGCATTTGCCAGCATGAAAAGAATATGCTAGAAGGTTGGCGAAGCGTGGAGAGCAAACGGGGAAGTGTGGAGTTGCCGCCTTGTGTGAAGGAAAGGGGACCTCTCTTAGGAGCGTGCAGAGCTATAGAGAGGAGAGCTGCAGCGGCTGGTCGCAACACACAGAGAAGCTAGGCGACATGGAGGGCTAGCGCTGGCTGCTGCCTGCAGGCAAAGCCAGAGGGGTAGCAAAGAGGAGAAGCGGTCTAGCGACTGGAGGCTGCTAGTGACGAGGAGAGAGAAGCCGCTGCGGAGACAGACGACTGGCGACTGTGTGAAGAGACGGGCTGACAGCGTGGGTGAAGCCGTGGTGGCTGGCGGCGAGACTGGGCTTGTATGAAGTGTGGCTGGGCTGGATGCAAGAGAAGGAGGGTGCTGCATTGAGAAGTTGGTGTTGGTGTTGAAGAGATCGTGCAGAGGCTAAGGAGCAGGGAAAGCTGCAGAGGCTTTGTAATTGGCAAAGCTGCTGGTCGTGACACAGAGAGAGAGAGCTGCTGAAGTCGAGGGTTGCTGGTGGGGCGCCCTTTGAAGAGAGAAGTGGCCAATTTTTGTGTGGGTGGCGACTAGCAGAGAGTGGATGCTAACCAGAGAGAGAGCCTTGGGTGTTGTGTGTTGGCTGCAGCAGTAGAGATGCTGATGTGTGGGCTGGAGACAGGTGGGGCTCGCCTACAACACTTGGTAGGCAGCAGCAGCTGGACAAAGAGTCGACGGGATGCAGAGGAAGTTGAGGGTTGCTGGTGGGGCACCCTCTGAAGAGTGAGACAAGAAGTGGCAGGCAGTGAAGTCATGAAGGAGGGACAACAGTTTCACCGGGAGTGTGGAGCAGAGACCGGGAGAGGCTTGGTTGTCAGACGCAAGGGTGAATTCCCTTGGCAGTAAATCCAAGCTAGAGTCTTAGTTTTTGGTGTAATTGAGTTTGTTTAAAGTGTGGTGAAGATGGGACTGGATTTCCCAAAGTTTATGATGTGGATGGTGCTGTGTATGTTATTGCTGAATGATCATTGTCTATCGTGGTTTTGAGCTATCTTTCTGGTGTGGGTGGGTGGTGAACAGTGAGAAGTGTTCCAGCCGGTGGCTGGTGGTGGCCCTGTTCGTGTTAGTATTTTCAAAGTTTGGGAGGTGAAGGGCTATAGACGCATGGTCTTTTTTCTTGTTTTCACCTCACAATGGCATGCACATTGTAACAACTAAATGTGCTCTGATGGTGACCAAAATTTGCAAGTGTGTATATGTGGACCCTACCCTTACTCTTGCAAAGTTTAGTCACCATTGGAGCACAAATGTGCAAGTCAAAGTGCCACCAAACAAATAGAGACCAAAAGAGACAAAACATGATTGAAGAAAAAGATATGTTTGCATATGTTTGTGTGCATGTGTGTGAATGTGAATGTTTGTGTGTATTATGTAGGTGCATATGAGTGTGTTTTTGAATGCATGTGCATTATAGAGGTACATGTTTTTGAATGCATGTGCATTATAGAGATACATGTGAGTTGTTGAGATATTAAGCTCAGCTCTAGTGCTACGAGATGGACATTGATGACTTGCCTAGGTGATAGCTTCCGCATCTACACCATTAACATGGTTGGTGAGATTATGGGTGATATGCAGCCAATGGGATGACAGGCTATGTGACAGTCATTTTGGATTACTAGAGACTGGCATAGTTATAGTGCCAGCTCATTTAGTCGAGTTTACATTATGGACTGACCTTTGTATGTTGTAGTAGTTGAGTACTAACCCATATAGTGTGTACTCTTATATTTATGTTATGTTGGTTGAGTAGAGAAGAAGATGATAGAAGAAAACTCAGCTACCCATCTCTCTCTTGTGTCTTGCTCTCTCTTGTATGTGTGTTTGCTTGGCTAGTGTTTGAAGCTCTCCCTCTCCCCGCATTCTCCCTATGGTATCAAAGCCTGGTTCGTGTGAGAGCTAAGGAGGCAAGCAAGAGGCAAGAACAAGCAAGGAAGGAAGCGGTACTACATGGGTAAGAGCACCATCATCTCTTTCCCCTTCTTGGTTTAGGTACAACACCCCCTTAGTAGCTCTCGAAGCTACACATCTCCGATTAAGGAGCCGTCTTTGCGGGAGCAGAGCTACAGGGCAGGGTATTTTTGACAGTTTTTTGGAAGTTCTAGTAGAGAACTATTTCTGCTCTAAATCTGGTTATTACAGTGCAGCAATGCATTTTGGAAGTGCAGACAGGGTTTGCACATGTATTGTTGATACTGGGGTGTATGTGCATGTCACATTTGGTGACACACAAGCTATGCTGAAGTACCGTTTTGTTGCAGCAGTTATAGGAGATACTACTATATTACAGGTTGCATACAGAAGTTGTCTGTTTGCGGGTTATTTGATTGCTGCAGGAAAACATGTATGATGGAATTAATCAGATTGTTAGTGCGAAGCTGGATAAGAATAACTTCCATGCCTGGAAATTTCGAATGACCAATTTCCTAATGGGTAAAGGATTTTGGGATTATGTAGAAGGAGACAATGAGGAGCCTCCAATGTTATCTGAGGAGAATGCCACTCCTACAAATATAAAGGCATTCAAGGATTGGAATCATGGTGCAAGGAAAGTCATGTACTAGCTTTCAATTAGTTTCATAGACACTATGATAGGACACATATAGGATGCAAACACTCCATCAGTTGCATGGCAGAATCTAGTTCAGATGTTCCATACTAACATAAAGGCAAGGAAGTTGCAGTTAAAGCAAGAGTTGCATACTATGGAAAAGAAAAGCATGTCCATCAATGAATATGCCTTAAAAATCAATGGCATTGTTGAATCCCTTGGGTCTATCAATGTATCAGTGGAGGATGATGATTTGGTGAGTGTCTGTCTAAATGGGCTTGGCAAAGAGTACAAGCCATTCAAGACCTCCATTGTTGTTTAGGGAGAACATTCCCAACTTTCGAGACTTGATATCTATGCTGATCATAGATGAAAAGGCTTTAGGTGAGGATTCTTCTTCACAAAGCAAGAACACATTAGAACATGCCTTCTACTCTATGCAGGTAGAGGCAGAAGTAGAGGTCATGGTCGAGGCCAAGGTGGTGGTTGATAAGGAAATCAAAATTCTTGACAACAACAGTCCAATGATTCACAACAGCAATCATCCAAAGGTGGAAGAGACTAGTCTAGAGGTAGGGGGATCCAAAGAGGCCGAGGTGGTTGGTAAAGAAATCAAAATGCAAATAGCATAGAGTGCTATTACTGTGGCAAACCAGGACACATGGCAAAGGACTACTACAAAAAGTAGAATGAAATTAAAAGTGGGAAGTTGCACCAAGGCAACTATGCATCATCTAGCAAACATGGATGTGATGATAAGAGTGAGCAACTATTTGTGATGCAGCACATGCTCAGTTCCATAATGGGGGATGTATCAAGATCTCAAGATATATGGAATGTGGATTCTGGCACCTCTAACAACATGACTAGTCATGCTGAGTGGTTTAGAGATATGTAAAAAATGGAAAAACCAGGTTATATAGAAACAGGTGATGATACTGTGCATCCCATTTGTAAGATTCCTCCCCAACCCCTCAAGATGTCCAGTTTCTTCCCCCATAATCAATCCCCTTTTCAGAATAATAAAAGATCTTGTTTCTACTTGTTTTGGCCTAGAGAGAGAAAATGTTCTAGAGAGAGAGGCAATTCAGTTTTTAGATATCTTTAGATGAAAAAAGTATCCCTTATTAAAATAAATTCCCCTGAAACAGAAGTTTAAAAAGAAATTCCTAAGGTGCATTAGAAATAAATTATAATGTGCACAAAAGACCTTAGCCTAAGGGCCCCTGTTTTCAGAAAATTTTGGATTAAGGTCCTAACAAAGGTTTGACAGGCCAATAAGATTAATCCAAATGTAGGGAGGAGATAAATTGAAGAATACAAGAAACCCCCCCCCCCCAAAATGAGTAAATGCTCACATAAGATGAAGAGTGGACTAAGGACCACAGAAAAGAATTAAAAAACTGAATTTTGACACCTCAGTGTGGGGATCTCCCCTCATGAAGTAGGCGCCTTTTTCTCATCATTATCCCCAAATTTTTAATCAATAAAATGAGATATTTTCATCTCTCCTCTCTCGTGTTTCAAATCAAGATCCAAAAAGTAAGCTGAACTGACCCAGAAATGGTCAAAAAATTGACCAAACTGATCTGGAAAATTCTAGAATCAGTTTGCTTGGTTAGAGGCTCACTTTTTCCTATAAATAGAACCCTCCCCCTTTTGTAAAAGCTTAATGGTGTTTATGCACTGTTACTCTACTCTCCTGTCCTGAGCCATCTACATTGAATTTTTTAATAATTCAATTGTTTTTGGCCTAATCCACTATTGCTTCAAACAAGAGCAGAACCCTCAATCCCTCAAGCCAAAGGATAGCTTACAAGCTCCATGTAAGCTAATTTTCTTACTTTTTTTTATGAATTTTAATGAAAAATCTATGGTTTTCTTGATTTTTATGTTTTGTAAATGATTGAATTAAATTCAAATGCTATGCCTTTGATAAAAAAGGCCACCCCCTTCTCTTCTTTACATTCTAACCTTTCTTAATCCTAGAAAGGTTAACTAAGTGATTAATTCAAATGCTATGCCTTTGATAAAAAAGGCCACCCCCTTCTCTTCTTTACATTCTAACCTTTCTTAATCCTAGAAAGGTTAACTAAGTGATTAATTAAACTCTTCTTATTGAAAGATAAAAATGAGAAATGGTCAGCCATATAAAGGAGGTTATGGCAAAATTTTCTAAAATTTTGTGAAAAAGAAAGTTTGTTTTTATGTTATTCCAAAAGAGTAATTCCCACCATTTTTGCATCTAAAAGAAATATTCTAATTACTCCATGTATATATTCACCTATGAATATGCATGTATATCACTGATATTAATTATTAAAATTGATTTCTATGCATAGAAAGATGCATAAAGGGAATTTTTTTATTATAAAAGTGTTATTCTTATTAAATTTGATTTCTATGCATAGAAAGATGCATAAAGGAAATTGTTTATTATAAAAGTGTTATTCTTATTAAATTTGACTTCTATGCATAGAAAGATGCATAAAGGAAATTTTTTTATTATAAAAGTGTTATTCTTATTAAATTGATTTCTGTGCATAGAAAGATAAAGGAATTTTTTTATTATTATAAAAGTGTTATTCTTATTAAATTTGATTTCTATGCATAGAAAGATGCATGAAGGAATTTTTTTATTATAAAAGTGTTAATCTTATTAAATTTGATTTCTATGCATAGAAAGATGCATAAAGGAAATTTTTTTATTATAAAAGTGTTATTATTATTAAATAGCAATCGAGAATCCAATGCACGAAGGGGGCAGAGGGGTCTCACAGCTGGTATCAGAGCGCTGTTGTAAACCTACGAAAGAGCAACAAAAATTGCCTAAAATTTTAAAGTAAATCTGGGAAATAATATTTTCACTTGTTAAGATTATGTTTGAAATGAACTTCATAAATTGAAAACTCATAAATTAAACTGGATTTTTAGATGGGTACCCCAAATCTGTCTAGCATTCCTGGACTCTCCCAGAGTCAGGATATGATCGCCTTTGGCTTCAAAAATCTCATCAACTCCGCTACGACCCGAGGAAGCAGAGTGAGACTCGCTCGTCACTTTGAGGATCTACACTTTCCTGATCCAATAGAGCGACGTCAGCATATGTGGTTCTATAGAGAGCGAAGTATTCGCGTCAATACCAATCAACGACAGAGACTCAGACAGAATATCTCGCTAGCCATGATCTTGATAAGGCTAGGAGTTATTCATTATGTACAACTCTATAATCACTCACCCCGGAATTTTAGAATTTCTTGCCGTATTTTTAGACTTCTTAGCCGCTTTATTCCTAGGAGAAGAGTTATAGCACCATTATCAGTGATGAATCGTGTATATTATAGCATGTCTCCATCGTAGTATCGCCTTTTTTATGCGTACGCGATTGAGGCAGTGACTTTCGGAGCCGAGACGCTCTATGTATACATCAAAAACTTTTGATAATAAATGATGTTTTGTAAAAGATTCTAAATTATTTTCATGGTTGTGAATATTGGTTAATAAAATTATCAGAGTGAATCTTGTTTTCAAGAATTATGATGGAATATTTATTTGTTTAAGAAATAAATCTCAAAAATTAAAGTCATAAATCTTATGACAAAGTTAAGTTGACAAACATATCGTTTTGTCAGAATCATGAGGCGCACGGGCCATGGTAGGCAGCTGGATCCTCTTATCGATGTGATAAAGAGTTAGGTACGGACGTTCGTAAAGCCCTGCACCAATCCCAACCTGGTCCCTTAAAGGGTGAAGGGGAACAATTAGGAGAATTAGTGGAAAAATGGATCGAGGCAATGGAAAAGTATTTTGATGTAACCGGTTATAACGAGAAGAGCAAGATGGCTCTCGCCAGATTGAAAATTATGGAAACGGCCAGGGTCGCATGGAGGAACCATTGCGAGATAAACCATCTCTCGACTGAAATACCCAGACCTGTTTAGATCTTAAAACTTACCTCAGGAGGTTATGTCCTCCAGGCTTCCTGGAAACCAAAATGAATGAATTCTTGGAACTGAAGTAGGATAGCCGGATAATTGAAGAATACCATCAGGCATTTGTACATCTCCTCAAATATTCTCCACTTTTGGATGAAGAGCCACTGATGGTGGCCAAATTCATTCAAGGGATGAACGAGCCATTGGACACTTTAGTCAAAAAAGCCATTGGACACTTTAGTAAAAAATGCCAAACCAGTCTCAATGGTAGAAGCTATCAGAATGGCAAAGGACTTTGCCAAAGCATTTGTTGTTAAGGTCCTACTGAAGCCTGCACCCTCAAGCTTTAAAAGGTTCCAAACCCGAGGAAGTGCTTCAAACTTTCCACTCCCAAAGAGGCAGCAAGGCCCTAATCAGAATCAAGATGCTAGGAAATTCAGAAGTGAAGGAAGACCCTTCCCTCAGAACACTTTCTCAGGAGCCCCACCTCTTTCAAGGATTCAGAGGGATGAGCTTAGAAGTGAGAACATGTGTTTTGGGTGTTAGGGTTTCGATCACCAGCTTAAAGACTACCCGCCAACTCCTGCCATGTCAAGAGGACAGGGAAGTCAAGGACCCAGAGTACAGAGACCAGCCTCTTCGTATGAGTCAAATTAGGGTCCGTCTCGCTAAAATCAGGGCAATCCCAGGAGGACTCCAGCTCAATCATCTGCCTCTATTCAGAGTAATCTTCGAACTCCCTCCCAGAATTGGGGTAACCAAAGAGAAAGAGTTTCGCCCCAATCTACAACAGCCAGAACAGTTACGATAGCAGAAGTAGTAGAAGAGTGTTGGGATTCATCAACACAAACACAAATACAACAAGCAGACACAATTTCTCCACAAGAAACATGTTGATTAGGCGAAAATAGAAATTCAGACACAGCAGAAACTTAATGCGCAAACAGAAATTCGACAGAGCAAGGTCACACAAGAGATAAAAAATGTAGAAATCTGCTCCTTTCTCCCCCATATTACATTACTTTCCCTTCTTTTCTACCTTGCCCAAAAACGTTACTCTTTTTCCCAAAACGTTATTCTTGAATAACCGTTACATATCTTAACTTCCAAGATCCCAAGAAATTCATCATACATTCCTACCACCTTATAATTCCATATTAGCACATATCCGACTTACTAAATATCCGACTAAGCAACATTCAACCTAAGAGAACTATGCCTTCAACACATGGCACGTCCCGATAGTAGATTTCAAAGAAATCTGACGCGGATCCACATATCCCTTGATCAGCTCAAAATGTCAGACAAAAGTAAAATCATGCTGCTACAACATCACATCCCCTGCATCAACTTTCTGAGCATAGTAAAACAAAGCTGCCAAGTAAGCACAAAGCCTACTGTTAGTCTGAGTCTTCCTTTTGTCAGACACAAACACTTCACTGTACATCCTCTCATACAACCAGTGTGCCCAACTGACCTGTTCACCCTTCTCAGCCCAACATAGAGCAGCATAGTTTTCTTTTGACATATAATCAAATTTAAGAAGAAAACACAGCCTTTCCAAATACCACTTAAGCTGCTCCCTTCTTGCATAACTAACATTCTTCAACATATAATACTGTCTTCCACCCTCTCGAGGACCAAACTCCTTTTTCAAAGAGTCCTCACTGCACTTAGGTATAGGACCTTGTGAAAAACAGGGCAACTTCAACACTTCAGCAACAACAACTTCAGGAGTTAATACCACCTTTGAAGAAATCCTTCCTTTTATCTTCCTCAAAATCTCCACCTGTGACTTTGCATAGAGATTATTCCTCCATTCATCCCATGGCAAAGTACCAAACTCGTGCAATCCAATTTTCTGCAACCATGTGGCATTCCTATCCGCGTGAATATCAATTTTGAAACTGGCCAATCAAGATGTGGTGGTTTCCCTTGAAACTTCTTCAGCCTAAAACCATTGATTGGCTTCTCTACCCTTGTTCCAAAGACATCTGCCACAATAAAGGTTCCTCGACCCAAATCCTCCACAATCTGATAAGGTCCTTTATATCTAAGTGTCAACTTCCCTGGATGAGGTCCCAATCTAGAGTTGTACACCATCACCCAGTCACCAACCTGAAACACTTTAAATTTGACATTCATACTCACCCATGCATGTCGTCTCTTCTGGATCACCTTAGTGATATATGAACTGACCAACCTGTCTTCTTCCAACTACATCAGATATTTACTCCTGTGCTGAACTGACAATTTAGGAGACATCTTCTCAGCTATGATTCTAAGACTTGGCACCACAAACTCCATAGGCACCACAGCTTCTAATCCATACACCAATCTAAATGATGTCATCCCTGTTGTTACCTTAAAGGCTGTTCTAAAAGACCATAATGCTGAGTCCAATTTGTCATCCCAATCCTTATGATTGTCTGCCACTATCTTCTTCAAAATTCTAACCAATGTTTTGTTCGTACTTTCAGCCTGCCCATTAGCCTGAGGGTGGTAAGCTGTAAACTTTTTGTGCATAATCATATGGGTTTTTGTCAATTCATCTATCACCTCATTTAAGAAATGAGATCCCCTATCACTCACAAGCTCCACAGGACACCCAAACCTGGTCATTATGTTGTGATACAAGAACCTTGCAACACTTGAAGCTTTATTATCCTTCAAAGCTACAGCTTCTACCCATTTAGTACAATAGTCTATTGCAACCAAAATATACCTGCATCCTTTACGTGTTGTAGGCTTAACACGCCCCACAAAAATCCATCTCCCACTTCTGGAAAGGATCTAGTGGCAGAATAGGATGATCTGCCATTCTATCCTTATTATCTGGCTGACCAATCTTTTGACATATGACACACCTCTTAGCATACTCATGTGCATCCTTCAAAACTGTGGGCCACCACAATCCAGCCTGGAGAATCTTCTTTCCTATTATATCTCTTGAGAAATGTCCACCTGCTGCACCAGAATGTGCTTCTTGAATAACAGCATTCTGTTCAAAATCTGGAACACACCTTCTGATGACTTGATCAATGCCCTTCCTATATAATGCCCCTGCAATTACCAAAAAAGGTCTACTCTTCAAAGCAAACTTCCTCCTCTGATCTGTAGTAAACTCACCTGGAATAATGCCTTCAGTCAGAAATGTCAATAATTGGTCATACCAAGAATCCGACACAGCAGCCTGAACTTCAAATAATGAAGCATCTGGTAAATCATCATTCACTCCCACTGGTTCTTAACCTGTCTCTAACCTACTCAAGTAATCAGCAATGGCATGTTCTTTTCCTAGAGTATGAAGAATAATAAAATCAAACTCCTGTAATAACAACATCCACCTAGCCAACCTTCCTATTAGCAATGGCTTCTTGATTAGGTACAACAAAGCTTGGTGGTCAACATGGAAAATTACCCTATTTCCCAACAAATAGTGCCTAAATTTGTTCAAAGCATATACCATGCCCAATGCTTCTCTTTCAGTGACAGCATAATTCCTCTCAGCTGATGTGAGTACTCTGCTTGCATAATACAGTGGCCTAAACCAACCTCTGACTTTTTCCTACATCAACACTGCTCCTATGGCCACATCAGATGACACATCCACAAAGACATGAAAAGGCAAAGACCAATCCGGAGACTGTAGAACTGGCGCAACAGAGATCATCTTCTTTAAAAGTTGGAATGATCTTTCCTGAGGATCAGCCCAAACAAAAGCCACTTCTTTCTTAGTTAAGTGTGTTAGTGGTAAACACACATTAGCTAAATATCTGAGATACCTTGAATGCCACTTAATTTGACCCACATATCTCATCAACTCTTTAAAATTGATTGGAGCCTTTGCAGATTGGATGGCTTCAATCTTCTTTACATCAATGGCCATCCCTTCACTTGAAACCACATGACCAAGTAGTACCCCACTTCTAACAGCTATGACACTCTTGTAAGGATTCAGTGCCATTCTGAACTGTCTACATCTCTCCAAACATAACTTCAGATGCAGCAAATGCAAGTCTTTCTTGCCAAAAACCAAAAAATTATCCACAAAAACCCTCATAAAATCCTGCAAATATGGTTCAAATACCTTATGTGCCACAAAATTGAATGATGGTGGTCCATTCTTCAAGCCAAAACTCATTACTGTATACACAAATGCACCCCACTCAGTAATGAAGGCTGTTTTGTATTGATCCTCCTCAACAACTTTAATCTGATTATACCCAGAAAACCCATCCAGAAAGCTATACATTTCATGACCTACAACTGCATCACAAAATGGCATTGGAAAAGGATCAATAATAGTTGCTACATTAATAAAAAGCTAATGGTCAACTACCATGTGTAATATGAAATGCTTGTGGGACGTAGGAAGTCTTCAATTATTGCTCTTCCTTCGCGGTAGAGAGCCCACTTTCTAGCTTGGTGGGCTTCTCGAACTTAAGCAAGTTTTGCACTTTTGTTTTTGAGCTGCATAAGTGTAAGCTCGTCTGCTAGCCACAGCTTGGTGCCTTGGAGTGCCTTGGATCGTATCTATAGTCCACACATACTCTCAGCTTCCCATTCTTCTTAAGTACCACTATAATTGGAGACAACCATGACACCTCATTCACTGGCTGGATGAAGCCTACTGCCAACAACAACTTATCTATCTCCTCCTTAACCTGCTTTGCAAAACTAGGGTTCATTCTGTACCTTTGCTGCGCAACTGCATCTTTCTGCAAGTTAATATGATGTTGATGTAATGCAGGGTCTATACCTTTCACCTGAGAATACTCCCAAGCAAATACATCCATGTATTCTTGCAACAACTGTAACAACTCCTTCAAAAACTCTCCTTCAGCATGCATCTTTCTATGCATAAAAATCAAATTTAATAAGAATAACACTTTTTTAATAAAAAAATTTCATTATGCATCTTTCTATGCATAGAAATCAAATTTAATAAGAATAACACTTTTGTGATAAAAAAATTCCATTATGCATCTTTCTATGCATAGAAATCAAATTTAATAAGAATAACACTTTTGTTATAAAAAAATTTCCATTATGTATCTTTCTATGCATAGAAATCAAATTTAATAAGAATAACACTTTTATAATAAAAAAATTCCTTTATGCATATTTCTATGCATAAAATCCAAATTTAATAAGAATAACACTTTTGTAATAAAAAAAATTCCATTATGCATCTTTCTATGCATAGAAATCAAATTTAAAAAGAGTAACACTTTTATCCACATGGTGTAGAAAATGACTAGCCAATGGTCATGGGTTCATGCACTATTTACTATTCTTGATACTAGGAGCTATGCTGCATAAACATCAGGGTCTTCACTATACTCCCCTTTGAAATTTTACAATGGGACAAGGCCATCTTTCACACTTCTGACAACTATTTGGTTTGGGATTCATTTCTATGGGTGCCTCTTGATATGCCATGTCAAGGTACAATAAAGGTAGAGCTTCTAAGGGCTCTCTCTCTCTACACCTTCATCTCTTTCTTGATCTAACCTCTGATTTTCTCTCCTTAGTAACCTTCTATAGGATTGGTTTATTTTTTGTTTATCTATATACCCTTCCTTGCCTTTCATCATCTTCCTACCCTTACTAGTAGGTACTCTCGAAGGATTCACTTACAATAAAGGGGGGCATCACCTGTGTGCATGAACCTCCAGAAGCCCCCTATATATGGCGCTCATAAGACGATAACACCCCCCTATTTAAGTTTATAAGGATACCTTTAAAAATAGCTATGTCACCCCCTTCCTTATATCTATGTTTTTTCTCTAGCATTTACACACCCCCTCTCCTTAGATTAAAGTATGTTATTTTGAACCTTATTGAGAGAACATAAGTAATTCATGCATGCTACACCAAGAAATAGATGTTAAATCATCACTATAAATCACCACAACTTATTTGAATCGTTATTAAAGCATGTTGTGATCATTTCTTGATATCATTAGATCATTACCATACATGCAACATGAAAGTAAGTGCTACCAAGGCCCCCTCCCTCTAAATTAAATTTAAGATATTCACCTAAATACATGGCCCTTATGCCTCATTTCAAAAACCCCGATCTTGCACACTCACATTAATAGGTTTTTTTGTGTCCAAAGAAAATGCCCAAATGATATGTCCACATTACCCCAAGAAAATAAAATAAATCATTGATGTGTGGTTAGAAACCTTAGGAAAAGGAATTTCTACGTGGCCACTTTCTAGAAAATGAAAAATTAGCCGTTGGTTGTCCTAGCTAATAGAGGAAAAGTACACTTGTATGCAATAGAGAGGGGAGACTGTGAAAGAAGGGTGATAGTTGCGGGAAGCCATGGAGACTTGAGGCTAGAGCTAACATGGGAGGACGTCGAAAAGATGAAACTATATAGTTTGAGAAGTTTAAAGTGTGCTTAAGTGTCTTTCTGTGTTAGATGGAGACCAGGGGACATGAGCTGAGTGTATTGGTGCCCTGATTTGGTGGTTGTGTTGGGTTGTGGTGCAGTAGGTGATAGTTCTTCCTCACGGTGGTGTGATTTGGATGGGCTATAGAGGAAGGTTCTCCTAAACACTATTCATTGTTTTGGTGCTACCTCCCACCTGAGGAAGGCTTTGAAGCACCCTATTAGTATGTTGTAGGTTTGAGAGTTTTCAAAAGAGCAGATGGTAGCCATGCTTTCATATTCGGTGTTCTATGGGAATGCCGGAGATCCGAAGGAATTTTTGGTGGGGATCAAGTTGGTAGCATTTATTTTTGGGAAGGATAGAGATGAGGATAAGTCAACCTTGTTGTCAATGTTATTAAAGGGAGATGCCAAAAGGTGGCTACAGACATGGAGAGCTCAGCCTATAGGCATATGAAGACATCAAAAGGGTCGTGGTACAACATTATAAGCAGGGGGAATCCCCAAATGATGCATTAGGGAAAATTTGGGCTCATTTTGGGCCCTCTAAGGGAATTTTGCCATCTTTGCCTTGAAAATGGGAGCCACGGTGAACATTTCTTACCTTATGTTAAAACCCCATCATATGACATATCATTAGAAAGATCATGAAAAGTAGATCTTATTATTTCAAACTCCGAAACATTTGGAGTGGCTAAGCTCAAGATATAGCATTTTGCTCAAAATCAAGTTTAAAGGCTACCGTACGATCCACATCATCACTTTTGACCCTACTTTTTGTACATCTTCCATGGGTCATGTCCAAACTCCATCATGTTATATATCAATGGAAAGATCTTGAAGAGCAGATTCTATATATGCAACCTTCAAAAAAATTGGAGTTGATTTACAAAACATTTACCATGGCCCCATTTTGGATGATGTGGCATTCCTTAGAGGGCCCAAAAATGAGCCCAAATTTTCCCTAATGTATGGCATGAAATCTAGAAGTTGAAATATAATCTGTCTAATGTGTTTGACAAATTTGTGGGCCATTTTGAGGACCTATGGGTAAGATGGGATATGTCCCTTGGACAGAGCATCCGCCTATTCTACTAAAAATTTGTGGGCCATTTTGAGGACCTATGGGTAAGATGGGATATGTCCCTTGGACAGAGCATCCGCCTATTCTACTAAAGAAAGACATGTTTATCCAGTCTCTTCATGCTGATCTGAAAGAGAAGGTGGAGTTGAAGAGACCTGGAACCTTTGAAGAGGCTTTGAGGATAGCTAGAGAAAAGGAGTTGAAGAGACCTGGAACCTTTGAAGAGGCTTTGAGGATAGCTAGAGAAAAGGAGTGGAAGCTCCAGAGGATGGCTCAAAAATAGAGGGAAGTTCAAACTGAAGGAAGGTCGGATGTGCCTGGGGAGAGAAGTGCAAAAGGATCTATTCCATGTACCTCGGTGGTTTCTGATCAGCTAATGCAGGGAATTAACCATCTGACTCAACAGATGGAATACTTAAATCAAAATTTGTTGCAAGGATGCAAAAATGCCCCAAGGGTAGATAGAGATGTTATGAGAGGCAGGGGAAGAGGAGGCTTAAACATGAATGTGCAGTGCTTTAACTATATGGAAAGAGGGCATATATCTCCTCAATGCCCATATCCCAAAAGAATGGGAGGTGATGTGTATCCTCTGGCACCTAGGAGGGAGGAAAGGCAAGATGTTAGGAGTGCAAAGGAGATGCGGAGCCAGCTGTACCATTGGTTTAAGACATGGAGAGGTAAATCTGATTGGAGTAGATGAAGAAGTAGATATTTTAGCCAACAAAAGAGCTAGAGGGCTGAAGTGGAGGAATGAACTAGGCCCATCTTGGCCCATCTTGGAGGAAGCAGAGGAAACAAGTAGAGGATTGGCCCAAGGAAGAAAGGCAGGTCCAAAACACACATTGGCATGCAGAACTTTCCTTTGGGTGTTGAGGAAGAAGAGTATGATTTGATGAAGGACCTTCAATAGTCTGACATGCTGTAGTTGTGCCCCAAACTCAGAAGGACATGGAGCAAGCTACTCAGCACAAGATGACCCAGAAAAGAGAAGAAGGGGGGTCAAGTTAATATAGTGCCAGCAAGGTTTGAGGCATACCCATTGATTCTTGGAAGGCCATGAGCCATGAGGGCAGGGCAAGACTGGTGGAGATGACATCTAATTTTGGGTTTGGACTAGCTAGTGAGAAGACAAATCAAATATGACATGGCCAAAGGAAAGGAGTTGATTCCAGAGAGTAGTACATTAGAAGAAGAAGATGAAGAGACTAGCTCTATAATAGAGGATTCTAAAATAGAGGGGTCAGTTTAGAAGATAATGGAGAAGAGGTCCAGTTGGAGCTTGATTCTGACCTCATGCGTGTTTGTATAACTCTGAACAAAGGAAGGGGAGAAGTTGAAGTCTGAAGATGAAGTATAGTCAAGTGGAGAATAAGTCTTACAAAAGATGCTAGCTAAGGATCTAACTGAGGTTGAGAGAAAGGAGTATATAAGTATGTTGTAGCAATTTATAGACCTGTTTATCTCCTCTTATACATAGGTTAGGGGAGTGTCTGTATTGCAGTATGAGATCTAGTTGAAGCTAGAGGCTAAGCCATGTGTACAGAGGTTGAGAATATTAGGGATTTCACAGCAGTAGGTGTTGAGAGAAGAAGTGGATAAACTCTTGAAAGCAGGGCTCATATATCCAGTTGATAATTCTGAATGGGCTTCTCCAATTGTGATAACCCCAAAGAAGAATGGTAAATGGAGAGTCTGTGTTGATTTTAAACCTCTGAATACAGTAACTAAAAGAGATCACTACCCACTTCCTTTTCAAGATGAGATCCTAGATAGTGTGGCTAGACATGAAAGATATAGTGTATGTGATGGTTATTCATCAGGATATTTTCAGATCTCAATTGCTCCAGAGGACCAAAGGAAAATCATTTTTATCATCCCCTGGGGGTGTTTTTCTTATAGAGTTATGCCCTTTGGGCTAACAAATGCCCTTGCAACCTTTCAAAGGTTTATGAATTTGTTATTCCCTTTGGGATAACAAATTCTCTTGCAACCTTTAAAAGGTTTGTGAATTTGGTGTTTGAACCCTACCTAGGGTCTTTTATTAGAGTGTTTATGATGATTTTTGTATCTTCAATAGATGGATCCATTGTGAGAATGTGAGATTGGCCTTGAAGAGATTGGATGATCTAGGTGGTCAATTGAACCTAGATAAATGTCATTTGGCCCAAGCCAAGGTGTGTCTGCATGGTCATGTGGTTTTAGAGAATGGGATTGAAGTAGATCCTGAAAGAGTGAAAGCTTTTCTTTTATTAGATGCCTGAAAGATCCCTGCCCCCTCCGCGCAATGAATTTAGGGGTGCTAGCAGCAGAAGTAGCACTTCTTGCACACAGGGCAAAGCCTCTCACACTCGGGGCCTCACCCCCACAGATATTCAGACAAGCGACTAATCCCTCGGTTCTTCCAAAAGCGACCAAAAAAACTTCCCTCGCCCAACGGACAGGTGATTCCTCCAGGATATTTTATTCTAACATAGTCAAGAACCTTAACTAACCAAACTGATTCGACCGAACCCATAAGTCACATGGTCAAATAAAGGAAGAGACTTGCACTTGGATCATAGAGACCAATGCTTTTTTCCTCATCAAGAGGCACAGCCATTGATTCTTTTCCATAGAACAAAGACTATCTGAGATTTACTTCATCTATCGTAACATAACAGAATTGAGTCTCATTTTAGGGATCCATCAGTCCAGCCTAACCCCACCATCCAATCCCATGCGCCCAACCACTGTAGTGATAGGATCCATTTAGGAATT
Organism: Cibotium barometz; assembly: GCF_041138505.1. Lineage (NCBI taxonomy): Eukaryota > Viridiplantae > Streptophyta > Polypodiopsida > Cyatheales > Cibotiaceae > Cibotium > Cibotium barometz. The sequence goes on from NC_141091.1 coordinate 31,992,874, forward strand.
TGGTTATGTTTTGCCCCGGGTACCAGGGAAAAGAGTTCCCATGCCCCCTAGCCGGCCCTTCAAGCAAACTTCAAGATAGTCACACCACTTACACACCCAATATGAAATTGCATGTTTCATAGATTCACCTGTCTTTAAAACAATCTCTTAATGAAACCATAGTATCACTGATCATAATCCTCCAAAATATCGAGCATGAATTCTAATTACATGCCGGCCCTTCAAGCAAACTTCAAGATAGTCACACCACTTACACACCCAATATCCAAAATTGCATGTTTCACAGATTTACCTGTCTTCTTTAAAACAATCTTTTAATGAAGCCATAGTATCACTGATCATAATCCTCCAAAATATCCAGCTTGAATTCTAATTTCCAATCATTTCTTTATTGGTGTACCTATGGCATCATTGGCAACCAGAACGCTCACCACCTGTTCACTCAGGGGCCTTTTCAATAGTTCTTAGCTCATAGTACCCGGCAATATAATCACAGAAGTAAATCCAGATGGATTCTTCATTGAAGATCAGCAAGATCAACCAACAGATCCATATAAAAGAGCCATGCACTCATCCGTTGATGTAAGATTCCTCCCTCCACCTTTTGAGGTGGAGGGAGGACCTTTTGAGGTGTGCACACCTTTTGAGGTGTGCACATGATGGAATATAGAAAGGAGTATTCTTAAGAGGGTTGGACCCAAACATAAGAATGTTTGTGGAGCTAGAAAGACCACTTACATTATGAGAAGAAGCAATGATGGAATATAGAAAGGAGTGTTCTTAAGAGGGTTATACCCAAACATAAGAATTTTCATAGAGCTAGAAAGATCACTTATGTTATCAAAAGAAGCAGTATACAATCTTATGTCTCTAGGATGGAGTGAATTCTCAAAATGGGGGCTAATCATAACCTACATGATGGAATATAGAAAGGATTATTCTTAAGAGGGTTGGAGCCAAACATAAGAATGTTCATGGGGCTAAAAAGACCACTTAAGTTATTAGAAGAAGAAGTGGCAACAATGCTACATGATGAAGTAGGAACCAAGATAGCCGAGTTAACAAAAAGAGAAGGGAAAAATTATGCCAAACCAAGAATGAATCATGGAACCCAACAAAACTAAGTCAACCATCCTAGGTAGCTTTTCATATTTGGAGTCCTTCTTGTTCCCATCCCTATCTTTTACTGGTGGAATCAATAGCAACATTGTACATCCTAATAAAGCCAACTGCCAAGGAATTCCCCTTTTTCTTAGCCAATGTATGCTAACACTACCACTCTCTTCAAGGTGGTGGTACATACTAGATAACACTACAGATATGCTTTTTGATTGATTTTAAGAGTGTTGGATGATTCGAAGATCTTGTAATAATAGAGCTAACTAGCAGTGTTCTATAAGTACTAAAAAGCACTAACAAAAAATACTACTATAAAACCCTATTAAGTACTTGAAAGCAATGTGGATTGCTTGAAAGAATTTTTGACTATTTAAAATCATTGATGAAAAAAAAAGATTGACTTAATTGAATACCAAGATCAAATACACACAAAAAGACAACCTTTGCAGCGACATAATAGAACAATTAGATTGGACTAAAAAATGTTCGTATTATGAAAGATTAATGCTTGTGCAATATAACTTAGAATGAACTAGATAAACTCAACACATGGGAGAATTAACTAACATTAGGAAAAATATGGACTCAAAAAGGGCCCTTGTAATAAGGACTCTGTCTCTTCCACCATGAATCAAGAAAAAGTGTAAAAAGAACTATAAAACATTAGCTCTCTCTCTCTCTCTCTCTTCTTTTAGGATCTAAAAGATCATGTTTTGGATATATTATAATAGATTCACCTATTTTTTTATTCTAACAATATCTTTGTCTAAGATTAGGACCAGATTTTGAAGATAACAAAAAGTATTTTTTATTTGAACTCAAAACATGTAGCTTGTTGATATGACTCTCTTGATTAACCTCTCAAGTTTTTCCTTTCAAATTCTATCAAATTTGGTATGACTCTCTTAACCTCCCAAATTTTTCCTTTCAAATTCTATCAAATTTGATGGATTTAAGCTCTTTTTACATTTTAATTAAGAAATTTCATATATCTACATGTAGACTTAGATTTTATAATTAGTTTTAATCCACGCCTAGATTAGGGCCTAAAGAGCATGTTTGTACATTTTTTCCAATTTCTATTCAGTTTACAAGTCCTTTTTTTTTACTTTGAGACTTAGTATGTATGTTTTTAATTAACCATTATGTTTTTAAGAATCTTTTTTGTAGGATTATGAGGGATTCCCCAATTGTTTTGAGTTTCCCTCCTTTGGAGAGGAGAATTTTGAATCTCTAATTATGGCCTCAATTTGTGTAGCTTACCTCTATTTTTTTTATCATCTCCTTTCCCTCTATTCTCACATCAATTGCAAAACTAATCTTCTCAATCATGAGACCATTTAGAAAACATGATACAGAGATCAAGATTGATGAAATGAATGGTGTGTTGATTTTTTGGTGTCATTTTGTTGGAACCAAAAACTCAGCTTTCCCTTTATTTATCTTTCTGTTTAGAGATATCCATTGTGCTATAACTTCAAAGGAGAAGAAAGCTATGGAGGTTTGGTCTTTTTATGTTTTGATATCTTGTTATGGTTTTCTAATATAGTTTTCTTTTCAATTAATATTTAATATAATGGTACAATATTTAAGTTTAATGTTATACTCTACTTTACTGAGATGATTCAATGTTACATGAAATGTTATGTTAAATCTCTTAAAAGGTGTTATAGTTAAGCTTGATGTTATGCTTTAATTGGTGTTCTTAGTATTATGATTTAATATGTTGGTATTATGCTTTAATTGGTGTGCTTAATATTATGATTTAATATGTTGTTATTGCTATTGTTATGGTTTACTACTCTGTTAAGTTAACTTTTAATATGTTATATTTATTTGGTTTAATATTTAAGAATTAATGTCATGTTTTTTATTAAGATGCAATGGTTAAGTTTATGTAATATAAGCTTTTTGATCAATTGTCTGTATATTTTTAATATAGGATGCACGAAGGAACTGAAAAAGAGATATACAATTTCAATTACATGTTGAGTATGCACCTTTACACAAGAGGACAAAAGCGAGTATAGTGCAACAAACAGTAATGCAACATCAAAGAGATACATGTAAAAAACATATTGCTCTTTGGGAAGAGGATTAATATATACACTTGGTCCTCTTACTCATCAATAGCCTTCTCAATTTTCAAGATTAACATCTTTCATTAAATATGTATGTGAGGGTCATGCTGGTTTATTAGGATACACAAAAAGACTTGTCAACCAAGTATATAGTGTTTATACATCTACTCAACACCTACTGAAGAACAAGGAAGCAAGGACTGTGCAGCTCTCAAATACATTGATTTGAGAAGGAAACTGTGTGTGATAAATTACAGGATGCAGTGCATGTTGTTCAAATATAAAATGCTCAATTGTCTATTAATGTGCAAAATTTGAAATGAAGGAATAGGAAGATACAAACTATGTTAGAAAAGTTAACTCCATTAGGGCCACGTGAGCATGTGAAATAGCTAAAGCAATGGATATAATGGTCATTGGAGGTGGTCAATAGAAGAGTCAAATTAGAGCATGCAAGAACATTAGACAAATGTTTACCAATCCAAATGATAAAGTCAATATGACAATTTCAAAAGTACTCACAAAAGGCATGTTAAAGTCTGCACTCTAATCTTCCTAATTTAAATTAGTCTCTAAGGACATAGCCATAAATTATTTATATGAGGTGAGAAAATCTTTCACGCCCAATGATGCTCAAGGTATTTGTGATAAAGTGGGGATCATATCACAATCATATGCTATGATTTACAAGCAATTGGATAAAGGGTTTAAGACTGTGTTAAAGAGAAAAAGAGTTTTACCTCTTCCAAAGCCCTATCATGTACTACATGCATGAAATTTGTTGAATGATAAGATCTCGGAGCTTTTTGGTGAGCTTGTACATCTCTATCACATACACACTTGTAAATTAAGCTCAAAGGCATGCTCACAAACAAGTTCAGGGATAAGATCAAAGGCACCCTCAAAGGTAAGCTTAAAGGAGGGTGGCCCAAAGGAGGCAGTCTCAAAGGAGGTAATATTCAAGCTACATGAAAAGAATAATTTTTTGTTGGACGTATACAAAGTACAATCTGCAATGGTTAGATTCTATAACATGACAGTTGAATAATGTGGTGGTGTGCTAAAATTTGTCATTAAGCTTAATGAAAGTGGCATTGTAAAGGTTCAGAAGATAAAATGAGTAAGCTTGACCCTCATGAATAGAGCATTGAAGCACAATATTTTGTTAGATCATCAAGATTACTTTAGTATGCAGAGTGAAAATGAAATATGGTGGCTTGCTTAATTTGAGGTACCAAAATAAGATCATGAGATATTAAAGGTTTTCTTCAATTTAACAGAGATACCAGAAGGTGTGACGACAAAAGGGCAAGGAAATTTTAAAGGTTGATGATTTTGGTGAGTACTTAGTAGAATGGCATCTTGTAGGATATCTAAAAACTTTCAAGTGCATGTTTGGTGTGTCAAATGGTTTCAATGCAAATTTCCCTTGCTTGAATTGTATGTGATCAAGAAAAAAAGACAATAATGGAAATAAACATTGGAGTGAAGAGAAATGCATAGATTGCATCCCAAACCATGACAAGCTTGTTTGTTGTGAAAGAATAATGGTATTAGTAAATCCAAACTGGGATTTTATTCTTAACATTCCCTTGACCAGAGTCCATTTTTGCACTTTGCATGCCATGGTGAGAATTATTGAGAAATTGGTGTTTCAATATGTGTGTTTTGCTTGCAAGATGCAACCTGCTTCACCTCCTCAAGTCACATGTAGTAAAGTAGAAGAAGCTTTATCAGAGACTGGATTACATCAAGGCCGAGTAAAAATCAATAAGGATGAGAAAAATTCTAGCGCAAATGGGAATTCACCATGTAAACCATGTTTTAGCGGACCAAAGGCAAGAAAATGTCTTTCTGCACAAAAGAATGAAAGCAGCAAAGTGTTACTGAGACAACCAGAGAAGTATAATGGATGGAAGAAGTTGCATATGGTTGTTACTGATCACAGTAATGGAGGAATGATGCAGTTAGCAAAGGTAAATGTGTGGATTGCACTCAGCAAATTGGCACCTTTAATGCAAAAGATGACCTTTACATAGGATGATGCAGAAGAATTTACAATAGCTGTTATTACATTTTACGACTTAGTGGTAGAAGCTTAGACTTTAAGTAGCATCACACATTACATATGGCAAGAGTCATTATTAATCTAGTATTTTAACTTGTATACATTTTTTTCTAGTGTTTTGAGTATGCATATGTTGATTGGGAATGCAGCATATCTTGAAGACTCATGGTCCATACTTTGCTAACGAGGGAAGTTCAGCAATATGGTCTACACAAGGCATGGAAAGATCACATTGGAAAGCCCAATGTGGATTTCAAAAGGCAACAACTCATGGATGTGGAATACATGATGTTAATCCCATGAGATAATTGCTCAAATGGTGGTATAAGATGATAGAGATAAGGTATGAGGAGAAGATGTTAAAGTCCATACCTAATGAGTTAGAAGTAGTCTATAGAACGAGACGTTTAATCAAAAAAGCATGCTATGAGAACTCAACAGCAAGAGAACACCATGCAAACTAGTTGCTCGGTCTCACGAAAGGATTGGTAATCAATGTAAATGTAGAGGACAGTCTAATGATGGTAGTCTTTAGTAAATGCAGAACTTTGTTGGTCCAACAATTGAACAAAATAATAATAATGTTAATGTTAGTAGTCTTGTTAAATTGTGAGAATGCTACTTTATTTTTGATATATTTGTGTGTGTGTGTGTGTACATATAAATATACATATACATACACACACACACACACATACGTGTATATATTTGTGAGAATGCTACTTTATTTTTGATATATTTGTGTGTGTGTGTGTGTGTGTACATATAAATATACATATACATACACACACACACACATACTTGTATATATTATCCTCTTATCTCTTATCAAAATTGTGAATATAAAGTGTGAAAGATTAATTCATATCATTTCACTTCACTTCACTTCACTTCACTCCACTTCACTCTCAAAAAGTAGTATATCATGCACGAATAAGTTTGCTCGTAAAACCCTAGTTAAGGTATGACCACAACTGCCTAATAATCCTAACAACAAAATTGATAGTGAACGCACACTATCCAACAATTGTGTTGTTGCTCCACCACCAATAGGTTCTACAAATGCAAGAGCTCCTCCAACTCTAGCTCTCCAGTGGGTCCTCCACAGTCACCTCATAGTAGAAAGTGAAGATGGAGACTCGGCACTGTTGTCCTCCAAGAGATAAGGAAGTATCAAAAGGCAACATACTTGCTTATACTAAAGACTCCTTTTGCAAGACTGGTCAAGAAAATGGTGCAAGATCTTTAAAGGATATTTACAAGGAGGTACTATGCACAATATTACAGTAACTCCGTCGTTAGCCTAAGCATTTGATAACAATTTAAACAACATAGCTAAAAGATTATCTGGTTGATTTATTACATGATGGCCAATTGGCAGCTATCCATGACAAGCATATCACTGTCAAAGATAAGGATTTAAGGTTGGTTCACAAGAATGGCAACAATAGTGATGCCTTCAATCTCAACCCTGACATGATGTGAGTACCCATAGGTGTAGGTGCAAGGAGATGTTTTAGTGTGAGGAATATTATGCACACTAAATCAAGTTTTGTACTCCTTACTTTTTTAGTGCTTTCTAGTATTTAGTTTGTCCCTCTCACCTTGTACTTAGATTTCAACTAAGTACTTTGTTCTATGAAATTTGTACCTTGTGCTTTAATTATGGGGCAAATTTTACTTGACTCATGTGGATATGACTTTTTGTGTGATAGTAATTATTTTTTGTATCGAGCCTATGAAGCAATTTTGATAGCACTTAAATGAAATTAAGCTGTATATAGCACAGACAACATTTCAATGCAAATATTGATATGATTGTCACATTTCATCATGATATTGGTTTTTTTCCAAAAACTTGACACGTGAATTTTTGGATATTATCAAAATATGACACACATGACCCGGTTATAATATATTTATGCAAAAATGACACTTCTAGCCAAAATATGACACACATGACCATTATAATATATTTATGCAAAAATGACACTTCTGTAGCCAAAATTTTGTCTAGCCCTCGAAACAGGCATCAAAATATGCTGATAGACCAACTTTGTCAGAATGCTATGAAATTTGATGTGTGTACTAGATCCGGACCTCCACACGCCAGCTTGCGGCGGCTGGGGGCCTTCTAGGCCCCTCAAATTAGCCCCAACTTTTTTTTAGGTGTCCCTCAGGCCCAAATCTATGCATACATACAATTTCATTCAATTTGGAAAACTTAGAAATTTTCACTAAATTAAAAAATTTGATATATTTAAGTCCTTCGTTATGTAGACAAGCTTAGGATCTTCTCCTGGTTCATCAGCCAAGTCTACTTCCTTGACCTCTGTAGACCCATCTCATAGACTCCTCCACTCTCACTTGTGGGGTTACGTTTGGCATTATTAAACACTAGCTTGCATTCCCCTATGGTGTATGACTTGTAATGCTCAGGTGCTGGGTGCAAATTAGGCTCATTTTCCTTTCCTTCATCAGAGGCTTTAGCTATAACCTTAGCCTCTCGTTCCTTTTGTGCGAATTCACAATTTTGTTTCCTTCTAGTGGAGCGACTTGGTTTTGGTTCATCAGAGACTTCCACCTTAGCTATATCAAGTGGGGGTGGTCTACAATACTTGACCTTTTGTAACTATTCTCCCTAGCCATCTATAAAATTTTTAATGTAAGTCAACTACAACCCATGTACTGGGAGCCATTGTTTGGTAGTGGTTCTTTCTTGTAGCCTTTTATGATGATTCACTGCATAGCATTTATGCCTCTGCCATCTTCGAAGATGCTCCTTGGCATCTTGACAAACTTCGTCCTTTCTTCAAATTGAGAATCCATATCAAATTCAAAGCTACTCCCTGCAATTTATTTGGATGTTGTGGGCTCTATTTTTCTTGTGGTGTCTGAGGAGTTGGTGTCGCATTCACTCTCTATTTTAGACCCCTCACCACTATTGGTGCTTGAGCTTGATTCATCCCATGTGGACTCAAGTTAACTATAACCAATCCCCTCGGTATTAGAAGGTAGAGCACAAACCATTCGTAGGGACACGACCTTAGGGAGCTTCTCACCATCAGGTGTAACCCATGTAGATCCTCTAGCACCCCAGCTATTGATTGCAACCATCATATGTATCTAGTTTAGATGATCTTTAGGCTCAATAGCTTGTTTGTACAGCATCCTTGTGGGCTAGATCCTTCCTTGCCTCAGTCTCCTCTCTACAAGTATAGTAATATTACAATGGGGCTGAATGAGTGGTGGTGTCTGAATGGTTTTCAAAAAGTCCTCCACTACCCATAGGACTAGTTAAAAGATCAATCCTGATGATGGAATCATCGAATTAGAGGTAGACATGGTTCTTAGACCAGTCATGTACCATCTTTTCTTCTCTCATGAACGGGCATCCTAAGATCATTTCATGTGATTCTTGTTGTTTGGAAAAGTCCATAATAATGAAGGTATGTGTAACCAGATGTTTGAGAACCTTGATCTTTAAATCTTGTAGCATCCTAATAAGTTTGGCCGACTATCCCATCAACCATCTTGACAATGATGTCCGAGACTTCTAAACGTGGCTTGGCCATCTTCTCCCAGCATTTCTTGGTGATTATACTGACTCCCGCACAACCATCTAGGACTCCCATTATTGTGATGCCCTTGGCCATAATTGGTAGTAGTGCGTTAGACTCATCACCTTCAAAATATTGTCCTAGTTTGTTAAGTGGAATTTTAACCATAGATTTGGTATTTTCTTCTTCCACTGGGACTATTGATTCGGGTACAACTCGAGGTGTTTCCATTGTATATTGGGGACTATTGAGATTACAAGCTCGATATAACAACCGGAGCCACGCACAATATGTGCTGGCATGGTATACAGTAGCATGTGTTTGGCAATAAATAGCCACATCTAGCTGGCCACAATGTGTGGACATTAGTTAGGGTTATTTGGTTTGTGAACACAACACATGTAGTGTGTGGCTGTGTAGTCTTCTTCTATTATGCATTATGTGAGTGTGGATATGGCTTCCCTCTACGGTTAGGGTTACATCAATCTATTAGGGTTTGCTCTTGTGTGTGTGTTTTCTCTCACTATCAGTCTTTTATCATGGTATCAGAGCGTGGTGCTCTCTATTAGGGTTTTGTGAGTGAAGAAGAGCAAACATTTTGTTTTGGAGTTATCCATTGGAGCTTGGAGCTTAGATAAAGAGAAGCTTGGAGCACACACCTGCTAAGGACCACGAGTAAGCAAAGCTAAACACCCTTGAGAAGATTGCAAGTGATTTGACACAAGCAAAGCAAGATTTGAGTTGCCCAAAGCAAGTGGAAATTCTAGTTTTTTGCAAGCTTTAATGGAAAGCTTGAGAGCTTGAATGCAAGAGGAAAATGCATGTAATAGGTGGAAATATGTATGTGTCATTGGTGAATGCAACAGCAACTCATACGCAAACCCTAAATTGATTTTGGAGAAAATCTATGCATTGAACAAGAGGGAAAATCTATGCATTGAACAAGAGGGAAAATCATTGTTTTGGAAGCCTCACAAAAACAGAGAGTATATGTCACAAATTGGTGCCATTGCAGGTGTTTATTGCATAAATCAAAAGCATTGATGTGATTGGAGAATAAATAGGTCAATTTCTAAGATGTATATGCACTCATTGACTATTGACAAGCTTCCAAATCCCCCTAGGAGTAGGCGGCACTGAAAAAACACGTCATTGGAGCAGTTTTTAACCATTTTACACTTGGATGATGACTCTTGGAGCCATATGATGTGGTTGAATACATATGAAGTTTAGCAAATGTGTATATGTGAGCTTGGATAACCTTTTTGGAAGTTCATTTGTGAGAAACAACAAGATTTGAGTTGATTAAGGACTACTTAAGAGAGGATTAAGCCTATACTTAGCAAAACAAAGCTCACTAAATCTCTAATTCCATTGGTGGGTTAGGCTCAAGTATATTTGGATGAAACTCCTGATGTAGAAGGAGTGTGTTGATATAACACTTGTGGCAATTCTTCTGTGGAACACAACAACTCTTTCTCCATACATTGAATCGGCCAGTCTATAGAATCTATTAGTAGGTTCTTGTGTGAACATGTCTTGTTTGGACATGTATTCTTATGTGAACATGTCTTGTTTAGACATGTGTTCTTGTTTGTCTGCTACAGTAGCTTTGCCCTTGGGGCATTTCCTCTTCTTGTGCCTCTTTTTCTGAGCCTCCCTTTGTGAGATCCCATTGCCCCCTCCGCACACTGGGATTCCCGGTGGTGCTGGCACAGCGGAAGCAGCTCCCTCTTGTGCGGGGCACGGTTTCCCACTCGGGGCCTCGCCCTAGAATGTCTGGGCACGAGACTAAGCTGGTGGTCATTCCGAAAACCGAAACCGAGAAAATTTCCCATGCCCGAAAAATGGGGACGATTCCACCATTTTTATTTTCTTAACGAATTTTTCTAACAAGGTCAAGATACTAAACTAACCTTCATCTGAATAAACTAGATATAAGGGAAACTATTACAGACTTAACTTGAAGGGATCAACGCTTTTTTCCTAATTGAATCAGGCACAGCCGTTGATCTATTCATTAGAGAAGTCTTTAGGTTATTATTTAACTATTCGAGTTCTAAGCGTATTCCTATTAATCAATTTTATTATTAAAACTCTACTGATTCTAGCCTAACCCCATCCGGCCCATGGGTTAACCACTGGAATTGGTAGAACCAGACAAGTACTCACCCACCCGTAATTGAATGCCTTTCTTAACTTTTGCTTTAGAATACAGATACGCACACACTCCTCTTTAAACTTTAACTTATAAAAATATCCATTGACAAACAATTATTGGTTACAGATATCATAACTCAAAATTTCCATCCAGTTCCTTGTTTCTCAAAAACATGTATCACTCTGGACTCTCCATCGAGACCAGCTAGTCAGCAAAACGAGATCCAGTAACAGATTACAATAATTTTTTGTCATCATACATATATATCTTCCACAACATACGCATGGGTGTCCTAAGCACCACGAGCCCGTGCATCGCCTGGTCAGAACCCTCCAGGATCCTCCTTAGGTGTCCTGGAACTTCACTCAGGGACTGCTTCATCGGCCCTCATCCATCATACCGGAAGCACACCATTTTTCACCATACCAAGGCTGGTCAAGACCTGGGCAGGTTTTTGCCGCGTGAGCCGTCCTCCTTTGAACAATCCCCGCCACAGCTGTTGCAACAACCGAACTTCCCTTAGAAAAACACATATACCAAATGCTCCCTCCAGCATTTTGGCGTAAGACAGTCCTTTAAGAAAACAGGGTAGTTTCTTTTGAATACAATGAGTATATCTTAAATCCATATCCCCAGACTTTCTGATTACAGGTCTAAATTCCAAACAGAATTCCTTGAATTCTGTAACCTTCATCCTCAGATCAGAATCAAAGGGTCTTAACTTGATTTCAGATTCGGTGGGTGATTTGAGTGAATTTTCCTGAACTGGTCACATCGTCTTTTCTTGAAACTGACGAAGGAGTTATGTCTTGGTCATAGTCTGATTCAGGGTTTGAGTCTGGAAAGGTTCTCTCTGAACTATCTTTCTCGAAGGGTAATATTTTAATTACTACTTTACTGAATTTCATTCATTGAGTATTTGCTTAACTGAATTCAAAACTAATCACACAAATTCCTATGAGGAATAAATTAATCATTTATCTAAAATTCCGACTTCGATAGTTTTTCTGAGTCTTCTCATTACCATCCTAGAGAATATGAAATGGTAGAATTTTCTCTCACAGAGTATTTACTTATTCATTTACCAATATTCATGGGATTTGAACATAGGATTAAAGAGAACTCTTATTTTGATATAAAAATTCTGTATGCATCTATTTATGCATAAAATCCAACTTCTATGGAAATAACATTTTTGTATAAAAGAAAATCCTTTTATGCATCTATTTATGCATAAAAATCAATTTTGATGAAAGTAACACTTTTATAATAAAAAATTCTTTTATGCATCTATTTATGCATAAAATCCAACTTCTATGGAAATAACACTTTTATATAAAAGAAAATCCATTTATGCATCTATTTATGCATAAAATCAAATTTGATGAAAGTAACACTTTCATAATAAAAAAATTCTTTTATGCATCTATTTATGCATAAAAATCAATTTTGATAAAAGTAACACTTTTATAATTAAAAAATTTCTTTTATGCATCTATTTATGCATTAAAAAACAATTTTGATGAAAGTGACTTTTAGAATTTAAAAAAATATTTTATGCATAAAAATCAATTTTGATGAAAGTGACACTTTTAGAATTTAAAAAAATTCTTTTATGCATCTATTTATGCATAAAAATCAATTTTGATGAAAGTAACACTTTTATAATAAAAAAATCTTTTATGCATCTATTTATGCATAAAAATCAATTTTGATGAAAGTAACACTTTTATAATTGAAAAAATCTTTTATGCATAAAAATCAATTTTGATGAAATTAACGCTTTTAGAATTTAAAAAAAATATTTTATGCATAAAAATTAATTTTGATGAAAGTAACACTTTTATAATTAAAAAGTGATATTTGCACTTTCTTGGTTTGTGTTGGAACTACCAAAGTGTAAGGGATGTGCATTGATCCTTCCCTTATAGATGGTGCCTCCGAAGGGGATAAAATCAAGTCTTTATGTCAATTATCTTGAAGAAAATATTATGATGACTATGATGACCCATGGGAGGCTAGCTTTTACCTCCCATTGAGTCCTCCTTCACTGTATTTAGCAATGTAGGGTCTAGATGAATTGGTTCTAGAGGGTAGAGGTTCCAAGAGTGGATCTTTGTAGCCTCTTAAGATGGTTATGGGTTTGGTCTAGAATAGGGTAAGGGGGAATACACTAAGGTAGGGTCAAGCAAGGTTAGCGGTTTATCCTCAATCACCTTCCTTATAAACTCTTGATCTTGTTTCATCTCTCTTTCACCAACATTGGTTTGGGGTACTACTTGAGTTTCTTTAGAAGGTTTTCATAATCAATGGGCTTCCTTCCTTTACCAAAAAGATAAAGTTTGAGTGGGAGATCATTCGATGCTTTCTCAAGGGAGGTAGCTTTGAAACTTTCATCCAAACCACTTTCAATAGTCACAACATCATTGACCTTAACAATTGATGATTAAGCATTACACTTCCATGTTCTCTTTGATGTATTCTAATTTTGGACCTCTAGTTTTTGTCCATTAGCTTTTTTAGGGGCTACTACTATAACCATTGGGTCTTGCACCTAAGGGTCTTTTTTACTACTTTCTTTGAAGTTGAAGCTTGGCCTTTTTGTTTACTAGCAATTTTAGATGTTCCCTTGATTGATGCCCTCATCTTGTCTTGGAGACATGTAATGGCATTAAGGGGGACTACATGGATAAGTCTTCCTTATACACTCAACAAGTTAAGGCTTGTTGACATGGAAAAATTGATCTTTTGCTACTGCCACACTACTAGGGAAACTATCACTCTATTGGGATAATCCTTGAAATCATGGTTAAATTCACACTTGTAAAACATGTGCCTTCATAAAGGAATTACATTTGGGTTTGGTACAAGATTCAGAGTGCTTGGAGCACTTGAGGGATTTGCTACTACAGGGTATTTATGAGGACACTCTACAATATGGAGTGGGCCTTTACATCAAAAGGCATTTCATATTGATGGCCTACATACCATATTGTTGAGGTCTCTAGTTCATTATTACACCATGATTTTAAACATAGATTGTTGCACCATGAGTTTAAACATAGAGGCATAGTCTATGGTTGAAGAATATTCAACGTGCCCATTGGCTGCTCGTATGGGTCTTGTTGTTTAAGACTCATAGCTCTCTTGTTCATAAGACTTATAGCTCATTCTTGGATTTATCTCTCCTAAAGGCAAACTCCTCGAGTATTATTATAATAGTGCAATTCTTGGAGGTACTAGTTGAGGTGGTACTAGAGGTGGATATGGCATTTGCTAGGGGTGTATACATACCTCTCGGTAAAGGGGTTTTGGTAGGTAGAAATTGGCTTATTCTGTTTGAGGAGTGATTGGTGGGGTTAGAAAGGCCAGTGGTTGCCTTGGTAAGGGGATCATCGGTCATGGTGCCATAGTCCACTCTATTAGGTTTCCTTGGTACCAACAATGAGTTGTGTTAGGTTCCTTTGGCACTAGCGATAAGCAAAAAAATGTTATTGTCTAGGGTTTAGCATTGGACACTTGATTCTTGAATGATTTTGGCTATAAATTTCACACCAAACCATATCTCTCCATATAAATAAGTATGGGTTTCCTACTTTGAGGAACTGGTTGGAGGTTGAGGTTACCCTTGGGGCTAGCCCACTGCTAGACTAAATGGCCAAGCAAAGTTTTTTCCAACTCATCCATACTCATGTCCTTGACCAGGACTCTGGGCCAGTGCTAGTGCACCCTTAACCATTGAGGATTTGGATGATGTGTCCCCTCTCTCTTGATTCCAAAGATGACTTCAACATCCTTATCTTACAAATTGTCTACTAGATCTATTGCCTCGTAGTGGGCACAACACTCATCAAAGATGTAATATCCAGATTTATAGACATGGTCATAAAGCCTCTTTTCAAACTGATCATAAATCGACCAATGAGCGATATGTCATCTAGTCTCTCTTGAGGAATTCTCGAGGACTGCATCTTATGTGGAGATTCTTGGTTTTAGTAATATAGTCCCACATATTGTCCCTCCCCCCTCTTGCTTAAGGTTATAGATTTGTGTAGTGGGGCTCCATCTAGCTCCATTGGGTGATAATCCCACAGTGAATCAGTACCTTAAGAGTAAGTGGGTTTAGAGAATGAAACCACTAGCCTACTTTTCCTTGAAGGCAAACTCCAAATGAGAGAAGATCTTAGCTGGCAAATCTTGGTGGGATCATCAAGCCTCCCCATGGCCTTGCAAATTTGATTGAACTTCTTTAGTCAATAGGATCTCTAGATCTATCAAATTTGTTCATCATCCTTGAGATGCGGATTGTCTTTATTTTGCCCAACTACTCTATGCTTGTTTTGTAGATCTTGGTGCGCTAATTTGGTCATCATCCTTGAGATGCAGATTATGTCTTTATTTTTCCCAACTACTCTATGCTTGTTTTGTATATCTTGGTGTGCTGATCTTAGTGGATCGTCAATCCTTCACATGGCCTTGTAAATTTGATTGAATTTTTCTAGTAGCTAAATAGGATCTCTAATTCTATCAAATTTGGTCATCATCCTTGTTTTTTCCCAATTACTCTAGGCCTTTAGGATTTCCAATTCTATCACATTTGGCTATGTTTTTCCCAACTACTGTGAGCCTCTTGGTGATATGCTTGTTGCAACGACCTTCCCATTTTAATCGGCATCATAAGCATGTCTTCTCCATATTCTTATGGCGGTGAAACGTAAGGGAGTGGTTACACAAAACCCTATGTTTCAAGGTTAAGGATTTCTTGACCCATGGGGGCAGGCCATGCGTTTTCTATAAGCACTAATCTTATATTGAGAATGCAAGCTCAAGGATCATGGTTAACTAACAAATAGTGGGATGGAGAGCTCCACCATCCTTAAGGATTTCTTGAGCTATGGGGATGAGTCATACATTTTCCAAAAGAACTTATGTTGAGAATGCAAGCTCAACATATCATGGTGGTTAACTAAGTAGTGGGATGGAAAGACCCACCATCCACCAACCATGAGCACTATCATGAGGCATTGATAAATGCCAATTATGTTTGGTAGATATGCATTCATGTAGAAACAAGTTTTCTTGTTACCACACGGCTAGAGTGTGAATGCATAATGAGTAAGTGTGAAGCCATGATTCAACCAGAGACCTTGAGGATTGTCATCAGTGACATAATGGTTTTATTAAAGGATTGTTTTAAAGCTAGTTGATGCTGAGAAAAAGGCAATTTCATATTGGGTGTGTAAGTGATGTGACTAGTTTTATGTTTGCATGAACTTCTGGCTAGGGGGCCTTGGAACTCTTTTCCTTGGTACCCGGGACAAAACCTAACCAAATTCCAAATTGGATCCCATCACTACAGCGGTTGGGCGGTTGGCTAATCCATGGGATCGGATGGGGTTAGGCTGGACTGATGGAT
The DNA here is from genome assembly GCF_041138505.1 of Cibotium barometz. NCBI lineage: Eukaryota > Viridiplantae > Streptophyta > Polypodiopsida > Cyatheales > Cibotiaceae > Cibotium > Cibotium barometz. Next base: position 32,009,279 of record NC_141091.1, read on the forward strand.
CCGTAAATCGAGACTCAGTTTCTGTTTACGTTAGATAAAGTAAATCCCGGATAGTAATTGTTCTATGGATAGGAATCAACGGCTGTGCCTCTTAATGGGGAAAAAAGCGTATGGTAGTGCTATGTGTGAACAGGGCTTAACCAAGGCACTTTTTTCCATGTGGTTTTTCCCCTTGGATATCAAGTGTGAAAGGACACTCTACATATAATATTTTGTACTTCTATATTATATGGATGTGACACACATGCAAGAGTTGTCTTGCATTTTGTGGCTACCACACTTTTGGCTCTCTCCCTCTCTCTCTCTCATTTCTGTGTGAGCTTCTTCTTCCTGCACCTAACCCTAGTGTGCAGGTTTCTCTGTGTGGTGTGAGTGTGTGAGTCCAACACCAAAAAATGGTATCAAAGCTGGGGGCTGCCTGTGGAGTTCTGTCTCCCTGGCATCTGCAGCACACTGTGAATTTTCGTCAACAAGCAGTCCGTCCGTCTCACCTGCGAAATTTCGTCCAGCGACATGTTTCGTCCTCTGCTCTGCCCGGCTCAGCCATCCTCGTCGCCTACAGCCGGCGGCACTAGTGTGGAGAGGACCGCCCTTGCCCGCCTCCGCGCCGGCGGCGTTACCACCCACGGGCAGCGCCGCCCTCCGTTCATGGCCTGCTCCCACCCCTCTGCTGCGCCCGGCTCAGCCATCGTCGCCGCCGCCGCTCAGCTCGTAGAGGCGATGCCTCCCAATCCACCCGACCGCACTACTGGGCAGCAGCGAACCGTCGCCGCCCTCGCCCGCCTCCGCGCTGGCGGCGTTACCGTGGGCAGCGCCGCCCTCCGTCAGGCCTACTCCTGCCGCCCGCCTGTAGTGTTCCAGCCGCCCCGTCTGCACGCTTCCGGCCACGCGTGCATGGCCTTGCCTACAATTCCTGTAGTTCCCGATACCAGCCGCGCCTGCAGTTCCCTCGCCCAGCGCGCGTACTACAGGTCATTGGCTCCACTCCAACGCATGCGCTCGAGTCCAGCGCCGGCCTGCGACTAACCCGCCTTCAGTACCTGCACGTGCCTTGTCTGTAACCTGCCCTGCCTATACCATTTCAAGGACAGACTCTTTTGAGATATTTTTATTTAGATTTATCAATTTTAAAATTAAAAAAAACCTTTGCAGCCATTTTAAGGCAGGCTCAGCAACTTTTGGGGGTCTGCCAAGGTTTCCCCTTTGCCAAGAAAATTGGAAAATTGCAGGTGGTGCCATATGTACTAGCTGTAGAGCTGCAGAGTTGCCCATCATTTTGGTACAGGGTTCGGATAATTGGGGGGATTTCTCAATTTGATGCCAAATTGGGGAAATTAAACATGCTGCTTTGTTTACGATTTGGGGGTTTTTCAAATTGAGGTCAAAATCAGCAAATTGAGCCTCTTTCAATTGCAAAAATTTGGGGATTTTGTCAAAATTGGGGAATTGACTGCACATTGAAGCAATTGGAGTGCATAAAAATTGGGGCTTTTCAGATTGAAGCATGTAATTGGGCATTACAGCTGTGATTTGTCGCATATGTATACACATTGTGTGTAATTGAACTATTTGGTGCAAGTTTACACTTGCTTCAGTTTGCACGACGCAAAGATTTACACAGAAAATTTGGTTACTTGTGGCAGTGCTGCACATTGGTGCTTGGTTTGCTTGCAGGTATATTTTGTTGACATGGCTCAAAATGCTACAGATGTATTTGGTGTGCTCACCCAAGAGGACAAGCTGGATGGATCTAACTACTCTCTTTGGAGTTTCATAATCTGTAATTTGCTAGTATAGCCAAAGGGCTTTGGGGCATCGTGTGTGGTGATGACACATGCCCACTTACCATACAACCAGCAATGCCTCAAAGGGGAGGTGCTCAAAGAGCTCATGAGGTAGAACCTGCTCCCACACAAGAGCAAAAGAGATGGGAATCTAGGGATGCACATGCCATGTCATTGATAGCCCTTTCAGTGAAAAGGACTATTATTTCGCACATTCGTTCTTGCAAGACATTGAAGCTTGCATGGGACACATTGGAAGCAATGTATCAGGTACGCAACGAGACAAGAGTTGCCTACTTGAAGAGACAATTGGATCTTCTTTCTATGGATGAGGGTGACTCCATGGCAGATCATCTCACCAAAGTGAAAGATTTGTAGGAACAATTTCTCAACATTGATGAGGTTATCCCAGATAGACAGCTTGTCACCAACACTCTTCATTCTTTACCACCTTCCTACTTGGGCTTTCACACCTCTCTCAACCTCTCTATGAGAGGAGGTGGTGATCCCGTTGCTTTTGAAGAGCTGGTGGGTTTACTCTTGCAGGAAGAGCAAACAAGAGCAAACGTATCTAGCAAACATGGTGAAGACAAGGCATTTACATCCAAGGATAAGGGTAAAGCAAAGAGCTTTAGGCATGGGGGACAACAGTCTGGTGGTGAAAAATCTGACAAAGGGGATGTTGTTAATCCAATTCTAGGATTAACAAGAGCTACCGCCATTATCTTACATCAAGGAGTCACAGTAGATACACCAAAGGGTTATATATTCAAGATATCAAGCAATAGTGTCCAAAGCTATAACTTGGACGTGCACCCGTAATGGTGTGACGGAGTATTTATGGTGATTCCCGCTTCAAGAGTGTGTGTTAGCAAGTTAGGATGAAATCCTAAGTGATAGTCTTCATGGATATATTATGAGAGTAGTCGTTGTAGTAGAATTAGGCCTCTTATGAGCCTAAAGTTCCCGGCCGGCCACAGTTTAAGTGTGTGTGAACACTTATGGCCATGTATATAAGTGAATTTCTCTCATAATACAACAGACTCTCCCATTGTGAAATTGAGTCTTGATCTTGCTAATCCTCTTGCTAATCTCTTTCCCAGTGAGTGTGTCCCGTAGTGCAACACGGGGGCAGTGTGACAACGCTCTCGTGGGAGATGCGGTGGAATTGCTTCTCAAGGAGTTGTAGAGCTTGGAGACCTCAAGGAATACGAGCTCGGCCATTGGAAAGATCCTCACGATAGTTGTGGTTCATCAGGTAATCTCTTTTTTAATGTGTTTCAAGGAGGGTCAGGGTGAGCCTTAACATTTTTGGTGCCGTTGTTGGGGACCCATCCCTTGGCTTTTTCCATCGTTTTGTCTCTAATCTACGCATAACCCATTGCCCATTATCTTGATTAGTGGTTTTCCATGAAAAAGATGTGGATTTGATGGTGATTTGTGTGAGAATAGCTCTCTTTTTTGTTTTTGAAAAGAATGCTTTTCACTTAATTTTTAGATTAATGTGTTGTTTTTGTTATTGTTTTTATGGTTTTTCATGTTCTTAGGGCCTACAAATAGTTTGTACTAGGCTTAGTTTGCATCCATCGCATGCAAGAGAATGCATTTCTTAGTGATTGTTAGCTCTCTTTAGTTTAAACATAGATCTAAGATCATTAATTCTAGTTTAATGGTGAGTTTTTTGTTGAAATTGTTTGGATTAGTGTGTTAGCAAGCATTAAGATTAGCTTAATCTTTTAAAATATTTCTCAAAATCATCAAAAAATCCTTGAATTTGACTAATTTCTCTTAATGGACTGGTTTTGTCATTAAGAGTGATTAATCTTGTTCAAAGAGGCTAAAAATTTAGAAAATGTGTTAATTGGGGTCTAAATTGATCATATAAGTAGTCAAAATTGAGATTTTTGAGTGTTTTGAGAGCATCTAGATGCATCAAAACACCTAATCACATCAATTGGAGAAATTTGACTCTCTTTGCTTAATTTTATCTTAAAAAGGAGACTATAATTAAGAGTCTAATTAATTTTCTAATTTAGATTAATTTATACAATTTTTGATGCACATAGATTAGTTTTTCCTTGCTCTATCCAATGGTGTGCTCAATTGTGTGAATTAATTAGAGATTAGTGGTTAATTAGAGTCCTTGATTAGTATAAAAGAGAGAAAGATTAGTAAAAGGATTAATCTTTGATCACTTTTTTACATAACTCATTAAGGCTAATGAGCATTCAATGAGAAGATGCTCATGAGTTGTCAATTTGTCCATTTTGGGGGTATGAAAGGGTGTAAGGTGTGTCATTAAAGGGTTGACTTTTTTTATTCCACTTAACTTTTTTGGAAAAATGTCCATATCCCTTTCATTCTAAGTTCAAAAAATATTCTGCCCAAAAAGAAAAAATTCGTATTGCCCACTAGACTCCCAAAAAAAAACGAACGAAAAAATCATGTGAACAAAAATCTCACGTGAACGAAAAAATCACGTGAACAAAAAAATCACATGAACGGAAATCTCACGTGAACGAAAAAATGACATGAACGAAAATCAGACATTTAAAAAAAATCGTAATTTAATTCTCACGTAAAGTTCGGTTCACACGTGAAAAGTTTTTCACGGCGTGAAATAGAAGTTCACGCGACAAAAAAAAAATCAAAATTTAATTCTCACGTGAAGTCCGGTTCACGTGTGAAAAGTTTTTCATGGCATAAAACATAAGTTCACGCAACAAAAAAAAAACGAAATTTAATTTCCAAGTGAAGTTTGGTTCACATGTAAAAAGGTTTTCACGGCGTGAAACAGATGTTCACCCCGGGGGGTGCACCTAAAAAAATGTAAGTGTAGCACGTGAGTTCATCAGGAGGGTTTTTTTAATTGACAAAACCTACAGGATTACATCTACAAGAGGGGGTTTTTTATTACACTTTTGAAAAAAACCCGTAGGTTCCTTAAGAAAGAGGGGTAATTTTATTCGTTGATAGCATGTAGGTAGAGGGGGTTTTTTATTATCCCTTGAACGCACGTGATACATATGATTTCTTAGTGGTGGACCCCCCGAGATGTTCACGCGGTTTAAAAAAATTGTGATTGCTCATTAAGGAGCATTTAGGCACTCTGACATGGCCACAATAGAGGGATTGCCTGCAATTACACAAGGACTGAACCCAATGGCTGACATCTTCGAGCCATTGATATCCATACCACCAATTCACCTCCCCATGCCATTGACCATGCCTATAACAAATGTGTCATCGGGTTTTACACTCCCTGTCACTTCGATTCCACTGGGCTTTGGCTTCTTGTGCCTAACATTCCTGCAAATCCTATAAGTACCAACCCTTTCCTGGATGCCCACACCTTGGACATACTGACTAGTCTAGGAACGGGGGCAGCCCAAGGACTCAGTGAGTCTCTTCCAACAATAGCACTCACATACGGCCTCAATGACTCATATAGAAATACGGCCGTACAAATTTTCAAAATCATGGGCAAATACGACGGAACAACAGACCCTGTTCAATTCATTCAAATGTTTGAATAGAGATGTGAAGCCTTTGGAAATCCCAACTGCCCCACTAAGGTACGTGCATTGAACTTATGCTTAGAAGGAAAATCTAGTCGATGGTTCATCGCATTAATGCCGGCGATCAAGACCAACTTCAAAACCTTGAAATCGACTTTTACACATGGCTTTTCCAGACAAGGTGATCGGTGGAGTGTAGTAATAGAACTCTATTCAATTGAGCGTCAACCACATGAATCCATTAGAGATTTTATCCTTCGGATAAAACTCTTGGACTCACGTTGTGAGTCATGGAAAAAATTAAACGATGTTTAATTGAGGAGATGTTCCATGATGGCTTAAAGAATAACAGCTTACACAACTTGATCATTGTATCCAATCCAGAATCATTCGAACAATGTTGTAAAGAAGCAATATATTTAGATGACAACATGCTAGAAGATGAGCATGCTACGAGATGTTCCTCATCTAAACCAAGTGAAGCAATGGCAAAAGAAAGACCGATCTCGGAATTTACATTCCCCGAATTCTATGCAGCCTTGAAGTCAGTATTAGATAAAGTGGAAAAAATCCCATTCCCATGAAAAAAGTGGGGGTATGGTAAACTCATCCAAAAGTTTGTTAAAACATATTCATGTGACATATCGTTGGAAAGAGCTTGAAAAGTAGAATCTAGATCTACTTTGTCCGACAAATTTGGAGTTTGCATGTTCAAGTTATGGCCAAAATAAATTTTTTAAATACATTCCCATTTTGAGGGATTTTCCCATTTTATCTAATATTGACTTTTTGCTTAAAACCTTACAGCCAACATCTCTAAGAGAGGATGAAAACCTTCAAAATCAGACATCCTTAATGCCTAAAATGACGAGCGAAATGCCTTGTGTTGAATGCAATCACTATGACCATCCCAATCCTCATTGTGCATACAAGGCACCTATTTTCTATACTGCATCTATTGTAAAACCTTTGACCATGATACTAAAAAGTGTCATGCTTCATCCATGATGGACTCAAAACCTCCCGTGCACAAAATAGAAATAGTCCAAAGAGTAGAAACTGCTCAGGAGGTAGTTAATCGGACACTTCAATGTTTCTATTATCGTGGACCTCACAAGGTGGCAAACTGCACAGTTTGGAATACTTCCATGCCCATAGTCACTGACACCTTGTTGTTGCAACCAATGTGTGAACAATGTGGTATTGATCACATGTTCCAAGATTACCCAAGACTAGTTGCTTCAATGCAACTAGTCTCACAAAATACAACTCTTAACATCTTAAGTGTACAAAACGGGCAATTGTCCACAGTGCCATTGAATGTGCTTACACGTTTACAAGCCAAGGCACGACAAACAGTCAAAAAGAACGTTTAAAAAAATACCTCAACAAGGGTAGAAGAACATGCTTTAAAACGTAATCCAAAAGAGAAACCAAAACCTTCTAAAACCAAGAAAGACAAGGGACAAAAAACTATTGAAACCAAGGTCAAAGTAAAAGACAGGGAAGAGGAGTCTGTAGAGACATAAACCCAAAACGGGACATAAACACAAAAGAGCCAAAAACTATACATGATGCAGATGCATCCACCTCAAAGACCACCACACAAACCTCAACACCCATATGTGCGACACAGGATACAAAAACCCAAAAGAAAATTCGATCTCGTCGCATGGGTAAACATAGTGAAAAACTGACTAACCAAAGAAAGTCAAAGAATGAAACAAGTTCTAGTACATCACTTAGTGAGGATGAGACAAGTTCTTACTCTTTGCTGCTCAGTGCACCACATAGACCAATCAAGAAACTAGAACCCACCCAACCACCCCAAATGGATAATAATGATCACATGACATATGTAGAACGCAAAAAACAAGCTCAAGAGTGACCCCAAGATACAAAACCTGAGCAAAACCTAGAGGAGTACAATTTTCTCTTTCAAGAGGAAGACATACTCTCTATAGAAGAGTCATTTGAGATAGATTGTACAAACTATGGGGCTTGAGAAAGCACGTACGAAATTCGATAATTCCCTTACAGGATTAAAATAGTCTCTCAAAAGGAAGTCTACATACTCTCAGATACAGAAGAGTCATTTGAGATAGATTGTACAAACTATGGGGCTTAAGAAGGCACGTATGGAATTCGATAATTGCCTTACATGATTAAAATAGTCTCTCAAAACCTCATATACGAAGGAATGCTCTTCTCTCATGATAAAGCCAAAATCATATCAACACTTGCACCTTTAATGGCTCAACTTGAGTTATAGGAAAGGCAAGCATGTCATTGGAACAAAGTGGGTGTACAAAGTTAAAAGGAAGTCTGATGGTACTGTTGACAAGTACAAAGCAAGACTTGTGGCTAAGAGCTACTCCCAGAAAAAGGGAATAGATTATGAGGAGACTTTTGCTCCTACTTCGAGAATGACTACAGTAAGATCATTGATTGCATTAGCCACACATAAAGGATGGAAAGTGCATCAATTGGACATCAAAACTGCATTCTTAAATGGGGATTTATAGGAGGAAGTATATGTAGATCAGCCCATTGGTTTTGTAGTTCCTAGTGGAGGAACTTAAAGTATGCAGGTTACACAAAGCATTGTATGGGTTAAAGCAAGCTCCAAGAGCTTGGAATGATAAAATACATGCTCATCTAACCAGCCAAGGGTATGTGAATAGTCCAGCTGAAAGCACATTATATGTGAAGAAAACCGGTGCCGACATTTTCATAGTCATCTTGTATGTAGATGACATGCTCATTACAGGTACTAGCAAAGCACAAATTTCAGATTTCAAAGCTGATTTGAAAGCTGAATTTGATATGTCAGATTTGGGGCCTTTATACTACTATCTCGGCATACAGTTTATGCATACAAATGATGGCGTTGTTATGCAGCAAACTAAATACATAAAAAGTACTTAGTTTCACATGGATGAATGTAAGCCCATTTCTACTCCATTAGAACTAGGTGCACAGTTTACTATGGATGATATTGGAGAGCTTTTTGAGGCCAGCATTTACAGCCCTAGGCAGTGGGATGCCTCATTTACTTATGTAACACGAGGCCAAAAATATCTTTTAGGGTGTCTTTGTTGAGCAAATTCATACACAGCCCAGGCACAAAGCATTGGCAAAAGCAGTCAAATGCATTTTTCATTATCTTCAGGGTACCCTAGATCTTGGTTTGTTCTATCCCAGGGGAGGCAGCTTGCAGCTTTATGCATACAATGATTCAGATTGGGCTGGTGATTATGATACCAGGCAATCCACCACCACTGGGAATTATTTTTTTCTTGTTTCTTGGCAGTTCATGCATATCTTGGTTGAGCAAAAAGCAACCCACTGTTGCCACATCTACTTGTGAGGCTGAGTACAGGCACAGCTACAGTAGATTGTGTATGGTTGAGGAGATTATTGGGGCTGATCTTCGTGAGTGTCAGCAGACACCCACCCCCATTCTCACTGATGGCCGTGGCATGAAAGCCTATATTTCATGCACGTACCAAGCACATTGAGATTCATTATCACTATGTCAGAGAGAGGTTACATGATGCAGGGGAGATCAGTTTATCTTACTACCCTACACAGGATAATGTTGCAGATCTATTCACAAAGGCTTTACCTCGAGAAAAGTTTAAATCTTTCTGCAAAGCTTTGGGCTTACTCTCATACTACAGAGAGTGATCTGCTACCTTGTACACAGGTTCACACTTTCACTACAGAGGGGATTTGTAGGCATATGCTCACTTATGGTAGTGCTATGTGTGAACAGGGCTTAACTAAGGGCACTTTTTTCCATGTGGTTTTTCCCCTTGGATATCAAGTGTGAAAGGACACTCTACATATAATATTTTGTACTTCTATATTATATGGATGTGACACACATGCAGAGTTGACTTGCATTTTGTGGCTACCACACTTTTGGCTCTCTCTCTCTCTCTCTCTCTCTCTCTCTCTCATTCATTTCTGTGTGAGCTTCTTCTTCCTGCACCTAACCCTAATGTGCAGGTTTCTGTGTGTGTGAGTGTATGAGTCCAATACCAAACAGGGCTTGTAGTGAATTGTGATTGTTGGAGCAAAAATAGGATCCAAAAGATAGATAAAAACGTTTTTAATTAGAGAGCTGATTAGTAGAGATCATTGCATCAAATCAAGTAAAGAGAAGATTTAGCCCATGCCCTATTGTGTTCCCAATATAATTTCTAAGTGATTTGAGTTGATTAAATGTGTTAACTAAGCTAATTAGAGTTTGAAATTGGTATTAGAGACTTGGTGTAAGTATTTTTCATGACCTAGCCCATCTTTTGCATGCTTCATATGTAAAAATAGATAGTAGTAATAGGTGGTGCATTTTTCAGCAAAGGGGGCTCTAAAAATCAAACAAATTAATTAGTGTAGAGCCCTTGGTTATGCCAAGGCTCTTAATTATATGTTTAGCAATGTGTTGAGATGAATCTTGAGCAATAAATACATTAGATTGGTTCTCAAATTGAGGAGAAATCAAGATAACAACAAGAAGCTATAGTTTAACACTAAAATAGAGTATTACGTGTTTCTATTGCACTTTTGAGGTGGTAATTTAATGTACTTGCTCAAGATATTTTCAAGACCCCTCTTATATGAGATTTATCCTTTGGATAGTCTAAATGGATGTGAAGATAGCTTAGTAAAAGGTTGAAGTATATGTGAGTAATGCTTTCTCAAAGTTGGTGAAACAAGCTGGAGGCAACCCTTGACCATTCCATGTATGTGATGAATGGCACAAGCTTTCTAGTAGTACATAAATGTGATGGTACAAAGAGAAACACCCTCTTCTTGTATCTCAATGCTTAGTACATGGTGTTTTATAAGAATATACCCTGTTGTTGATAGCACGCCAAATGGACGTCAAACCAGCACTCCATATGGATGCATATCTTGGATCTCATAGGCCACATGAACCATTTGATGCATGGACATCTATAAATGCCCACTCACATGGCAAAAAAAAAAATCTCGACATTGCTACCATCATGCCGTCCAACATGCCATCATGCCAATGATCCATGATATCTATAAATGCCCACGCTGATGGTAGTAGTCCAACAAAGTCTCTTGACAGTGCTACCATCATGCCAATCCAACATGACATTGACCAGCTGATGCTTCTATCAATAAGGATCGTCATCATGATGTGCTATCACAAAGTGGGACCTTGTCTGACATGGGAGGCATGGAAATTGTTTCTCCTGATGCTCCAACTATACATTGATTATGTTTTGCATATCAATGATGGTAGATGGCATAAGTTGAATGAGCAGCTTGTCCCTCCTCCCGATGAGGATGATGATGTATCACTTGAGGAAGAATCTCATACCAATGATGAACCAGATGTATGGCACATGTTCTCGCCAAGCTGGGCAATGGAGATCATGAACAATTTTGTTGAGATAATTTCAGCTTCTTGCTTTGTACCTCCTCCATACTGACATCCATATGATCACTTTGGTTTGGGGTACCAATAAGCCCCAGAGAAGATGTTGCCAAGCATCCAGTCCTCCAAGTGTTCATCAGATCATGTGGAGCATGATGGCCAAGTTGTGGCCAGTGGGAGAGGAAGGGTAATTGAAGTCTCCAAGTTATGTCTAGTCCATGGTAGATTTACTTTTTGATCTTGAAGAAGAATATATTGTTGTGTATGCAAGTGGTGTAAAGGGGTTAGCTGTTAATGACTTGTTTAGTCATAAAGTAGGTTGTTCTCAAGCTGATGATGTGGACCATCCCACTACGGATGAAGAAGAGTTGCCCAAGCTGCATGAAGCTGTTACAGACATTCATTATGAAGTTAATGAAAATCTTGATGACTTGGTGGTTCATCCAGTAGATGTGAAGAAGCAAATGGTAGCTTGGGAAAGGCAACTTATAGGGGAGGATCATGGCAAGGGGACCTTTATGCCATCTTTTCTTTGTGATTCCAATTTTCTTAATCAAGGGTTTGATCAGGGATGCAAAGTTTCTCTGAGTTTTTCAATATGAGACCTAGAGTCCGAATGATGAGAAGGAGGAATCTGGCCTTGATTAGCATAATGAAGCCCTTGAGGAGGCAGATTTGGTGAATTCATGCAAGACAAAGAAGGACCAAGATGTCCAGCTTGTGTACTCCCTTGAAACATCAAGTGTTGTTTGTGGGTGACATGCTTGTATATTGAGGTTGTGAAAATTTTTTATTTTGCTATTCACAAGGATTCTCTTTTTACACCGGATGCTATGGTTGCCTTGGAGTAGCATGATAAGGCAGATTTACCTGTATGGGATCTTCAACCTATTGAGGAGCATCAAGATCTTTTTGAGATTAAAGATGATGCCGCTCTAGATGAGCAGAGGTGGCTGGGCAATCCCATGATCCCAAAGATGTAGCTCGAGGAGCAACTTGTTTGCCTAATTGATGCTCAAATGAAGGAGCAAGATACTTACATTTGGATGCTCGAATGAATGAGCAAGACGTTTGCTTTAATGATGCTAGAATAGATGAGTAGGAAGGGTTGCAGCATGCACCCCTGGATGAGGTAGAGGGGGTGAGGCAGTGGAGGAGCTTTGTGGTCGACAGAGCCCAAGAATGCCCTCACATGTGAAGACCCCTTAGATAGATATGCGCAGGAGAGCATGGAGGTTGATCTCTATGATTCTCAAATGCATGAGGACAAGGGTGAGGTTGTAGAGGATCAGAGTGGCTGCGAGAGCTTAGAGAAGCCCTCACTTGTCAAGACCCCTTGGATGAATGAGCAGGTGGATTACTAGTATGCAGTTTATGCTCGAATGTTCAGCAAGGGAGGTACAGATGATCTAGATGGTATTTTTGGCCATCATGATGGGATGGTTATGGTGAGGGTTGAGGGAGCATGGAAGGAGCATGAAGGTCAGAAGAGTCAAGTGATTCCCTTGGGTGCCTCTAGCCATGCATCGGATTTCCCTCATGGGCTGGACCATCAGGATGATCTGGTTTCAAATTATGAGAAGGTTCTCATCAAATTTTCAAAGAAGCAAGCTTTGGATGCAGATGAGAAGGTTCTCATCAAATTTTCAGAGAAGCAAGCTTTGGATGGACTTGCAGTGATATAGATGATGTTTTTCGATCATGTGATGATGACATAGAATGGTTTGATATGTAAGATGATGGAGTGGCCGTCAATAGTGATAGCTTTGCAGAGGTGGATGCAACTTGGTTTGACACCTTGTTGGATGGGCACATTGCTCATGAAAACACAAAACCAAAGGTGCTCAGTTATATAGATTATGCTTACATGCAAGATGCAATATAGCATGTAATGAGGGTTCGTGTTGAGCCTACAAAGCATGATACACTGGATGTGGATCCCGGCTTCCATGTTCTGATATCCAGTTGAGAATAGCATAGAAGGCCGCGAAGAAAGAGCAAGAAATGACCAGGTGGAGTTAGAGATTGTTGTGGACGGTTCTTCTGTTCTTAATGGCATGGTTGGAAGCGATGGATTAAAGATCTTCATCAAGTTTGAGAAGAACAATGACACGAAAGGTTATTAGAACGAGCTTGTAAATCACTTAGATGGAGTTGAATTATTTGGATCACACACAAGAAATCAGTGTCGACCATATTTAAAATAGCCATGGGGATGAGGAGACCTTGGAACATGGAGATGTGCACTTGGCTTCAGAAGGTCCAGGGGCAGAGAAGCATGGAGCCTTAATACTGAACCACGTACTCTGCCTGCGCTAGATTTTTTGCCAGCCCATAATGATGTTGTAGAAAACAGTAAAGTTGGATGAGAGTTGGATATGAAAGCTTGACTCTGCAAAAGAGGAAGAGACCTAGAGAGGGTCTGGATGCAACTTGCAGATGCTTGAAACCGAAAACTATGGTGGATGAAGTGGGAAGGACTAATGACCTGAATAGAACAGCTGGAGACATAGGTTCCATGGAAACTGATGTGGCAACCCTACCGCCTCCAATGAGGCTATGCCTAATGGTCCCGTGAACGTGGATAGAGTGCCTAATTTAATGCTTATGCTCTCCAACTCTTGTGCTATTTAGCACAAGAGTGCTTAATTTAACGCTTATGCTCTCCAACTCTTGTGCTATTTAGCAGACTTCTTTGGAGATGATGTGCCATTTTCATCGATTCGAGTTCGAGGTGTTGTGCCAATTATGGTACATCAACATGTAGCACATGCTGGAGCTTCATCGACATCTTTTTCATGGATAGTGTTATGCCTATGATGTGTCTACTTCATGCCAATGGAGTGTGGAAATACTTGTGGAGACATGGTTTTATGTTTTTATTTTATATGCTCATGTGTGGGTGGCATTGTATTTGATGGGTTCCTAGCCCTGGCATGTTGCCAGGAAATGGTTGCACTGTACTTGCACTAGATACATGTTATGTGCACGACACTAGCATGACCCTATGCTTGTGGGTTTGAGTCGTCTGATTGGAAATCCGGCCCAGCGGGTCTGCCAACTATTAGCCCATGTGTGCATGCACTCCATGGGAACTCACCCTTAACCGCCATAACCCTTCATCTACCCTATGCCTTTTCGCGTTCCCCTCATACCCCTTCATATCCCATGACTAAATCTTGATTTAGAGAGGAGACAGCTTTAATAGAAACCTCTCTCTTTCTTTCTTTTTTTCTTTCTGTTTATCTTGGCAAATAATTCTTGTTAGGGCTATGGCCCTAACACTTTGCCTATGCAAAGAGACTTCTGCATAAGCTTTATGTATAGAGTCTATGCATAAATCTTGCACATAAAGTCTATACATAAAGCTTAGAGCCTATGCATAAAGCTTTATGCACACTTATGCAAGCTTTATGCATAAAACCTATGTATAAGCTTTATACATAGAGCTTATGCATAAGCTTTATGCACAAAGCTAAACCTAAACCTGGCACTTAATTGTGCAATAAATGTAGTTCTTGCATTAACAATTACAAGAAAAAGAGGGCTTGCCTCTTTTTTGAAGAAGCTGAAGAAGAGGATTAGTGCAAGACCTACAAAACATAAAATTAAACAAAGTGATTAGTAACACATTTAATAAATCTTGCATGAAACCTATGCACGCTTTATGCATAAAGCTTGCATAAGCTTTACGCACAGAGCCTTTGCATAAGCTTTACACATAGAGCCTATGCATGCTTATGCAAGCTTCATTCAAAATTTATGCATAACGCTTGCATAAGCTTTACGCATAGAGCCTATGCATGCATAAGCTTTATGCATAAAGCTTTATATGCAAGCTTTATGCATAAATCTTGCATAAGCTTTAAAGCCTATACATAAGCTTGATGCATAGAGCATATACATAAGCTCTCAATGTATGCATTAAGCTCTCAATGCATGCATAGAGCTGACCCTAAAAGATAAAATTCTAAAAAGCCTTAAAAGCATAATAGAAAGGAGTGAGCTCTTACCTCAAGAATGGGAGCATTTAGTCGAGCTAGTAGACATGATACCAATGTCATAGAGGATAATATTGAGTATTTTGGAACTATTCAAGATATTCTTGAGGTTGGGTTTAGAGCATTTAGTCTATTCATCTTTGATGTCAAATGGTTTAAGGTGATATATAGAGGTGCTGCTCAGGCAACCGTGAAGAAACATCCAAATGGGTTTTCTCAAATTGATTCTACCAAGTTTTGGAATAATGAGAAAGATACTTTTGTACTACCTCAACACTGTCAAAACAAGTTAGTAACCCAACCAACCGGTAAATCTTGATGCAATATAATGAAAGTGTAACCCCTTTGCTTTGTAATTTTAAATTGTGCTTCACACGCAGATCGAATTGATCCAAAGTGGTGGTATGTTGTACAAGTTTCCCCTCATTCAAAACATATCTTTAATTATCAAGATGTTGAGAATGAATCTCTAGATGATGTGTAAGTATAACCTCAAGTCATTGGAAGAAGACGATGATGAAAATGAAGAAAACAATTTAGAGGAGGCCGATCAAGAGCATGAGGAACATCAATCCGGAGAACATGATGAGGCACATATCGATCATGACAATGCTTTATTGGATAATGTTAGTGATATTGATATGGAACCCCATCTTTTCATTGAGCTTCCATTAGATATAGAGATTGATGAAGCAACACAAATGGATATATTACAAGATAGGATAGACTTAAGATTTTGACATTGTTTATGTAATTATTTCTCTTCAAAAGTTTTCAACTATCTTTATTTTTATTTTTCAAACATGGCTTAAAGGTTTCGAATGATGTTTTTTAAACTATCATCATTTTATGTATGTATGTGACAAATATAATCTAATATCAATCTTCAACAACTCTCAGAAAATTTTTATAACAGTGTAGCAACAAAATTTCACTACTATTTTCACTTTCTAGCAGCGAAATTACAATGTAGCAATGAAATTTCACTGTTATAATCGCTACCCCGCAGCAAAATTTCGATGCTCAACAACAAAAATAGCAAAACAAGATTTCGTTTTGCTAATTTCGCTGCTGAGCAACAACAAGATGCCCCAACATCCCAAATGCCTCAACGCTGCTATGCCCCCGACGTGTTATAATGTACGCAGCTCGTGGCCTCTCAAACTGAGGACCTAAGTACGCCTCGAACAAAATCCGGATACCTAAATTATGTAACCATCTCTTGCCCAAGTTTTATTTTGGCTTGAAAAGTGGATGTGGAGTTTACTATCCGGTGTGAAAATACATACACATAGTCTAAAGTAGTATATTGACATGTAAAATCATAGAAATGAATAGTCTAAAGTTGAAAGGCTAGTATGTTGAGATGTAAAATAAGGAGCTTAATGGGTGATATATTCTCTCTAGCTTATTGTTCTTGTGACTGAGTGAGCACCAATGCTAGCGATCGGCTATGCCGGTCATGTGCTTTCTTGGCCGTGATGATAATAATTAGGAGCTTCTTGGCATGCTGCTTTCTTTGTCCAAGGTTTTGGAAGGCAAGGAGCAGGTGCCCCCGTCCCTACAGAGCAAGCAGCGGATGATCAGCTAAGCCGGAGGTCAACATTCATGGCTCAGACGCGAGCTCAAAAGGGTAGTAGGGTTGGGAGCTCGACGTCCACAGGCGGCGGTCCGCCGTCTCATTTGCTGCTCATGGAGCTTAAGCACAGAATCCTGGCGGCGCTCGCCAAGCTGTCGGACAGGGACACCCACCAGCTCGCGGTGGAGGACTTGCACAAAGTCGTGGAGTTTCTGTCGCCCGAGGGCATCGCCATGTGCCTTTCCTGCCTCTACGACACAGACGCGCAGCAGAAGAGCGCCATGAAGAAAGAGTGCGTGAAGATGTTCGGCACTCTGGCCGCCCTGCATGGCCACCTTCTCGTGCCACATCTTCCCAAGATCGTGGCCAGCATCGTGCGCAGACTCAAGGACCCCGACACGGGCGTCCGCGAGGCCTGCGTGGAGGCCATGGGCGTCCTCTCGGCTAACGTCGTCTGTCTAACAGCACCGCCGCCTTCAAAACTGCAGACGGAAACCCAAACACAGGCACGTTCTGGTTATTGCAGTAGTATGCAGGAGCTCACTGCCTTCGTTAAGCCCCTCTTCGACGCCCTCTCCGAGCAGAACCGCAGCGTTCAAGCCGGCGCCGCCATGTGCCTCGCCCGCGCCATCATCGCCGCCAAAGGCCACCCCCATTCGCCCAGCATGGTCCGCCTCTGCCAACGCGTCTGTAAATTGCTCACTAACCCTAGTTTCCTTGCTAAGCATGCGTTGCTCCCTGTCATCTCCAGCCTCTCTCAGGTCAGTAACCTAATCTTCTGATTAGACGCTTCCAAAGCAAATTAACAAACAAAATTCTAATATGTCATGGATAATTAAACTTCTATTATATCGCAAATTAACAATCCAGCCATCTAATTAGAGTGGAAGGGCCTTTTGAACTAATCCATTAATGATAGCAACCTTCTCGTGTATATCGTGGCATAGCAAGGTGTGATTAAGAGCTCAAAGTTAATGCAGGTTGGGGCTGTTAATCATCATTCTGTGATTAGTATAACGGTTCCTTGTGATTAAGAGCTCAAAGTTAATGCAGGTTGGGGCTGTTAATCATCATTCTGTGATTAGTATAACGGTTCCTTGTGATTAAGAGCTCAAAGTTAATGCAGGTTGGGGCTGTTAATCATCATTATGTAATTAGTATAACGGTTCTTTGTTATTAAGAGCTCAAAGTTAATGCAGGTTGGGGCTGTTAATCATCATTCTGTGATTAGTATAATGGTTCCTTGTGTGCATGATTCCCTTGAGAGCAATGATTGGGCAACAAGGAAGGCTGCAGCTGAGACGCTCACTCGCATGGGATCTAATTTAGGACATCTCTTAATAACCTTTAAGGCGCCCACACTTTTGTTACTAGAATCTTGTAGATTTGACAAGGTGCCTTTCTCAAACATTCATTGCCTTAAACAAGATATTACAAGTTTAGTATCATTCAAAAATTTAGAAAAAGGATGTTACTAAAACCTGAATAGATTAAGCTCAGATTAGCCTCTACTTTGTAAATTTAATCCATAATCATGAAATTTTCAGGTTAAGCCAGTGAGAGATTGTGTGCAAGATGCCATTCAAACTTGGAAGTCTCTCCCAGGACTTGAGAAAGATATGCCCTCATCGGCCTCTTCAACACCATCAGCAAATGGAAGCAGTGGATCATGCTCTACAACCACTGATAAACTGCCTGGTATATTGAAGAAAAGGGGTGCAGCATTAGCTGACAAGAAACCTAACCCTGATTTCTTCAATAAGCTGGAAACACAAAGCTCGGATGATTGGCACATAGAGGTGGCAGTCCCACGAAGTTGCCCTCCACCTCCTGCAGCTGGAATCAAAGCTAATGATCATGAACTATCTGGAAGCAATTCCAATAATTACCAAATGAGATCAGATGGCTTTCTAGCTGCAAAAGAGAGCTCAATTGTTAATGACAAAAGGGATAAAGAGCTTAATCACCCATCTGATGATGATGAAGTGTTTACACATGAGTTCAGTAATAATCAAGAAGAATTGCATGGTCTTAAGAGGTTCAAAGCACCTGATCACAATGTTTTGAAGAGTCTGGATGAGAACTCAGCTCTGAGCTCACAGAAGAACAATGTAAATGGGAGGATTATTGAGAGAAGCTTGACATTGCAGACTGCACATTTTCAAAGCAGAGACTCAGATGTTCATCATCATCATCATCCATGGGACATCACAAGTCCTCCAAGTTTGAGATCAACCAGCAAGAATATGATGAGCAATGGCAATGGACACCTTGCTCACGGAGAAGCTGGAAACTGGTTGCTCATCCAAAGGCAGTTATCTCAATTGGAATTCCAGCAAGCCAATATTATGGATTTGCTGCAAGTATGTACCTCTATTCACTGATTAAAATAAATGCTCATAAATTAACTGTCACATAATGTTTCAAGTATACCTTGACCCAATATTTAATTTCTTCCTACGTTTTGTTAACATCAATCAAATTAATTACTAACACATTCATTAAGTATGACATAAAGCCTTGATATTCACAAGCTTTCTGTTGGTTGTCTTTTTAACACTATTTATCATTTAGTATGATATCAACATCTCAGTTCTTCTGACTCTCTCACACACACATACACACTCATTTTTGAGGTGTAGAATACCAATATATCTACTGTTCGTTTTTTAATCACTGCTTATCATTTAGCATGACATCAACGTTCAATCTCTCTCTCTCTCTCTCTCTCTCTCTCTCTCACACACACACACACAAACATACACACACACACACACACACACACATATGCACACATTAACTGATCTTCCTTGCATATATTTTCACTTTTAGGACTTCATGGGCACGTCGAGAAACAGCATGCTTGCACTAGATGCAAGGATTAAAGTCCTGGAAAGAGTTGTGGAGGATATAGCACAGGATTTGGAAACACCTGCATCTGATTGCATTGATGGATACAATGGAGGAATGAGCGATCATGGACACAATACTAGCAAGTATCTCTTGTCTCAAGGAGATCACTACAACATGCACTCTAGTATGATCAGAAATGGTACAATGAGTGGTCACTCCTCATTTACATCATCTACATCAAAGGCACCGGATATTATAATAAGAGAACCGCATCACACAGCATTAAGTGCGTCCGATTGGAGGTCTACTGCGGACATGTGTGAAGACCAATGGAATGGAAGCCCTTCTAGTAGTCACTTGCAATTGATAGAGGGTAGGTGCAGGGAAACCCAATTAGTGAATGAGGTTTGCAAGGATTTAGCAAGGGTTGATATAATTAATGCTAGAGGAGATGATTTACCAAGGGTTAATATTGGAAGAGATGATGATGTATCAAGGGCTAGTATAGCAAGGGATCATGATAGCTATGGAGAAGAGCAGATGGCAGCAAGGAGGGTATGGGATAGAGAATCTAGTGGGCCAGTTAGTGTGAGGCTTGGAGAAGGCCCTTCTGCAAGAAGCGTCTGGCAAGCGTCTAAAGATGAGGCAACATTGGCAGCAATAAGAGGGGCAGGAGAAGAAAATGAAAAACCTTCATCATCTATCAATAAATATAATGATTTGAATCATATAGAGGCAGATCATCAAACTTTGGGCAAATCTGGTAATGCAATTACCATAGCTTTACAATCAACAGAAACTTTGCAGAAATTAACTCCATCAAGCAGCAGCTCCAGCAACTCTATGGCTAAGAGTAATCTGGATCATGCTGATAAACGAGCTTACTGGAGGCTTTGGAGCCGCGCAATGGAGTTGATGCAGTTGGGCGACATGGACTCTGCTTACATCGAAGTGCTGGGCAGCAGAGATGAGCTCATGTTAGTCCGACTGATGAACAAAACTGGCCCAGTGCTTGAAAAGCTCTCGTCCAACACAGCCAATGAGATGCTGCGCACAGTTGCTCAACTCCTCAGGCAGCACAGCTTCTTCGACTTCAGTCTTCCCTGGGTTCAACAGGTAATCACATAGCAACCAACTTTTCATTATAATATGCTAGCTATATTTATATATTTCATAATAGCTCATATCAGCAAATCCCTTTGTAATAGTTCTCTTTTTAGAAAAAGAAGAAAACTACATTAAGTTGTTTTAAAGGCTAAAATAACCTATGCGACCAAATAGATAATGTGAAGACCTTGAAGACCTAAAACAGTCCCCTAGAGGGTGCACTACAGAAGCTATGATGGAAGCCTGCATTATTCTTGGTTACCAGGTCTCTTGAGAGAGCACTCCAATTTCTTCTTAGAGGAGGAGAGATGGAATTTGTTGTGTAAACTTTTAAATGAAGTAAAATGTGAAGTGTAGGGGACGCTAGGAGTATCACTGAATAGTCTTTTGTTATGTAGTGTATTTGGGCCTTTTCTGCTTATATATATATATATAAATAATTATTATTGTTCCCAAAAAAAAAGTTACTATGCCAAGCATCAAAAAGACTCACCTCAAACGGGATCTCGTTTTGTTTTGGGTTTTGATTTGAATTTCGGTTTGGCTTTGCAAAACTTATGAATGAGAGCAAGATCCTCCCTCCCAAGAGACCACTAATAACCCACTTGCATCTCTTCTATCGAGTTGCATTGGAGTCACTTCCTCTCTGATACATATCTTTTGAAGCTTGTTTGACTTTGAGAGAGAGAGAGAGAGAGAGAGAGAGAGAGAGAGGAGGGGACATATGGGGGAGAAATAAGAAATTTCTCCTTAGTACACTCATTAGTAAGAGAGAGAGAGAGAGAGAGAGAGAGAGAGAGGAGGGGACATATGGGGGAGAAATAAGAAATTTCTCCTTAGTACACTCATTTTTAGCATGGGTGGCCGATGCACAGAATGTGTAAAGACTCTTTTTGGCCCCCCAGACTCAATTTGTTTATAATGGTTCTCTTTCTTTTTTCTTTTTTTCTTTTTTTTTTCTTTTTCTTTTTTTTTGAGAGAGAGAGAGAGAGGCGGGGATGGATATTGACGGAATAGTTGTGCTCTTTACAGTCACTTTTAGCATTTGCAAAGTTTGGATCCAAGAAATGTTTAACTATCCTTGCTTGGAAAACCTCAAATAAAGACCAAATGGCCAAATGGCCATTCACCTAGCATAATAGGGGTTTATCCCTCATGCCATGTGGCTACCTAATTTCCAAGCTTCTCATCTTTCATATGGTGGCTCCACAAGAGTTGGGATGTTGCCTCGTCTCTCAAGGATCTCTCCCTTTCTTGTTTTTCCCTTCATTGTTTATTACTTCCCAGTATACAAGCCTAAGATAGCATGTGAATAACATATTGTAGAGAATTCTCTTGTTACCCGTGTGCCAAGCTAAGCTATGAATCACAACTTTTGTTTTGTCACTCTCTCCTCCACTTTGCTCCTGTAATGTGTTCCTCACCTTGGTGCTTCACTCCATTAGATCGGTTCTGTCTCACTCCCATGTTCTCACTCCCTCTCACACACATGGAAGCAAGAAAGTAAAAGGCACAATTGACACTATTATACTCACAATACACAAGCTGTCTCTCTCTCTCTCTCTCTCTCTCTCAAACACACACACACACAAGATAGAGCCAAGAGAGTTTTAGATTATGCATAAGAATGTCTCCATACACTTATATACTCGAGCCATGTGTGGCCATATGTTCACATTATGACCACACCCAATATATAAAGAAGTGGATTTTAAATGTAATGGCCTTAAAGATGCTTTATCTTACAACTCGTGGAGTCTACATAAAGCATGTACAACACGATTACACAAAATGTGGTTAACATTCTTTTCTTCCTCCTTTTGTCTTCCTTCTTCTCTTCCAAATCAGTCTACTCTCTTTCTCTCTCTCTCTCTCCCCTTTTGGGGCTATCCATATCTCAATTCTCAAAAAGTATATGTAGCCTAACATTTATACATCAATGAAAGTAATATAATGGTTAAAATGTTCTTGTCATCCCGATCATGTTGTTATTGGTTGAGTTGATCTAGTTGATCTTCATTGTGGGGATTTATAGAGTAGGTAGGTGAGCATAACAAGCCATATTTGTTTGATGGGTCAACTACCTTTGTGGTTCATATACTATATGTGATAATTCCTATGATGGGTCAACTACCTTTGTGGTTCATATACTATATGATAATTCCTCTCCATTAAATATATACTTATAATAGCACCCTATGTGAAGATTAAATATATGATAATGCCTCTCCATTAAATATATACTTATAGCACCCTTTGTGAAGATTTTGGCACAATTTTGTGTTATCGAGTAATACATCATCTCAACCTCTTTCAACAGGATCGGCTCTCACACATAAAGTGATAGTGAGTCTTGACATGGTTTTTTAATTATGAAACATAATATTTTAAGAATTGACCATGCAAATCTCAATGCCACATTATAATGTTGTGGGTTGCCTCTACACCATTCTCATATCTAGTAGAATCTTTCTCATGAACCATAATGCCTCACATAAAATAATGTAAGAAATATTGTACTGATCAACCTCTCAATGGGAGTATTAAAACTACATATGCTCCTTGTTGATCCAAGAAATTCATCTTGAACCAAGTGAAAAACAATTTCATATTATTGAGAGCCTTGTGTCCTAGTGAAAAACAATTTCACAACATTAGTGAGAGTCTTGCGTCCTAGTATCACCCACACAATTTGAGTCGGTGTGTGCTCATGGGACAAAATTTAGCATTTCAAATTTATCCTTGTCCAAATATTTTTGAACTTCAAGTCCTTGTGGTGTACCTCGAATAAGGACCTTCTGTCTTCCTCCCCTAGCATGTCCAAAGGATTTATGAACTTCAAGTCCTTGTGGTGTTAGATAAGGACCTTATGTCTACTTCTCCTAGCATGTACAAAAAAGTTTAAGGTTTTCCTTCTCTTAACTTTGGATGCTTATATAATTTATTATATAATAATGTTAGGGATTTTCCTAGAAGAATCTATGATATACTTATACTAGGGTTGTTCCCAAAATTTATGTAATGGTGGGGATCTTCCTGGAATTTATGTAATAAGTGTAAACTTCTCCTGTGCTTTAACTATATCATCACAAATGTAAGTACCATTTTTTGAATGGAATGAATTTCATCTTGTATGCCTTTAACCCAATTTGGATCTTCTTGAGCCTCTTTCAAATCCATTTGGTAAAGAGGCCAACCCCCTCTACACTGCTAAAGCTAGGATGGTGTATATTGTGGTTAACCTAGCTCTAGGAGTAAAGTCCAATCCTCTAATCTATGCAAAGCCTTCGTCAACTTTCAATATCTTATACATTTATAAAGTACCACTAAATTTATATTTGGTTTTATATACAAAGACCTTATGGTGATGACTTCTATTGTGGAGGGTGATCCACAAAATAGCTAGTGTGATTTTTTAAGGATGGAGTCATACTTTGCTTTCATTGTGACCATCTAGTTCAAATTTGACTCCACTTTTGCAAGGTTTATGGGCTACCATCTTCTATCTTGGAGGGTGATCTAGAACATACCTAGTGTGATTTTTTTGAGGATGGAGTCATACTTTGTTTTCATGGCTACCATCTAGTTCAAATTTTACTCCACTTTTTTGAGGATGGAGTCATACTTTGCTTTCATGGCTACCATCTAGTATGAATTTTAATCCACTTTTGCAAGGTTTATGGACTGTTAGATCATTAGCACCCCTTGCATATAGAAGCACAAATCCTTACAAACTCTAGACTATACATGTAGATGTTCAACATGCATTACATGAATGGAACCCCTAAAGTTGAACAATGGCCAATATTAACTCCCATAGTTTAAATTGACTTCCTTATAGGCCTATCTTTATTTGGTCAAAATAATATAGCCAATTCAATTCTCATACATTAACCCACATGGTTTTTAAATATACCCAATTAAATTTTCATACGTTGACCCACATTGTTTTTAACTACATATGAGAAGGGATGGAGTCACGTTCGTAGCACCCTAATGGGATCTTGTACATCTAACAACTTAACCCACATGGTTTTTAAATACATATGAGAAGGGATGGAGTCAAGTTTGTAGACAACTTGCCCTTTCTAGATTCCATATTTCACAAACATTGAACTTCTAAATGACTTCCTTTCTTAGTTTTTAGGTGTCTATAAAAATCTTCATGTTTACATAGTGATTGTCATGTTTGTCAAATTTCATCATGGGAAAGGGGCTCAAAGATTTTGGCTAACAAAGAATGGTGATTATTCATGATCAGGTTGCAGACTTAATAGTGGACATGGGGGCTAATAGTCTAGATCTTTTAACAAATGTAAAGCGAGAGCTTCTCCAATCAATACAAGAGGCAGGAAACATGGAGTCACCAAATGATTGGTTAGGAAACTCAATAAGTGAGTTGGTGTCAATTTTAATGGATGCTTGGTCAAATGAACAAGAGACAATTCTTTAACATAAGAATCTTCAATGTGCCTTTTTACTTTTATTTCCTTGAGAACCTCCTTTCCTTAAGTCATGTGTAGATTACAGAGGTGATTGGCTAGATATACATATAAGAAAATATTGATACTACTATTTTGAGTAAAACATTTTGGTACTACCATTCCAAATAACTTATGCTATAAAAATTTTCATTTAATTAAGTGTAGATTTAATACATAAACTTAAAAAGTAAGTACATAGATAAATTACATACTTTATTAATAAATCACCAAAGGGCACATGGTGTTTGAAAGTCTCAATGTTGGCATCCATTGCTACATATTTTTTTATACAAAGAAGTGCACAAGGATTTAATTTATAAGCATTTAATAGTTATGCATGTAGGGATTTACAAAATTGATACTAAAAAGAGGAGAATACATCATTAAAATATAAACATAGATGGAGGCATTATCAATCATTTATAAATAACCTACACTGCTTTTTTTTTTGAGAAGTCACATAGTGGTGTGGCATTGCAACATGTCAAGCTTAAGGAAATTTTACTATTTGAGGCTTTCTTTTTTTAGATAATACTATAAATATATTTAAATTCCATATTTTTACTCTCTTTTCATGTATGTTTCTCAAGTATGATGTTATCTTCAAAGGATTAATATATATTAAGTTATTTTTAAAAAATAATATATTAATGGAAAGGTAGGAGGGAGGTGCCACATGGCAGGTGTACATGCCATGTGGCCTGACATGTGGCACCATTATGACTGATGTGGCTATACTCCCCTTATCTACATGGATTGACATATGGAAGGATGATGTGGAATGATATATGACATGGCATTCCATGATGTGTCATGCCATGTCACACCAAGTGTGAGGTGGCATGCAAAGGTGATAAGAAGATGTCACATTAATGATGATTAGGATGATAAAGGTGGGAAGTCAACTAATTTGACCATGTTGACATGGAGGGTGGAGGTGGCATGATGCTTATGTGGATCCTCTCTAAGTTGATGTTGACATAAAGTGGCATGTACATATAATATTTGTGCCTACCCAAGGCCCACACATGGCATGATCTCTAGGCTTTGAAATTTACCAAGTCTAGATTTTGAAACCTAACTAGTATTGGTGAAAAGGGGAGAGTGGACGTTTTTCACTTGGAAGGATTGAAAATGGACCTTCTTGTACTCAAATTAAGCTATTTTTTTGAATAAAATCATGGTAGCAAGTACAGTGATCCCTAGAGTTTTTAGATCAAAAGATATAATATTTGATTTTCTAGAATTAAATTACAATTGATTTAATGGGCCTCTAACAGTCATAACAAATTTTCCAAATTACATCTATAAAAATCCAACCATTAGATTTGTAATTTTACCTTAAATCCACATTCTAATAATCTTTCCAATCCAATCATCACCAGATCCATACAAATTGAGCATTTTAAATGGTATTTGTGGTTGGAGAATAAAATAGTATGTTTTTTAAATAATATAAAAATATAAAAACGCATCAAAAATTACTAAATAAATTAAGTTAAGCTCTATGTTATGTGGGTTTGTGATATGCAAAGTGGGAACATTATATAAGTAATAATGTAAAAGTTAGACAATTTTCTCACATTTAGTATACCTGTGTAAACTTGGGATAAGGCCTGTATACAATTTTTGTGCCCAAACAAAAGGGAATTTGCAATTATTGGATATTCGATCAAATTATAGTTTTAGTTACCCAACTTTGCATGTGATGTTTCATTAGAAGACCTTGAAGTGAAACTCCTTGGCTAACTAGGAGAGATTGGCCATTCTTCTTTTAAAAAATTGCATGTTTTCATGCTAAACCCAAGGTTTCCCACCACTAAACAAAATTGGATAACCTCTCGGGCACAAATTTGTGCATTGGGCCCCAATTGACCAACCAAACCTCTGTCGATAGTGAAGAAACTTAGTGCTCAAGAGGCTAGGCCATCATACCCAAACATCATCCTATGGCGATGAAACTATGCAGGCATGGGGTGGGCCTAGCCTCACATGCCTACAAATTTTCATCACCATCGAACGATGTTTGGTTAGTCAAGTGGGAACCAATGCCCAAAATTGAAGTCTCTTAGTGCTTGAGACATTTGGAAAAATCTTGCTCTTCCACATGTCATCATACCCAAAATTGAAGTCTCTTAGTACTTGAGACATTTGAAGTCTCTTAGTGCTTGAGACATTTGGAAAAATCTTGCTCTTCCACATGTCATCATACCCAAACGTCATCTAATGGTGATGAAACTTTGCAATCATGGGGGGTAGGCCTAATCCCACATGCCTACAAAGTTTCATCACCATCGGGAAATGTTTGTTGATTAAGTAGGGCCAACTGCCCAAAATTGATATCTCTTAGTGCTCGAGAAGCTAGGAAAAATCCCGCTCTTCCACACGCCATCATACCCAAACATCATCCCAATGTGGCAGTGAAACTTTATAGGCATATGGGGGTGTGCCTAGCCCCACATGCCTATAAATTTTCATCAGCATCTGGCAATGTTTGGTTAGTTAACTGGGGCCCAATGCCTAAACTTGAAGTCTCTTATGCTTTGAAAGGCTAGGAAAAATCCCGCTTTTTCACATGCCATCATACCCAAATGGTGGCCATGAAACTTTACAAGTATGGGGGGGTGGGTCACCATGCCTACAAAATTTCATCACCATCTGGCAATGTTTAGTTAGTTAACTGGGGCCCAATGCCTAAACTTGAAGTCTCTTGTGCTTTGAGAGGCTAGGAAAAATCCCGCTTTTTCACATGCCATCATACCCAAATGGTGGCCATGAAACTTTACAAGTATGGGGGGGTGGGTCACCATGCCTACAAAATTTCATCACCATCAGGCGCAATGTTTGGTTGGTTAAGTGGGGCCAAATGCCCAAATTTGAAGTCTCTTAGTGCTCGAGAGGCTAGGAAAAAGCCCGCTCTTATGTATGTCATCATACCCAAACATCGTCTGAAGGCGATGAAACTTTGTAAGCATGGTGATGAGCCTAACTCCACATGCCTACAAAGTTTCATTGCCATCGGGATGATGTTTGGGTATGATGGCATGTGGAAGAGTTGGATTTTTCCTGGACTCGCGAGCACTAAGAAACTTCAAATTTGGGCATTTGGCCCCACTTGACCAAACAAACATCGCCTGATGGTGATGGAACTTTGTAATGGGACTAGGTCCACCCACCCATGCCTGTAAAGTTTCATCACTATCGAATGATGTTTGGGTATGATGGTATGTGGAAGAGTGAGGTTTTTCCTAGCCTCTCAAGCAGTAAGAGACTTCAAATTTGGGTGCACTAGGGCCCACTTCATCAACCAAATGTCAGCCTTGATAGTGATGAAACTTTGCAAGCATGTGGTTCTAGGCCCACTCCACATGCCTACAAAGTTTTATTACCATTAGATGATGTTTGGGTATAGTGGCATGTGGAAGAGCGGGACTTTTCCTAGCCTCCCGAGCACTAAGAGACTTCAAATTTGGGCGGTGGGCTCCAATTGACCAACCAAACATAGCTCGATGGTGATTGAACTTTGCAAGCATATGGGGCTAGGCCACCTCCTCATGCCTGCAAAGTTTCATCTCGCTATCGGATGACATTTGGGTATGATGGTATGTGGAAGAGCGAGGTTTTTCCTAGCCTCTAAGCACTAAGAGACTTCAAATTTGGGCACACTGGGCCCTACTTGACTAACCAAATGTAGGCAGATAGTGATGAAAATTTGCAAGCATCAGAGATGGTCATACGCCCACATGCTTGCAAAGCTTAATCGCCATCAAATGGTATGTGGAAGAGTGTGGTTTTTCCTAGCCTCTCAAGCAGTAAGAGACTTCAAATTTGGTTGCCCGCTTCATCAACCAAATGTCAGCCGATAGTGAAACTTTGCAAGAATGTAGGTCTAGCCGCCCCACATGCTAACAAAGTTTTATTACCATCTGTTTGGGTATAGTGGCATGTGGAAGAGCAGGATTTTTCCTAGCCTCCTCAGCACTAAAAGACTTCAAATATGGGGAGTGGGCCCCAATTAACCAACCAAACGCCCGATGGTGATGGCACTTTACAAGCATATGGGGCTAGGCCACCTCCCCATGCTTGCAAAGTTTCATCTTGCTATCAGACGATGTTTGGGTATGATAGTATGTGGAAGAGTGAGGTTTTTCCTAGCCTCTTAAGCACTAAGAGACTTTAAATTTGGGCACATTGGGCCCTACTTGACCAACTAAATGTAGGAAGATAGTGATGAAAATTTGCAAGCATGGGAGGTGGGCATACGCCCCCATGCTTGCAAAGTTTAATCGCCATCGGATGATGTTTATGTATGATGGCATGTGGAAGAGCGGGATTATTCCTAGCCTCTTAAGTACTAAGAGACTTTAATTTTGGGCACTGGAACCCACTTGACCAACCAAACGTCATTTGATGGTGATGAAACTTTACAAGAATATGGGTCTAGGCCCATCCCCCATGCTTGCAAGGTTTTATCATAAATTAAATGACGTTTGGGTATGATGGCATGTGGAAGACTGGGATTTTTCCTAACTTCTCAAGCACTAAGAGGACTTTAATTTGGGCCGCCCCACTTGACTAACCAAATGCCATGCTCAATGGTGATAAAACTTTGTAGGCATGTGGGACTAGGCCCACCCCCCATGCCTACAAAGTTTTTGGGTACGATGGCATTTGGAAGAGTTGGATTTTTCCTAATCTCTCAAGCACTAAGAGACTTCAATTTTGGGAACTGGACCCCACTTGACCAACTAAATGTTATCAGATGGTGATGAAACTTTGTAGGCATGTGAAAGTAGGCTTATCAACCATGCCCAAAATGTTTCATTGCCATCGGACGATGTTTGGGTGGCAAGAGGGGTAGAGAGAGAAAGATAGTGAAAGAATGGCTTAATTAAAAACTTTTGAAAGTAAATTACAAATGCATAAATGTCTTAAAACAAAGCATGCACATAAGTACATAGAACCATCTCAATATATTATGATAAAGAAATTACAAAGCATAAATTATAAAGAACCATCTCAATATATCATGATCAATAAAGTACAAAGCATAAAGTAAAAAGATACATTTGAATAAATCATGAACAACAAAGGACAAGGTATAAGTGCTAACCCACCAGCCACCCTGGGTTTAGTCAATAGAAGATACATCTCAATAAATAATAATAAGTGCTAACCTAGCTACTCTGGGTTTAGTCAATATCATCTAATCCAAATCCTGAGAACACTGCAAACGCCTCCTCATCTCGGAACCTCATAACTACATGTTGAGGCTCAAGTGGTGATACTACCACTGCCACTTGCATGTCCCACCTATAGGTGACCAATCCTAACCATCTCTATAGCCCTACATGCCTCATCATCTCTTTGACCTTGTAGTCACTCATAGCACTATAACCATGAAGTGTAGTCCTGGTGGTGAACTCGTACCTCCCACTCAAAACGTGTCGGCACCTCAACACTTAGTACACTATCACGACGATAGCTCTCTGGAGGAGCTGATAAACCACTAGGACCTACACTGCCAACCTGCCCGTATGCTATCTACCTGCTCTCCTCAAGGATACTCTCTAGATCATGCTATGTCCACTCCATATGTGCAGTCTCCTCAAATCGAGGAGGAATCTAGTCAGCACCAATGCCCAATTGTCACACTATAGTCTCCAGGTCCTCGTATATAGTGTGGGGCACCGGCCTTCTTGTCATCACTAGATTGACCTCTCATGTTCTGGGGTAGAAATCATCTAAGCCCAAAACTTTGTATGTCACCACATCCACCACATATCTACAAATGGGACAACTAGCTCATCACACCAACTAGAGATTGATGCAAGATAGTAGGTGAAATAAGTGGCTGCATCCCAATCCATAGAACCCAGTGGCATCAAGGGCAACCATGCAAGCTGAGCAAGTGGTATCATGAAGAAATCCTAGAGCATGGGATGCAAAAGGACGTCAACCTCTGATGTCAGTTTGTTGGACGAGGATATAAGGTGACATAGGGTGTCGATCGCACTCCCCTACCATGAACTATCAGTCACATCTGATGGAAATAAAGCTCGGAACCATGCTTTGTGATCTACCGCCTCATCACCTCATCAAAAAGAGGCCTTCATATCTTCCAACTGCACTCTCGCATGAGATCTAGGCTGATCCATCTTTCCTCTCACATCATGAGATCTAGACTGATCCATCTTTCTGACTCCATACTAACTAAGAGACCTAGAAGGTCAATTATAAAAGCACAAGTTTGAAAAGGATAAAAGGATGATTAGACTTAAGGAAGCCTAAAAAGGACTAAAAAAATATTATGCTAATGAAGGCACTAATCACTAGAGCTAGAGAGCTTGGTGTGTGAGAATGGTGGATTTTTTTTAACACTAGAATGTCAATTTAGGGCACCAATGAAATGGCAAAAAAAATACGACCTTTTTTTGCCAGTCAACTGGACGGCATTGATCAATCCACATTATCTTGATTGAGGTATTGTCAAAACGATCCAAATTCCATTATATACCTCGATCAAGCTAGTAATGGTGGAGATTTGTAATTTTTGGACGGTCAAAATTTTGATCTTGTTACCTTGATCAAGGTATGGACATTAAATATTTGGTCTAAGTATCTCAATTGAGGTCTAGATAGCTAAGATTGAAAACAAAATATATTTACTTTATGGACCTCTATGAAGGTCCATGTTACATCACCATAATCATCGCCATAGTGAAAAGGGGCAAGGAGCTCTAGTCACCACCCAACCATAGAGGAGAATGCAGATAAGTGTCCGCACTGTTGAGCTTATATAGTGGCTTGCCTTCCCACATTAGCCCAACCACCCATGGTCCTCCAACCCGGGCGCCTAACCCGTGAACCCTAAACACACTCGCCACATGTGCTTTGGTGTATGGACTCCATGTCCACTCAAGCTCTGCTACCACCAGCGACTCATGCATGTTGTTAATTACATGCTATGTGACATTACCCCCCCTTCTAAAGAGTTTTCATCCACAAAAACAAACTAGGGAAAGTTGTTGGTAAGCATATATAGTTGTTCTCAATTGAGACCTTTTCTGACCTATCCTTCCATTTAACAATTTCTCATCGATACACAGTAAACCTCGTGTTCTGGTCTTTGAACCTAATAATTCTCCTTGGTTCATGTGGAAGTGTGGTAACTCCGAGGAGTCAACGACAAATTTAAGACAAACTATGTTGTCTTGGTGATACATTGTTTTCACATACCACTGACATGAGAAACTAGGTGTACTCAAGATCTCTCTTGCAACTCAAGTTTATAGACTACGCTACCATGCTATGCTACCAACTTGTTGACTCTTCTCCTTGCATAGCTCTATGACCATAGGAGATCTAGACTAGAGTCCATAAAATAATGTAAATGGAGAAAATCTAGTCTCATGAACAACAAAAAATAGATTCCAAAGGGGAGAGGTGCTCCTCTCCACTAGATTATTCATCTATGCACAAGCATATGCTCTAGAACCTTGTTGGGTTTTAGTTTGACTACCATAAATCTACAGATGGTTAACCCCACTCTTACCTAGAGTGATATTTAATCTTTGAAGATTTTCCTTCCAAGATGTCTATCAAACTTTCTATCTCTATCCAACACTATATCTGTGAGGCACACCATATAGTTTGTGTAGATGTTTCATATGAAAGAGCTAGCAAGCTTAGATGTTTTCATATCTTTTTAGTTAGAAGAACTTTGTCAACCTATTTACTCTTCCCTTCAAGAAGAGTTTTTGTCCACAAAAATGGTTCAAAAATTTATAAACAAGTGTCCGTGTGTAGACCATGTGGTCATCTATGCCTATAACTTCCCTAAGTACTACAATAAGGAAAGCAAGACACACATCATATATTTTCATTAAGTACTATAGCCAAGGGAACATGCAACACTCGTGTTTCATTTGGAACACCAAACCATAGTTGCCACTTGCAAGTATGAAAGATATCAATATAACACAAATTACTACTAAGGCATCGAATAACATCATGGCTTTAGTATATGCCAGAAGTTCTCAAATCCTCAATAACTTCATAATGAATGTGCTTTGACATTCATTATGAATGTGCTTTGACATTCATTATGAATGTGCTTTGACATTCAAGGAATTCCTTTGCATGTTCTACGACATCAATATATTTCTCTCATGGTTAGAAACCACATGGACTTTAATTCAACAAATTTGCGCAACTGTTACAAGTTTTTAGCAAATTGTTCTATAATGTGGTAAAGTTCAATTGACCATAGAGTTTAAGGAAAGCTACACTTTCCTCTCTCCAAAAGTTCTTACGTTCTTCTAAGAATAGTTTACACATCTTGCAACGAAGATGATTTCCACATAGATAGCATCTATGTGATGTATAATGTTTACACACTACTAGAAAATCAAGAGTAACATCTTTTGGATAGAGGAAAGCTACACTTTCCTCTCTCCAAAAGTTCTTGCGTTCTTCTAAGAATAGTTTACACATCTTGCAACGAAGATGATTTCCACATAGATAGCATCTATGTGATGTATAATGTTTACACACTACTAGAAAATCAAGAGTAACATGCACTAATGAGAGTACCACTCCTAGCCCATGAGTAGATACATACCAATCCACATGTTTACTCCTGCCAACCACTTTGGTTGCTTGGAAATACATATCTATGTTTCTATAGCCAACCATGTCTCTACGGACATGTTTATGGGCTATCACATCCAAAAGCTAATAGCACCATCTAGACACACCTCTACAAGTGTGGTCTCACTGGATACCTTTACTATGTGAAACAATATCGTACACCATTTCAATTATGGGAAATCATCTACTATAAAGCAATAAATGAGAAATTTTTATCGCTTATTCAGTTTGTATATACATATGCTACGATATGTGGATTAGGTATGCCTCCAACACACCTTACACTGATAGACAAATAAAATCAATCTCTATACTCTGAGACAACTTTGACATGAATAACACAACATTCAATTTGTGTTCTCTATACTCTAAGACTGCTTTGACATGAATAACACAACATTCAATTTGTGTTCAATACCAATATGAAGTTCGGTGTATAACAAATCTTTATTGCCTCCTCTTCATTACAGTGGCAATGCACTACCTACCTGTAGGTGGCAATATACTACCCAACTGTAACCAATGACAACAAAAAATAACGGGTCGTGTACGCACTTCATAAACATATTACAAAACACAAATTTTTACAAGTGAATCTTCTTATGAATTTTGGTAATGTTAGACTTCACCACTTATCCCGTCTATCTTATATACCATATTCTTTCTCAATTTGGCTAAGTAATTGTACTCTTTACAAGCAACTCTGTACTCATGGATACACCCTTATTAAGTAAGAATATCCACAAAGCCGTCTTTAACAAGACGCTCAAGCCACTTACTCTGTGAAGTGCTCATCTAGACTGACTCAAAACCTTTAGCAATATGGCACAAAGTATGGGGCATTCTAACACCCAATTGTTGTTGATCCAACATCTAATCAACAACTATGCTAATCTCTGAAATCTACGATTTAGTATCTAACTATAAGTCCCACTAGGCAGTGATACTAAATCTACGATTTAGTATCTAACTATAAGTCCCACTAGGCAGTGATAGAGGCCTTAGTAGACTCAGCTTCACTGTGAATACAAATAGCAAATTTCTTTAAGAACTTGCCCCAAATATTTGTAGATCCACATCATGGCCAACTGCCATGCCTGAGCATAGCATAAAAACACTTCCACACCTACCCAAAATACACACTAAACACACTTACCTTTTGGTTTATCACCAAATTGACAAGGTTAGGGCTTTATCTAGAATAACAAGCACCTAAGGTTTGTGACTTTCCGTAAAATTTAATCTCGTTGAAAGTCAACACCTATATCAGTTAAATGAATCTATCACTATTTATCACCCCCATTTGACTCAAGGTCAAGCGGGCATGAAGGGTCCACCCCATGAAGCGGGCATGAAGGTTCCACCCCTGAGCACTCTATCTTAGTACATAACCCAAGAGATTCGTCTGATCACTTTGGATCAGCACTCACTCTTCTTCTCGTAGAAACCTTCTGGATTAGCACAACTTTCTAACAAGGAAGGCAATGATTGTTGCAAAGTGCGCGGGCATACAACAATTCCATGCCAAAGTATAAAAACAATCAAGATAACTGTTAGGCATTCCATACTCGCATCAAGATCAAGATTTATATAATCACTCTAGATTAATGCCAAATCTAGTGTGGTTTGCCTTTAATCTCTCCAGATTAGCTTCAATCCTTGAGTTTACTTTTGAACCACCATGTTCAGTCCTAAACTTACCAGACATGCGCTAGAATACTCCACTAAGCTTAGAATTCTTTCTAACAAACAGAGTTATGGTTTATAAAACTATGTTGGATCCATTAACAATAAATAACCATGCTCGTCTGGAGTGAATTACTTCTAAGTTTAACCACGTAGTAACCTTATCACATACTGGTAATGATCCACTCATTTTCCAGTGCCTTGTAACTGGTAGATTCTCCAGTGCCTTGTAACTGGTAGGTTCTACAAGGACATGAACTTTGCAACACTAAATAGCCAAGTAAAATAAAAATTTGCTTTCCTTTCATGAAAGTTATTCCATACTTCCATGATTTATACTATAGAAGACAACAAACATGTGCTCAAAAATGAACCCCAGTGTTGAATATAGGTGAGATTACACCTTCTAAATGTTGTAGGGCATCCCCCACATATCATAACCATCCAACAATACTAGTCTCCCTGCTCACCAATGGTTCTATAGCATCACAAACTAGAAACCATTCTATCTCATCAACACTAGTTGTAGGGCGTCCCCCACATACCAAAACCATCCAACACTAGTTGTAGGGCATCCCTCGCATATCAAAACCATCCAACAATACTAGTATCCCTACTCACCAATGGTTCTATAGCATCACAAACTAGAAACCACTCTGTCTCAACACTAGTATTTAATCATGGTTGTGCTACGTAGAGTTTCTGTGAAATCTGCCGTTAGGTTTCTTCCCAGACAAAAGGCTATAAGTGAGTCTCAAACTCAATCTTGTCCAAACACTTGATCACTACAGAACAAGTATACTAGCACTTAATCACTATGGAACAAGCATATAAATAACCAATCAAAGGGTCAACCTCTATGTATGAGCCTTGATGTCCCATACCACCAAGGCCACAATGACATTTATGAGCACTTGATGTCTCATACCATCAAGTGAGCATGAAGCTCATTGTGACACACAAGTGGACTCTTTTCCTCTCCTTGAGAAACAAAATCTCAAGCATATGGACTATGCACCCATGAGTGTTTGCACTAGACGAACCTTGCATAGTTTGTTCCAAAGTTCAACATGTTAAATTTGAAAAACTATATCAAGCTCCTTGGCCTCAAACTCAATTTAGAGTATTTGTCAAACCAATCCGATAAGGTCTCAATGGCCCATTACATCAACTAAAAAATAAATCCTCTCTGCATCTTTCTATGCATAAAATCAATTTTAATGAAAATAACACTTGAAATAAAAAAAATCCTTTATGCATCTTTCTATGCATAAAATCAATTTTAATGAAAATAACACGTTTATAAAAAAAATTCCACTATGCATCTTTCTATGCATAGAAATTAAATTTAATGAAAATAACACTTTTATAATAAAACAATTTCCATTATGCATCTTTCTATACATAGAAATCAATTTTAATATTAATATCAGTGATATCTATGCATATTCATAGAGGTGAATATGTACATGGAGTAATTAGAATATTTCTTTTAGAATGCACAAACGGTGGGAATTACTCTTTTGGAATAACATAAAAACAAACTTTCTTTTCTACAAAATTTTGGAAAATGTTGCCATAACCTCCTTTGTATGGCTGACCATTTCTCATTTTTATCATTCTAATTTCAACTTAAATTAACCCAATCTAGATGTAAAGGACTCTAATCTACTCAATTTTCATAATTCAAGAGAGTAAACAATAAGAAAAGTTTAATTAATCATTTAACTAATCTTTCTAGGATTAAGAAAGGCTAGAAAATGGGGTGGCCTTTTCCTCAAAGGCATAGCATTTGAATTTAATTCAAGCAACTGTAAAACAAG
Source organism: Cibotium barometz (assembly GCF_041138505.1). Taxonomy (NCBI): domain Eukaryota; kingdom Viridiplantae; phylum Streptophyta; class Polypodiopsida; order Cyatheales; family Cibotiaceae; genus Cibotium; species Cibotium barometz. Next base: position 32,046,185 of record NC_141091.1, read on the forward strand.
AAAATCAAGAAAACCATGAATTTAAAATTAAAAAAGTAAGAAAATTTAGCTTACATGGAGTTGTAAGCTTTCCTTTGGCTTGAGGGATTGAGGGTTCTACTCTTATTTGAAGCAAGAGTGGCCACCAATTCACTTTGGAGAGGATTGGGCCAAAAATAATTGAATTATCAAGAAATTCAATGTAAATGGCTCATGGCAGTAGTAGAGTAATAGTGCATAAACACTATTAAGTTTTTTCAAAAGGGAGAGGCTTCTATTTATAGGAAAAATTGAGCCTCTAACACCAACAAGCAAACTGATTCTAGAATTTTCCAGATCAGTTTGGTCAATTTTTGACCATTTTTGGGTCAGTTTAGCTTACTTTTGATCTAGTTGAAACATGAGAGAGGAGAGATGAAAATATCTCATTATTTTTTAGTTTAAAACTCCTCCACACACACTGAGGTGTCAAAAATGCATCATTTTCTCTAAATATCTCTTAATTTTTAACTAATAACGTTGTACTCAGTCAACTCTTCATCTTATGTGAACATTTACTCATTTTTGGGGGGTTTTTCTTTTATTCTTCAATTTATCTCCTCCCTACATTTGGATTAATCTTATTGGCCATAGGAACCTTAACTGAACCATAATCTAAAAATTTATGAAAATCTGGACCCTTAGGCTAAGGTCTTTTTTACCTATTTTCAATTAATTCCAATTGCACATTGGAAGGTTCTTTTTGAATTTCTGTTTCAGGGGAAACCATTTTAGACACTAGGAGGATTTTTATATCCAAAAATATCTCAATTTTAAATTACCTCCCTCTAAACATTTTCTCTCTCCAGGCCAAAATAGGGTAAAATAGGATCTTTCTTTTATTTTAGAGAGGGGAATAATTATAAGATCAGAAGGGGAGGTTCTTATACCTGCACACATCAAAAGCTAGAGGGAGGAATCTTACATCCTACCCCACTTAAAAAACGCGAGATGTCCTCATCTTGCAAATTAGAGGACAACTCTTTCCCTTAAGATCCAACTGATTCTAGGGTTCCTTATAGTCTGGTGAACCCAACAGAATCCTGGGAAAAAGATCCCTTATATAGAACTCATCATCAAATAATAATTCTTTCAAATTATGTCATTCATATCTTTAATACAATAATGGTCCATTAGACTGAAATTTCCATCTAAACAATCCTTCATGGGAATTTTCAATTATACAGATTTTTAATTTGGCATCCCTTAACTTGATCCACTGGGTCAAGTGTTAACAGTAGCAATCAGTCAAAGCACAATCCACTAATCTCATAGTGATTTGCTGAAGTCATTAACGTCATTCCAGTTGCGAACATCATCATAGGGACTCGTCCCATTCATCCTCAATATTGTGGTTTTGCTCAGCTTATCGCTTTTCAACCAAAACTTAGGAATCGTCATTTTTAAATCAGAATCCAAATCAACTCATTACTTCTCAACGAGAGTTTTTAAAATCATATCAACCACATTCGAATTCATCATTTGGATAGCATTTATGCTTATAATTTCAAGATCTTAGATTTACTCGTATATACTGCCAGTAAAAAGAGCTACAGTTATACCCTCGGTATATACGGCTAGTCACGGTCCTTAGAATTATAAGGTAAATACCATCATGTCTATGCCTCAAGCAAGTCAGGAAGTCTATGCAATTGCGGTACTTCCATCTAAAGACCCAATTACTAATTCATGAATTTCAGTGTGAATATCAATTTGTATGAATTTCATCACACAATTACAACCTTTTACTGCTACTTCATAAATTTTTGACATTTTTGGCGTCTCGACATTAGCCAATTTGCTTTGATACCAGCTGAAAGATCCCTGTCCCCACCGTGCAACCAATTCAGGGGTGCTAGCGGCAGAAGTAGCTTCTTACATGGGGCAAGGTCCCTCACTCGGGACCTCGCCCACCACGGATATCTGGAAAAGAGACTAATCCAACGGTTCTTCCAAAACTGAACCCGGAAAAACTTCCCTCGCCCAAAAAGCACGAGCGATTCCTCCAGGATAATTTTACTCTAACTTAGTCAAAAGTCTTAACTAACTGAACTGATCTGACCGAACCCGTAAGTCCCATAGTCAGATCAAGGAAAAGATTGCACTTGGATCATAGAGACCAACGCTTTTTTCTTCATTGAGAGGTACAGCCATTGATTCTTTTCCATAGAACATTTTTTATCCGGGATTTACTTCATCTATCGTACCATAACAGTATTGAGTCTCATTTTAGGGATCCATCAGTCCAGCCTAACCCCATCCAGTCCCGTGGGTTAGCCAACCGCCCAACCACTGTAGTGATGGGATCCAATTAAGAATTTGGTTAGGTTTTGTCCCGAGTACCAGGGAAAAGAGTTCCCAGGCCCCCTAGTCGGATATTCATGCAAACTTAGAACTAGTCACACCACTTACACACCCAATATGAAATTATCTTTTTCACAGATTCAGCTGTCTTTAAAACAATCTTTTCATGAAACTATAGTATCACTGATCATAAACTTCCAAATTATCCGGTTAAATCCTAATTTCCAATTTTTCCTTCATCATCGGCGTACCTATGGCATCATTGGCAACAACCAGAACGCTCACCACCTGTCCACTCAGGGGCCTTTTCGATAGTTCCTAGCTCATAGTAACCAGCAATATTTTCACTTATAAAAATCAAAATGGAATCTCCGTTGAAGATCAGCAAGATCAACCAAATAGATCCATATAAAAGAGCCATGGACTCATCCGTTGAGGACCAGCAAGTTCAATCAACCAGAACCATGCCTGAATTCAGAACACATCTCTTACTCCTTGTTCCAATACCTTCCCCGATGCACGTATGGGTATCTTCGGTGCGACCCAGAGCCCGAGCACCATATGGTCAGCACTCTCTAGGATCCTTTGTAGGTCACCTAGCGCTTCACTCATAGGCCGCTTCCTTGGTCCCTCATCCACCGTACCGGAAGCTCACCATTTAAATCGAACCGAGGTTGGTCAAGACCTCGGCCGAGACCTTGCTACGTGAGACGTCCTCCATTGACTCTCCGTCACAGCAGTTGCAACTTTATCAGATTAGGTCCCCACCATGACCTCATTCACACAAGACGATCAAAATGCTTCCCCAGCATTCTTGACATAAAATAGTCATTAAAAAACAGGTCATAAATACAATTTCTATAACAAAAATTCACATCCATTTCATATGTATTCCCATTCTCATCCAATCACATCATTTTCATCTCATCACATCTTTCCTCATTTATCCTCATCAGATCTCATCCACTCGCATCTACCCATCTCCACTTCTCATCACATCACATTCATTCACATCTCATCCATTCATAACTACCCCGATCCACATCACATCCATTTCACCTCACATCACATTCATTCACATCTATCCCGATTCACATCACATCCCTTTCACTTCACATCTCATCTATTCACATCCAATTCACATCTCATCTATTCACATCCAATTCACATCTCATCTATTCACATCCCAATTCACATCACATTCACTTATATCCATCACATTCATTCTCATCACCATCCCATCACATACATAACATCACATCACATCTATCCACATCATATCTCATTCATACACATATCATCTCATTCATCCACATCCATCCAATCGTTCACATGTACGACTACCCACATCTATTCATACATTCATATCTATCACTTCACATCCATATATATTCATGTCACATCACATCTCTTTACATCACATCACATTCTTTCACATACACATCCACATTACATTCTTTCACATACACATCCACATCCATTCTTTACACATATCCACATCCATTCTTTCACATACATCCACATCCATTCTTTACTTATACATTCACATCCATTTTCATCACATATCATCCACTCATATCCCATATCATTCATTCTTTAATGAGAATAACACTTTTGAAATAAAAATAAATCCTTTATGCATCTTTCTATGCATAAAATCAATTTTTATGAGAATAACACTTTTGAAAAAAAAAATCCTTTATGCATCTTTCTATGCATAAAATCAATTTTAATGAGAATAACACTTTTGAAATAAAAATAAATCTTTTATGCATCTTTCTATGCATAAAATCAATTTTAATGAAAATAACACGTTTATAAAAAAAATTCAATTATGCATACAAATTAAATTTAATGAAAATAACACTTTTATAATAAAATAATTTCCATTATGCATCTTTCTATACATAGAAATCAATTTTAATTATTAATATCAGCGATATCCATGCATATTCATAGGTGAATATATACATGGAGTAATTAGAATATTTCTTTTAGAATGCACAAACAATGGGAATTACTCTTTTGGAATAACATAAAAACAAACTTTCTTTTTCACAAAATTCTAGAAAATTTTGCCATAACCTCCTTTGTATGGCTGACCATTTCTCATTTTTATCATCCTAATTTCAACTTAAATTAACCCAATCTAGATGTATAGGACTCTAATCTACTCAATTTTCATAATTCAAGAGAGTAAACAATAAGAAAAGTTTAATTAATCATTTAACTAATCTTTCTAGGATTAAGAAAGGCTGAATTGTAAAGAAGAGAAGGGGGTGGCCTTTTCCTCAAAGGCATAGCATTTGAATTTAGTTCAAGCAACTGTAAAACAAGAAAATCAAGAAAACCATAGATTTAAAATTGAAAAAGTAAGAAAATTCAGCTTACATGGAGTTGTAAGCTTTCCTTTGGCTTGAGGGATTGAGGGTTCTACTCTTGTTTGAAGCAAGAGTGGCCACCAATTCACTTTGGAGAGGATTGGGCCAAAAATAATTGAATTATCAAGAAATTCAATGTAAATGCCTCAGGGCAGTAGTTGAGTAATAGTGCATAAACACCATTAAGTTTTTTCAAAAGGGGGAGGTTTCTATTTATAGAAAAAGTGAGCCTCTAACAAAGCAAACTAATTCTAGAATTTTCCAAATCAGTTTGGTCAATTTTTGACCATTTTTGGGTCAGTTTAGCTTACTTTTTGGATCTAGTTGAAACAGGAGAGAGGAAAGATAAAAATATCTCATTATTTTTTAGTTTAAAACTCCTCCACACACGCTGAGGTGTCAAAAATGCATCATTTTCTCTAAATATCTCTTAATTTTTAACTAATAAACGTTGTACTCAGTGAACTCTTCATCTTATGTGAACATTTACTCATTTTTGGAGGTTTTTCTTTTATTCTCAATTTATCTCCTCCCTACATTTGGATTAATCTTATTGGTCCATAGGAACCTGAATTGGACCATAATCTAAAAATTTATGAAAATCTGGACCCTTAGGCTAAGGTCTTTTTTACCTATTTTCAATTAATTCCAATTGCACATTGGAAGGTTCTTTTTGAATTTTTGTTTCAGGGGAAACCATTTTAGACACTAGGAGGATTTTTATATCCAAAAATATCTCAATTTTGAATTACCTCCCTCTAGACATTTTCTCTCTTCAGGCCAAAATAGGGTAAAATAGGATCTTTCTTTTATTTTAGATAGGAGAATAATTATAAGATCAGAAGAGGAGGTTCTTATACCTGCACACATCAAAAGCTAGAGGGGAATAATTATAAGATCAGAAGGGGAGGTTCTTATACCTGCACACATCAAAAGCTAGAGGGAGGAATCTTACATCCTACCCCACTTAAAAAACGCGAGATGTCCTCATCTTGCAAATTAGAGGACAACTCTTTCCCTTAAGATCCAACTGATTCTGGGATTCCTTATAGTCTGGTGAACCCAACAGAATCCTCAGAAGGAGATCCCTTATATAGAACTCATCATCAAATAATAATTCTTTTAGATCATATCATTCATATCTTTAATACAATAATGGTCCATTAGACCGAAATTTCCATCTAAACAGTCCTTCATGGGAATTTTTAATTATACAAATTTTTAATTTGACATCTCTTAACTTGATCCACTGGGTCAAGTGTTAACAGTAGCAATCAGTCTCAGCATAATCCACTAATCTCATAGTGATTTGCTGAAGTCATTAATGTCATTCCAGTTACGAACATCATCACAGGGACTCGTCCCATTCATCCTCAATATTGTGGTTTTGCTCAGCTTATCGCTTTTTAACCAAAACTTAGGAATCGTCATTTTTAAATCAGAATCCAAATCAACTCATTAGTTCTCAACAAGAGTTTTTAAAATCATATCAACCACATTTGAATTCATCATCTGGATAGCATTTATACTTATAATTTCAAGGTCTTAGATTTACTCGTATATACTATCAGTAAAGAGCTGTAGTTATACCCTCGGTATATACGGCTAGTCACGATCCTTAGAATTATAAGGTAAATACCATCATGTCTCGGCCTCAAGCAAGTCATGGAGTCTATGAAATTGCGGTACTTCCATCTGAAGACCCAATTACTAATTCATGAATTTCAGTGTGAATATCAATTTGTATGAATTTCATCACACAATTATAACCTTTTACTGCTACTTCATAAATTCTTGACATTTTTGGCTTCTCGATTGATCCACATTAGCCAATTTGCTTTGATACCAGCTGAAAGATCCCTGTATTCACCACCGCGCAATGAATTCAAGGGTGCTAGCAGGCGGAAGTAGCACTTCTTGTGCGGGGCAGGGTCCCTCACTCGGGGCCTCGCCCCCACGGATATCCGGACAAGAGACTAATCCAACGGTTCTTCCAAAACCGAACCCGGAAAAACTTCCCTTGCTCGAAAAGCACGGGCGATTCCTCCAGGATAATTTTACTTAACATAGTCAAAAGCCTTAACTAACTGAACTGATCTGACCGAACCCGTAAGTCCCATAGACAGATCAAGGAAAAGATTGCACTTGGATCATAGAGACCAATGCTTTTTTCCTCATTGAGAGGTACAGCCGTTGATTCTTTTCCATAGAATAATTTTCATCCGAGATTTACTTCATCTATCGTACCATAACAGTATTGAGTCTCATTTTAGGGATCCATCAGTCCAGCCTAGCCCCATCCACCAGCCCCGTGGGTTAGCCAATCGCCCAACCACTGTAGTGATGGGATCCAATTAAGAATTTGGTTAGGTTTTGTCTCGGATACCAGGGAAAAGACTTCCCAGGCCCCCTAGTCGGATATTCATGCAAACTTAGAACTAGTCACACCACTTACACACCCAATATGAAATTGCCTTTTTCACAGATTCAGCTGTCTTTAAAACAATCTTTTAATGAAACTATAGTATCACTGATCATCAACTTCCAAATTATCTGGTTAAATCCTAATTTCTAATTTTTCCTTCATCGGCATACCTATGGCATCATTGGCACCAACCAGAACGCTCACCACCTATCCACTCAAGGGCCTTTTCGATAGTTCCTAGCTCATAGTAACCGGTAATATTTTCACTTATAATAATCAAAATGGAATCTCCGTTGAAGATCAGCAAGATCAACCAAACAGATCCAAATAAAAGAGCCATGAACTCATCCGTTTAGGACCAGCAAGGTCAATCAACCAAATCTATGCCCGAATTCAGAAAACATCTCTTACTCCTTGTTCCAATACCTTCCCCGATGCACGTATGGGTATCTTCAGCGCGACCCAGAGCCCGAGCACTGTATGGTTAGCACCCTTTAGGATCCTTCGCACGTCACCTAGCGCTTCACTCATAGGCTGCTTCCTTGGTCCCTCATCCACCGTACCGGAAGCTCACCTTTTAAATCGAACCGAGGCCGGTCAAGACCTCGGCCGACCTTGCTACTACGTGAGACGTCCTCCATTGACTCTCCGTCTCAGTAGTTGCAACTTTATCAGATTAGGTCCCCACCACGACCTTCCCCAGCATTCTTGACATAAAATAGTCATTTAAAAACAGGTCATAAATACACTTTCTATAACAAACTCTCGTCTTTCCACATCAATCCACATTATTTAAATCACATCCATTTCATATGTATTCCCATTCTCATCCAATCACATCATTTTCATCTCATCACATCTTTCCTCATTTATCCTCATCAGATCTCATCCACTCGCATCTACCCATCTCCACTTCTTATCACATGACATTCATTCACATCTCATCCATTCATAACTACCCCGATCCACATCACATCCATTTCACCTCACATCACATTCATTCACATCACATCCCTTTCACTTAACATCTCATCCATTCACATCCCAATTCACATCACATTCACTTATATCCATCACATTCATTCTCATCACCATCCCATCACATACATAACATCACATCACATCTATCCACATCATATCTCATTCATACACATCTCATCTCATTCATCCACATCTATCCAATCGTTCACATGTACGACTACCCACATCTATTCATACATTCATATCTATCACTTCACATCCATATATATTCATGTCACATCACATCACATTCTTTCACATACACATCCACATCACATTCTTTCACATACGCATCCACATCCATTCTTTCATATACATATCCACATCCATTCTATCACATACATATCCACATCCATTCTTTCACATACATCCATATCCATTCTTTACTTATACATTCACATCCATTTTCATCACATATCATCCACTCATATCCCATATCATTCATTTACATCCTGATTCACATGACATCACATCTCATCCATTCATTCACATCTATCTGATTCACATATTCACCTCGCATCTCATCACCTCTATTCACATCACATCCATCCATCCATTCATTCATACCTATCTGATTCTCATCACATCTCATTGCATCTATTCACCTCGCATCTCATCACCTGTAAGGTTCCTCCCTTTTAAAATTGGGAGGAACACTTAAGATAGTCTGCTAAGTCTTATCTTGGGAAAAAATTTCCTATTCATCGACACCTTGACCCTGTAGAGATTCAAGGATACGATTCATAGGTATGACCTAGCTCTATCCCGCAGGGGGAGCGTGATTTCCTAAACATCAAATCACCCATAGGGCAATTGATCATAAATTGGGCAACTACTAGACTTGATATCTAGAGACAACGCTTTTTTCCTCATCTTATGCAAGGCACAGCCCGCTGACCTAGTTTTCTAGAATAGAGTTGCCCAAGAACCTAACTATCTAACGTAGGGCTTTCACTTAATCTGTTGGAAAGCTACCCGACTAATCGGGTCCACCCGTCCGTAGGATGGTGCCGTCAGGGCATCCCATCCTCCCACTTTCCACCCTATTCACGCATCAATTTGTTTTCTAATTAATACTACCACACTGTTTGACATAAATAAACATATTCCTTAATTAGGGCCCTTCTTCACAAGGTTTGTTAAAACAGCCTTCTTACACAATACAATCATACCAAAGACAAGATGTAATTATATAAAAAGTTTATACATGAACCAATTCCATACAAGCCAAACTGGCTCTCTTATTCTTATTCTGCCGATGATCTAGAATTCGGCCTTCCAGCCTCTACATGCTGGGCAAAACCCTACGGGACCATACACCTCATCGTCGGTCGTCGCTGGCGAGGACTCAAGCCGGCCTGTCGCCCTCTCAGGCTCCATCGCTCGATCCTCCCGCCCCTCAGAGGGATGTCTGCACACTAGGGTGGGCTTATTTACCGCACTAGCCTGGGCCCTCAGAACTAGGCAGCCTCATAATCTCTCGCCTCAATCGGCGATCCTTATTCTCCCAAAGGTATGAGGGATACCTTGGGCCATTCCCGGGCTTTGCTAATGACGCCGCCCGGCTACACAAGCACGGAACGGAGTTAGCGTTGAAGCCAAAAAAAATCTTGAATTCCAAAGATAACAACTTCAATGCAATTTTCTAAGTATAGCATTCACAATTCATGAAGATAGCAATTTCAACGCAATTTATCGAAAACAACATCACATAATTCGTAATTTCATATAATTTTTATGTCCTCATTTTAAAAGAAAAAGACACCATTCATTAATACTAATTTAAGGAAAAATCTCTTCTTTTGAAAATTAACCAAGCTAACCTGGCCACCGTTTCCTTGAGGGGCTTGAAAAGGGAGGACTGGAGCCGCATTGGGCGCATCTCCCTCCATCTCGTTGTTACGTGTCCCTCTTCAGGTAATATTTTGCCATCTCCGAGATGAGGCCATCCTAGGCGTCTCCTTGTAGAGCTCGCTGCTGCGATCAAAACGCTTCAGTCGGATCTGAATTTCGAGCTCGTTTGCTCACCGTATGAGCAAAGAATATGGCGCACGAACCCTCGCTTGAGTCAAAAATCCGTTACTAAAGTCTACGCAAATGGGGGGGGGGATTGTGAGATGTCCTTAAGGGCAAAGGCAAAAACGTGGAGAGGGCTGGGAGGGGTTGCTGCAAGCCTCTCTGTAAGTCTATTCACACGGGGGGGGTGGGGGGAGAAGAGTTAAGGACACTAGCCTCAAGCAAGGGGGATGGAGGAAAATTGGCTTATCTGAAAAGAGCCAAATGAGGGGGTGTGTGAGAGGGGTGGCTGCAAGGGCAGCTGTACTTGCAGCAAGTACGCTACACAGGGACGGACGGCGGTACGGACGGCAGCACAACAAGGCATACGCTACACAGAAATGCGTGCCGACTGAGGAGCACCCCGGAGCACCCCGGGGGTTTATATAGCTGAGGGGTGAGGGTGCGGGCGCTGCGCAAAGCAAGGACGAAAGGACGGTGTACCTTCAAAGGCTATGGATCAGTGGCCTGCATGGGTCTACGGGAAAGGTACGGTGTCGGTTGTCTGGGAAAGGAGTGGTACGCATGTACCTTATCCGGTCTGGGTGTCCACCTAAGGGTACGCGTGGACCATATAGTGGGCGGCCATCCTTTGGTTCTTGGGCGACCATTGTACGAGCGCCCTAGTAAGTGTGTACGGACCAAATTTTGGGGCGGGGTACCCAAATTTGGGGTGCCCGCCTCGATTTGCGTGGCGGATCACCCCGAGGGGCGAAAAATTTTTTTGTCCGGGAGGTTCTCCTGGTCGCAGGGGTTCAGACCGTTCGTCAATCGGACATGCGGTCGTGCATTTATTAAGGTTTAAAGGTCGCCGTTTTTTAACTAAAATGATTGAAATTAGCGTATAGGCTTGATCCGGTGTCCGTTTTGGATGCTGTAAAATCCTATATTAGGGTAAAATCGCGCGCAAATTCCAAATTTGGGCTCAGAATTTAAAGATTCTAAGTAGAAATGACTCAAATAATAAAATCATTGATATTTATACCATAAAAACTCATAATTACATGGACATTTCTTTATTAGTGAAGATGGGTACGTTACATCCTTCCCCCCTTAAAGAAATCGAGATGTCCTCATCTCGTCATGAATTGGGGATAATCCTTTAAGAGTGTAGCTTCATCTTCCCAAGTTGCATCCTCTTCAGGGTAATCTTTCCACTGAACTAGATGTTCTACAAGAGTTCTATTTCGGAGTTGCCTTTCCCTAGAATCTATGATGCTACTGGGCTATAATTCAAGGACTCCTTGAGTAGGGATTACAACTTGTTCATCATCAAGAATATGATCGAGACTGGGGACATATGGCTTTAACAAACTTACATGAAATACATTATGGACTTTGATATGGGCTAGGAGTTGGAGTTTATAGGCACTTTTACCTAGACACTTGATAACTGTATAAGGACCACAATACCTAGGGCTGAGCTTCTTATATTTCCCAAGTGATAGAGAACTTCGTTTGGGTCGCACTCGTAGAAGAACTTTGTCTCCTTCCTTGAAGATCCTTTCAGACCTCTTGTTGTCAGCATAACGCTTTTGTCGATCTTGGGCAGCTTTAATATCCTTTTGGATAGCCTTGGTTTGTTCCTCCATCTCTTCGAGCATTTTCCTGGATGCCTCAACTCTTATGGTCGGATTAGAGAAATTTAGAGGAGACAAGCATTCTTGCCCATAGAGTGCTTTGAATGGTGACATTCCTATGCTTTGATGATAAGACGCATTGTAGGCAAATTCTACCAGAGGAAGGTATTGAATCCACCTTCTTGGTTCCCGTCCACAATATGCTCTGAGAATGTCTTCAATTACTTGATTGACTCTCTCAGTCTGGCCATCGGTCTCTGGATGATAAGCCGTGCTAAAGCAAAGTTGATGAGTCCCCAGAGCTTGAAATAAAGACTGCCAGAATTTTGAGGTGAAGTCAGAATCCCGATCACTTACTATCCTTTTTGGGAGACCATGAAGTTTGAGGACTTCCTTGATGAGGAATATTCGAGCAACATCAGAAGCTTTGAAGGTCTTCTTTGCTGGTATAAGGTGAGCTACTTTGGTAAGTAAGTCCACTACTACTAAAATGGAGTCATATCCTCCTTGAACAGTGGGGAGACTTGTGACAAAATCCATACTAATGCATTCCCACTTCATTTGGGGAATATCTAAGGGTTGAAGCTTTCCAGGCATCTTGACCCTTTCAGCTTTGATCCTTTGGCATGAGAGACATTGTTTCAAGTACCGAAGCACATCATTTTTCAAGCCTGCCCAATGAAAACTCCTTCTTACTGCATTTAATGTTTTTGCATAACCTGGGTGTCCTGCAGCACAGCAGGGCTATCATGAGCTTCATGGAGGATTAGTTTCTTTAAAGCAGGATCCTTAGGGATACATAGCCTGTGATTGAAGTAGAGGCTTCCTTCATGAGTGGAGTATCCCTTGATTAGATTCTTCTCTTTCTCTGAATGTCCCCCTTCTTCTACTAACTTTATCATCCTCTGATAATCTGTGTCATGAGATGAGACTTCTTCCACCTTGACCAGTATGGGATTATTTGGCATTGAAATTGCATTCAAGAAAGATTTGCGGCTAAGTGCATCAGCTACCACATTATCTTTCCCAGGGCAGAATTTGATGTCGAAATCATATTCTTGTAGAATTTCAATCCATCTCCTTTGCCGCATGTTGAGGTTAGGCTGGGTGAAGATCCACTTTAGACTTTTGTGGTTAGTTACAAGCTGGAATTTGCCTCCCAAGAGATAATGTCTCCATAATTTGAGGCAATGAACAACTGCTAAGAGTTCCAAATCATGGGTGGCATAGTTTGCTTCATATTGCTTCAGCTTGCGGGAAGTATAAGCGACTGGTCTTCCTTCTTGGCCTAAGACACCACCAAGTGCTAGACTACTAGCATCGGTAACCACTTCAAATTCCTTGGAGAAATCAGGAAGCTTTAAAGACTGGGGTAGAAGTAATAATGACTTTCAGCTGATCAAAGCTGTTTTGATGGATTGGCAGCCACACTATTTTGCAATCCTTCTTAAGAAGATCTGTCAAGGGTGCAGCTACCAAGGCATAATCTTTGATAAAAATCCTATACCAACCCGTGATTCCCAAGAATCCATGAACTTCACGAACTGATTTAGGGGGTGGCCATTCTAGAATATCCTTGACCTTGGCGGGGTCTACTGAGATGCCATCTTTGGAGACGATGAATCCAAGATACTCAATTTGATGAGTAAAGAAGGTACATTTGCTCTTCTTGGCATAGAGTTTGTGTTTGCGCAGCAATTGTAGAACTCTACGCACATGCTCCTCATGCTCTTCCATTGATTTGGAGTAGATTAGGATGTCATCAAAGAAAACAAGCACAAACTCATCCAAGTACGGGCGGAATATATCTTGCATTAGGCGGTTGAAGGTTGCAGGAGCATTGGTTAACCCGAATGACATTACAGTAAACTCATAGTGGCCATAACAGGTATTAAAGGCTGTTTTGGGTATATCTGCTTCCTTGACTTTGATCTCATAGTAAACAGACCTCAAATCTATTTTTGAGAAAATTTTGGCCCCATGAAGCCTGTCAAGAAGTTCATCGATGCGAGGGATAGGATACTTATTCTTGACAGTGACTTGATTTAGCCCTCGATAATCTATGCAGAGGCGGAGAGTCCCGTCCTTCTTTTTTTGGAAAAGAACAGGTGCTCCCCACGGAGAGCTACTGGGGCGTACAAATCCTTGTTCAATGAGTTGGGAAAGTTGCTCCTTAAGTTCAATGGCTTCAGGAAGGGACATTTTATAGGGAGTTTTTGAGACGGGTTGAGCTCCAGGGATCACCTCGATTTCATGGTCAACTTCTCGAGGAGGCGGTAACCCTGTAAGCTCGTCAGGGAAGATGTCAGAGAATTCTTGGAGCCAAGAGGGTTCTGTCTCCATACTAGGTTCAATAACTTTGTTGAGTTTTGACTAAGAAAACTTGCTGACCCTTACGTGTTCCCTTGAGAAGATGTTTTGCCTTGACTACCCTAGACTTAGGTTTTCCTGTGATCCCCTGAACAGATATTACTTGGCCATGCTCATTTTCAAAAGTAATACTCCCCTGGTTACAATGAATGCTAGCTTTGTTTGCAATTAACCAATCCATCCCAAGGATTCCATCATAAATTCCTAGTGGCAAGACTCTAAAGTGACCATGAGTTTGCTCATTACCCAGCTCAAAATCAAGGTTTCCTATAGAGTGGCGAGATACTACTTCTTTCCCACTGGCTAACTCTACAATCATTTTTCTAGCTGTTTTTTGACTCAAGTTTAATTTTTGCACGCACCTAGGAGAAAGGAATGAATGGGTACTGCCACAATCAATCAAAAGCTGAAATGGCTTACCGTGATGAGTGGCGGGGGCTTGGATTACACCAAATTGTTTATTTGGACCTTGGTGTTCTACCGCCGCATGGACGGTGGCGCGCTCTTCTTCAGCCGTTTCCAAGGTCGGTTCTTCACTTATAACACAGGCAGTTCTAGCAACTGCTCCTCCACGGCCTCTGCCCACGGCCACTGCCTCTTGCACCTTGGTGGGTAGGGGTTCCACGGCCTTGATTTCCTCTGTTACTTTGGGGAAATGATGTTGCCATCTTGGGATAGTTGGCTCTAAAGTGTCCCGGCTCATTGCACTCAAAACACAGAGGGCCTTCTCTGGAAGCAGCATACGAGCGGGGGGCAAAAGAGTTGCCTTGTCGCCCTCTGTTGTAGTAGGGAAAATTCTGTTGAGGTTTCTTGTAGGGTTGATCTCTAAGGTTTGCCTCAGGGTAAGATCTCTTTTGATTCTTCGGTTTGTTAGCCTTCATTTCTTTCACAAGGGGCTTAGCTCGTATGAGAGCATCCTGTAATGTGCTTGGCCTCATTACTTCAAGGCGGGAATCTAGGGGTTCATTTAGCCCTTGGCAGAAACGAGCCACTTGCTGGGAAGTAGTCATAGCTGGGGCATACTTTCGAAGGGTAATAAATTTGGAATAGTAGTCCTCAAGAGTTAAGCTGCACTGTCTAAGACTAAAAAACTCATTCATCTTTATGGACTCATGGGATGGAGGAAGATATCTTTCCTTCACTGCCTGCTTGATGTCTTCCCATGTTTGAGAATGCTCGGTGACTTCCTTGTCACGGCACCACTGTTTCCACCAGAGTTTAGCATCTCCAATGAGGCAAAACCGTGCGAGCATAGACTGATTTGCTACTCCAGTACCGGCAGCAGAGAAATAATCATCCTTCGCCTCAATCCAGACTTCAGCATCCTTCTCAACCTTTGAACCTTCTCCTTTTTAAAGGAGGGAGGTTGCATTTCTAAAAACTGATGGTAAGGGTGGTAAACTCTGGATTGGGGTAGGTCCCAACACTGCTACTCTATTAGCAGGTAAGACCTGCATCACTTTGTCATACACCCAACGATCCTGAGGTATGCGAACCCCATCTATAGTCACCGAGGTGTCTGCCCTGGGGGTACCGACGAACCAAAATAAGCGGATCATCTTCAGCTTCTCAATCCAACGAATCCGCTTAAGGTCGGTGGTGAGGTTCCCAATCTGATCTGCTCGGATGATGAAGTATCTCGGCCCACGACTCCAGAAATCTCTACCCCATCCTCTCTGAATACGAGAGAAATGAGGGAGGGATATCTTCTCTAATATCTGCACCATGGTGTCGCGGAACTCGAAATTCGAGGAGTGACTAGCAGTCTCGAAGATGCATTGGAAAACTAGAAATTTGGAGTAGGCATCTTCCTCTTCCTACAATCATTCAAACATCGATTTAATTTATTTGTTTTAGTAGGATGTCTTTACTAATTAGCATTATGTTAGGTAAAACATTTATTACAAAACAGTCCTTAAACTGCAATTCCTAGGAGCCAAACTTGCTCTGATACCAATTGTAAGGTTCCTCCCTTTTAAAATTGGGAGGAACACTTAAGATAGTCCGCTAAGTCTTATCTTGGGAAAAAATTTCCTATTCATCGACACCTTGACCCTGTAGAGATTCAAGGATACGATTCATAAGTATGACCTAGCTCTATCCCGCAGGGGAAGCGTGATTTCCTAAACATCAAATCACCCATAGGGCAATTGATCATAAATCGGGCAACTACTAGACTTGATATCTAGAGACAACGCTTTTTTCCTCATCTTATGCAAGGCACAGCCGCTGACCTAGTTTTCTAGAATAGAGTTGCCCAAGAACCTAACTATCTAACGTAGGGCTTTCACTTAATCTGTTGGAAAGCTACCCGACTAATCGGGTCCACCCATCCGTAGGATGGTGCCGTCAGGGCATCCCATCCTCCCACTTTCCACCCTACTCACGCATCAATTTGTTTTCTAATTAATACTACCACACTGTTTGACATAAATAAACATATTCCTTAGTTAGGGCCCTTCTTCACAAGGTTTGTTAAAACAGCCTTCTTACACAATACAATCATACCAAAGACAAGATGTAATTATATAAAAAGTTTATACATGAACCAATTCCATACAAGCCAAACTGGCTCTCTTATTCTTATTCTGCCGATGATCTAGAATTCGGCCTTCCAGACTCTACATGCTGGGCAAAACCCTACGGGACCATACACCTCATCGTCGGTCGTCGCTGGCGAGGACTCAAGCCGGCCTGTCGCCCTCTCAGGCTCCATCGCTCGATCCTCCCGTCCCTCAGAGGGATGTGTGCACACTAGGGTGGGCTTATTTACCGCACTAGCCTGGGCCCTCAGAACTAGGCAGCCTCAATATGGCGCACGAACCCTCGCTTGAGTCAAAAATCCCTTACTAAAGTCTACGCAAATGGGGGGGGAATTGTGAGATGTCCTTAAGGGCAAAGGCAAAAACGTGGAGAGGGCTGGGAGGGGTTGCTGCAAGCCTCTCTGTAAGTCTATTCACACCGGCGGGGGGGGGGGGAGAGAGAAGAGTTAAGGACACTGGCCTCAAGCAAGGGTGATGGAGGAAAATTGGCTTATCTGAAAAGAGCCAAATGAGGGGGTGTGTGAGAGGGGTGGCTGCAAGGGCAGCTGTACTTGCAGCAAGTATGCTACACAGGGACGGACGGTGGTACGGACGGCAGCACAACAGGGCATACGCTACACAGAAATGCGTGCCGACTGAGGAGCACCCCAGGGGTTTATATAGCTGAGGGGTGAGGGTGCGGGCGCTGCGCAAAGCAAGGACGAAAGGACGGTGTACCTTCAAAGGCTATGGATCAGTGGCCTGCATGGGTCTACGGGAAAGGTACGGTGTCGGTTGTCTGGGAAAGGAGTGGTACGCATGTACCTTATCCGGTCTGGGTGTCCACCTAAGGGTACGCGTGGACCATACAGTGTACGGCCATCCTTTGGTTCTTGGGCGGCCATTGTACGGGCACCCTAGTAAGTGTGTACGGACCAAATTTTGGAACGGGGTACCCAAATTTGGGACGCCCGCCTCAATTTGCGTGCCGGACCGCCGCCCCGGGGGGCGAAAAATTTTTTTGTCCGAGAGGTTCTCTTGGTCGCAGGGGTTCAGACCGTTCGTCAATCGGACATGCGGTCGTGCATTTATTAAGGTTTAAAGGTCGCCGTTTTTTAACTAAAATGATTGAAATTAGCGTATAGGCTTGATCCGGTGTCCGTTTTGGATGCTGTAAAATCCTATATTAGGGTAAAATCGCGCGCAGATTCCAAATTTGGGCTCAGAATTTGAAGATTCTAAGTAGAAATGACTCAAATAATAAAATCATTGATATTTATACCATAAAAACTCATAATTACATGGACATTTCTTTATTAGTGAAGATGGGTACGTTACATCACCTTTATTCACATCACATCCATCCATCCATTCACATCACATCCATCCATCCATTCATTCACACCTATCTGATTCTCATCACATTTCATTACATCTATTCACCTCACATCTCATCATCTCTATTCACATCACATCCATCCATCCATTCATTCACACCTATCTGATTCTCATCACATCTCATTACATCTATTCATAGAATTTAAGAGAATTTTAATTTTGATATAAAGATTCTTTACGCATCTATTTATGCATAAAAATCAACTTCAGAGGAAATAACACTTTTATAAAAATCCTTTTATGCATCTATTTATGAATAAAAATCAACTGTAATGAGAATAACACTTTTGAAATAAAAATAAATCCTTTATGCATCTTTCTATGCGTAAAATCAAATTTAATGAGAATAACACTTTTGAAATAAAAATAAATCCTTTATGCATCTTTCTATGCATTAAACCAATTTTAATGAAAATAACACTTTTGAAATAAAAATAATACCTTTATGCATCTTTCTATGCATAAAATCAATTTTAATGAAAATAACACGTTTATAAAAAAATTCCATTATGCATCTTTCTATGCATAAAAATTAAATTTAATGAAAATAACACTTTTAAAATAAAACAATTTCCATTATGCATCTTTCTAAACATAGAAATCAATTTTAATAATTAATATCAGTGATATCCATGCATATTCATAGGTGAATATGTACATGGAGTAATTAGAATATTTCTTTTAGAATGCACAAACGGTGGGAATTACTCTTTTGGAATAACATAAAAATAAACTTTCTTTTCCACAAAATTCTGGAAAATTTTACAATAACCTCCTTTGTATGGCTGGCCATTTCTCATTTTTATCATTCTAATTTCAACTTAAATTAACCCAATCTAGATGTATAGGACTCCAATCTACTCAATTTTCATAATTCAAGAGAGTAAACAATAAGAAAAGTTTAATTAATCATTTAACTAATCTTTCTAGGATTAAGAAATGCTGAATTGTAAAGAAGAGAAGGGGGTGGCCTTTTCCTCAAAAGCATAGCATTTGAATTTAATTCAAGACACTGTAAAACAAGAAAATTAAGAAAACCATAGATTTAAAATTAAAAAAGTAAGAAAATTCAGCTTACATGGAGTTGTAAGCTTTCCTTTGGCTTGAGGGATTGAGGGTTCTACTCTTGTTTGAAGCAAGAGTGGCCACCGATTCACTTTGGAGAGGATTGGGCCAAAAATAATTGAATTATCAAGAAATTCAATGTAAATGGCTCAGGGCAGTAGTAGAGTACAAGTGCATAAACACCATTGAATTATCAAGAAATTCAATGTAAATGGCTCAGGGCAGTAGTAGAGTACAAGTGCATAAACACCATTAAGCTTTTTCAAAAGGAGAAGACTTCTATTTATAGGAAAAAGTGAGCCTCTAACACTAAGCAAACTAATTCTAGAATTTTCCAGATCAATTTGGTCAATTTTTGACCATTTTTGGGTCAGTTTAGCTTACTTTTTGGATCTAGTTGAAACAGGAGAGAGGAGAGATGAAAATATCTCATTATTTTTAGTTTAAAACTCCTCCACACATGTGAAATAGGTGCCTCCTTCCTCCTTCATGAGGGGAGATCCCCACACTGAGGTGTCAAAAATGCATCATTTCCTCTCTAAATATCTCTTAATTGGGTATTAAAAAAAACCCTTACCTATGAATTTTTCATGAATAAAATGATCCTTTTTTCTTTATGGACTTACGGTTTTAAAAAAATAACCCCTTTTGTAAATGTATTTTTTTAAATTTACCTTTGAATTTTGAATTTAAAAACCCCTTCATTTAAACTCATGTGGTATACTTACATATTTTTAGGTAAACCCCCCAAGCCACTTGCAATGCCAAAAGCTTTGTTAAATGGAAGCTTTGAGCTGTTTGTTTATGCCCAAATTATAGCCAGTTATTCTTTCTCTCAACCGGATGGTTTTCTCATGCATTGGGTTGGTGTTGGTTGGGGTTGCCGTAGGTTATAAACACACCAAGAGCATCTCATTCAGCTCCTCAAAAATCCTCTCAAGCAATGTTTTACACTCAGAGAAAAAACAATTTTCTCTTTTCTCATTGAGCTTGCAAATATGTATTGCAACACCCATAGCTTGGGCTCCTAAAATTGCACTAATTGGGTGCTATGCTGATGCCTTTTCACAGTAGTACACACACACAACTATGGCTCTCTTTTTGTTGAAATGTGTAGCTTATTAATAGTTATTGTGTGCTGAAATTACCAATGCACAAAACACATACACACACATAGCTTCTTCTAGCATGCACGCCTTCAATGGGCTAATTTTATGGTTGAAGGGTTGTAAATCTATGCCTCAGCACACACAAGAATCCCTCAAATTTGACATTGCAGAATGAAAGAGAAAACCATTGAAAAAAAATAAAAAATGTGCTTATCTCTTCCAAAGTTGTTTCACGCGAGAGAGAGAGAGAGAGAGAGAGAGAGAGAGAGAGAGAGAGAATGGATTGACGGATTGCTTTGATACCAATGTTATGCCACCATAATCGTCGCCCACCATAGCACAAGAGGGCAAGGAGCTCTACTCACCACCCAGCCATAGAGGAGAATGTAGATAAGTGTCCACACTGTCGGGCTTACATAGTGGCTTACCTGCCCACACTAGCCTAAATACCTATAGTCCTCCAACCCATGCGCCTCTCCCCTAAACCCCGAACATACTCGCCGCATGGGCTTTGACGTGTGGACTCCATGTCCGGTGGAGCTCTACCGCCGCTAAGGGTGACTCAAGCATGTCATTAATTACAGGCTATGTGACAGTCCATGTGTTATGATGCATACCCATACATGTACAGATCCAGCATGCATGAACCTCAATCGAGGTCTCGCATGGCATCAAATGGACCTTGGTCGCGTTCTATCATGGCACTTGTGTGGACCTTGATCAAGGTCCTACATGGCAAGAGACTCAACATCGGGCAAGCTTGACATGGATGCCTACTTGGACCTCGATATCGAGGTCCGGAGGGGCCTATGTGGATGCCATTTAGACCTCAATTGAGGTATACAAGATGAGGCTCATTAGACAGGTGGCATGTTACGATCTGCCCATGTACCTTGATCGAGGTATGTCACCTACAACTTTTTGCAAGAGGTTCTTGTCCCAAATTTGGGGTGATGGGATGGGTCTAAGTACCCTTAGCTTGCAACCAACCAAATAAAGATTTCCTTATCACAACATAAAATGAATATTTATTTATTTGTATGCATGTAGCTTTAAGTAGATGAATATGATTTTGCATATTACAGTAGGGTTTGGAAGCTCTCTTTGAAAGGGTGTTAGAAGAAGGATGGATTATTATTTCTGGAGGCCCTACTTGGCAAGCCTGGCAAGTAAGTATATTCCTAAACCTATAATCTCTTTGTTTTTTTTGAAGTGTGTTTCATTTGTGTTAGTTTTGTTGTGTTTTAGGATCATGTTACTACAAATCACGCCTCAATGTTTATTTATTTACTACAAACCCTACTGTAATATGATTTCGCATATTACAGTAATGTTTGGAAGCTCTTTTTCAAAGGGTGTAAGAAGAAGGATGGATTATTATTTCTGGAGGCCCTACTTGACAAGCTTGGTAAGTAAGTATATTCCTAAACTTGTAACCTCTTTGTTTTTTATAAAGTGTGTTTCATTTGTGTTAGTTTTGTTGTGTTTTAGGATCATGTTACTACAAATCACGCCTCAATGTTTATTTATTTGTAAACCTATAGCTTGAAGTAGTGAACCACCCCACTACGCAAGATGAAAATGATTTCGCATATTACAGCCGGGTTTGGAAGCTCCCTTTTTGAAAGGGTGTAAGAAGAAGGATGGATTATTGTTTCTAGAGGCCCTACTTGGCAAGCATGGCAAGTAAGTATATTCCTAAACCTATAACCTAATTGTTTTTTCTAAAGTGTGATTCATTTGTGTTAGTTTTGTTTTTCCTGAAGTGCATTTCATTTGTGTTAGTTTTGTTGTGTTTTAGGATCATGTTATTCCAAACCATGTCTCAATGTTTATTTATTTGTATGCCTATAGCTTGAAGTAGTAAACCATCCCACTACGCAAGATGAATATGCTTTTGCATATTATAGCGAGGGGTTTGAAAGCTCTCTTTGAAAGGGTATAAGAAGAAGCTCTCTTTGAAAGGGTGTAAGAAGAAGGATGGATTATTATTTCTAGAGATCCTACTAAGTTAGCAAGCCTAGCAAGTAAGTATATTCATAAACCTGTAACCTCTTTGTTTTTTCTAAAGTGCATTTCATTTGTGTTAGTTTTTTTGTGTTTTAAGATCATGTTACTACAAACCATGCCCATGTGTAACCGAAAAGCAATGGAAATGTAAGAGTAGAGGCTGAAGCTACAAGGGGTGACAACAATCAGAATGTGTGAGAGTGAGTTTTTGTATTTAGCAAAGATGATGATGAAGACCTTGATGCAACCCCAACTCCCTAGACCTTTATTTTGTTATTCTTTTGTTTCACCTATAATAAGAGATTACTCTTTTTTGCCTATGATAAGGGATTACTTTTTATTGCACCCCAATTAGAGATATACTTCTCAGTGCGGCGGCGATTAAGTAGTAAAAACTATATTTAGCATCAAATCTTGTGCAAGATTTGTTGTCTTTCATCTCTCAATGTTTATATGAAATTTATCTTCACCTTCACTTGCACATGCATAAGCAAGAAAATAGGGGGCTCCCCTTACATGCATTACAGAAACTACAACCACTACAAGGGGGATCCTATCTCAGTTAACAGGCCTGATAGTAGCTTTTTATAATATGTTGTAAATGTGAATTTTTCCATGTAAATGTATATTTTTTTCACATAAATGTGTATTTTTAATGTTTTCTAGTTTTTGTTTAAGGGGAAAGGGACAAAATGGGAGAGAGAGAGAGAGAGAGAGAGAGAGAGAGAGAGAGAGAGAGAGAGAAGTAGATCTGATAAGCACTAATCTAGAGTGTATTCATACTATTCAAGGTGTATGATATTTACTTTGATAGTCAGCATCAAAATACTATGATAGTCGGCACCAAAATGGCCTAATATCTCCCTAATATAATGTGCATTGAGTACTTGTAGGTGTTTCCCTCTTATCACTCAAGTAAACAAGACTCTTTTTTATACCATTGTATTTGTTTTTTATCTTCCTTTTTGTACTTGAATTTAGACATTCCCACCTAATTCTTCCTATTCTTCTTCTTCCTCTTCCTCTTTATTATTGAAATCTAGTTCTATTAATGAGAGAATACAGTGCCTTTGTTAATGGGATAATTTTATGTTCTTTAATCCTCACTCTCATTAACATGAGCATAAATCATGTTATTTGATCCTCGACACAGTGAATTTTTTTGGTTTTTTAAATAATTCTTTCACCTTCTTACCAAAATCCATTACTTTACTCTTACATTGCTTAATCTCACCAATTGATGTAATAATTTTTCCACCTTCTTGCCAAATTCCATTATTACGCTCTTAAATTGCTTAATCTCACAAACTGTTGCAATAAATCCTTACCACTCTCTTAGTAATAATCTAAATCTTTGGATAAAAGCCGATTCCATCACTTTATCTTCTTGGCTAGATACTTTAATTATCATTTTATTATTGAATATTCTCCTCATCAAACTTCTTTAGAGAAATCTGACATTTGAAAGGTTGGATGTAATTGCTTGGGTGGTATGTAATTGCTTGGGTGGTATGTATTCATTTATCCTAGAAATTAGGGTATTTTTATCTTTACTTTAGGAGTAGATGCACCATTGTTTAAGTTAGAATTGATTTTAAGGATCCTATTTTCACCCCATAAAAAGGAACTTTCTCCTTAAATAGTGAGTGGGCTTATCATTCCTGTTACCCCACCTCTTCTTAATGGGCTAACAACCTTCCATCAATAATTTGACATGATTACCTTCTTAATTCCCTTATCCCTATTTCTCCTTAGTCCTATTCATTAGATCCTTCTTTGTCCTCATCTAACTCTTAAGTCTATGTCGTCCCTCCTGCTAGAACTCCTTGACATTTCTTCTATATTGTTTAGATATTATATAGAAATTTCTTCTGTATTGTTTAGTTCTTATGGAAGTTTCTCTCTATACTAATTCCTATTATGGCGTCATTCTTCTTGTTACAACTTCTCTCAACCTTCACTTTAACATGTCATCCACTTGATGGAATCCTGAAGTGTAGAACTAGTTCTTTCTAATAATCATTTGGGGTGGCTCTTATAGCTATTCTTAAATAATGGGTTCTCCATAAATAAGATTTATTTTAGATTATGTAAATTCATAAAAAAAATTAAATTCAATTTTGATCAACACAAATCAAAAAACTATTATTATGTCTTTTAAGGACTTTACTATTAAGGTTTCTTTCTAAAGATATACCCTCAATACAATATATAAGGTTTCTTTCTAAAGGTATACTCTAAACACAATATATATTTAATAGCATGAAATTTTTTTAAAAAACATATTTTTCCATGGTTATCATTCAAGCATCCTAGTTTATATTGAAGTTCCAATCTTTGAGTTTTATCTTCGAAACATCTTATATGATTTTTTAACATACTACAAATGCAAATGCATGTGTGTTAACCATAAACATTTACCTTCCATCAATTAAAGGCATACATTTTTCTTACTTTTTCTCAAAATTAAGAATTTAGAGCATTTTCAAGTCACTTTTAGTATTTTAAAATTTGCTAGGTATATGTTTTTTTCCAACTTTCTTAAAATGTGAATGCCTACATTTTTAGCTTTGACTGGATGACCATGAGAGCATTCTAGAGCATTTAAGAGCTAGAGGGTGCTGATGACTAGATCTCTATATCTTGATTAAGGAGTCTACTTCCATCATAGTACCTTTGTTCATTTCATGGTTGTACTTTTAGAGGGGGGGGTTTTCTGGTGAGAGCATTTTCTAGTGAGCGTTTTTTGGGAATCGTGTGAGTGGATTCCAAAAACAATCCCTCCCCCTCCATTAAGACAGAGAGGGGTGAAGAGAGTTCAAGAGAGATTCATGACATAATTATTTGAGAGGGAGAGGACAAGAGAGAGCCAGAGGGAGTGAAAAAGAGAAAAACATGACAACATCACATCCTCTACGTCGAGATTATTGCTTCAAAGTGAAAATAAAACCAAGTTCATTCACGTACAGCTTCCAAATACAAAAATGTGAAAACCATCATCTCTACTACTATGGGCCTCGCTTGTCCTCCAAGGTGAAGGCACAAAGTAAGAGAATAGTGTTTGCACCCTTCCGCACTTCCTCTAGCAAGACACGCTTAGACGATTCATCAATAAAACCATGGCTTGCCATATCATAATTAATCCCACCACTTTGGTCTTCACTTGAGAAATAGCATCTAGGAAGTGGAAAGGATGTGAGATAATTCCATGCTTGTGCACCATCTACGTTCTTCTGCTTGACCTCCACATTGGTGGCCTCCCTTAGGATATGCACAGCAACAACTTTAATGCTAATATTTGATGAGGCCATCACAAACAATATGAAGGAGGGTTTAGGGTGGTGTACTCTACTAACAAGGCTTGGTTGCAATGGTGATTAACAAAGTGCTATGGAGCTTATCTCTATATTTATAGTAGTGGGAGAGGTGTACTCTAATTTTGCAACAAACAAAATAAAAACACATTTTGTATTTTTTAATTTCAATAATAAAGGCATCTTTCCTCGAATTTCTACACCACAATAATAAAGGCATATTTTTATACTTTTTTAAGGAAGAGCATGTATTGTTTTTTTTTAATACATGCAATTTCATATAAGGGGTGATGAGCTTTGTGGAACACCTTGCTTCTCTCTTCTCTCTCTAGCTCACTGTTCCCCTCTCATTTTCCTAAGATTTCTAACCGTTTAATGTGAGTAACGTAAATACCATTCATTAATAGATGACCATGTTCTACAATACCATACCTTCTTGAAAATGCACAATCCATAGGGAGGGTGGGGAGAAAGATATTGCAAAATCAAACCCTCTATAATGAGGTTCCTTCCATTGAGGTTACAAAAGTCCCAAAATACTACATGACAAGTGATATTCCATGCATTCAATTGTCTAAATTAGGGTAGGTTCTCCTACTACGAGACAAGGCATTGTAAAGTTCCAAAAGTCTAATAGGATAGGTTGGTGGATGAACATATCTAGCAACCAGCCCAATATCTGAGTCCGAAAAAGCATGTAAATCTAGCGGCAACGATTTCCCCTTGGGATAAAACAACCCAAGATGTATGGTGCCCCTCAAGTAGCGAAAGATGCATTTAACTGCCTTCTTCCAATGCTGAGACCCTAGGCTATGCATAAACCTGCTCACTTGTGAGACTGCAAACTGAATGTCTGGCCTCGTAATGCATACACATAAATGAGGCAACCAACAACTGATAGAGTGTGACATCAAAGTGATCTCCAGCATCATGAAGACTCAACTTCAAACCTGTCTCCATTGGAGTAGCAATAGGCTTGCAATCCTCTGCAACAATGTCTCAATATACTTTGTCTGACACAAAGCAATACCTCCATCACACTGCTTAAAGTGTATCCCCAAATAATGATGCAAATGCCCCAAATCTGACATCTCAAAAGAGGCATTCAAATTAGCCTTAAAATCAGCAATATGACCCTCATTTGGTCCTGTGAGCAGCATGTCATCGACATATATATATATAGATAGATACATATATATATATGTATCTATATATATATATATATATATATATATATATATATATATATATATATATATATATGTATCTATATATATATATATATGTATCTATATATATATATATATATATATATATATTTATCTATATATATATATATATGTATCTATATATATATATATATATATATTTATCTATATATATATATATATATATATATATATATATATAGATACACACACATATAGATATAGATATATATATATATATATATATATATATATATATATATATATATATACATATACATATAGATACATATATATATATATATATATATATGATATGTGAAAGGATGTGATGTGATGTAAATGGACGAGAATGAGATGTGATGTGATAGATATGCATGTGAATGAATGAGATGTGATGTGGAAAGATGTGGACGTGATGTAATGTGGATGGAATGAATATGATGTGATATGGATGGAATGAATGTGATGTGATAAGGATAGATGTGGATGGAATGTATGTGATGTGATGTGGATGCAATGAATGTGATGGATGTGAATGGGTGTGATGGATGTGAATGGGTGTGATGAGATGTGATTGTTCTAGCTCAAGCCTAGCACATGCAAATAAATGAAGTACAAGTGCTTGCATTCAAGATACGGCTGCTTCTTGGATTCTCTATCTGCAAAATCTCGACATGTACAACACGGTTTGTCTTTCACATGCATATCATATTTTCCCACATTTGCATCATCCCCGTGCTACTCGATCTTGAAAACTTCATACTTGTGATCCAGTCTCTGCACTTCTTCTACCACCGAAGCTTTTGTTTTCAAAGCGGCCTTTATTTTTTTGCCACTTTCTCTGATATTGACATGCAGTACTTGACTCTTATGCGATTTCTCATGTCTGAGCCAACTACCTCTGTGTTCGTAGTAGTAGTGGACCCATATGGTGATTCTTTAGAAGTTGCAAATGTAAAGAACCTTGTATCCCCACCACTACTAGGTGGGGTGGGCATAACACCTTTTGCATTCTTGCTCTCCACCTGGTATCCACCTTCCCATAATGAATATACCTCCTCATTTATGAGGTTAGTTCCTATAGCAACTGGCCATATCTTGAGTGGTGTATTGAGCTTTGGGTCTATGTTGGTGTCCATAATATAGCAATGAAGCACATGGTCAGGGAAAAACCACATCCACTATCTAATGAGACCATTAGAATGCATGCGATAGCCTTCAAAAGATGGTGGAGGCACACCACCTTTCTGGAGATGTGTTGCCCACACCTCTTACACCCACGAGGCATTCTGCTACATGTGACCTTACTTCCAATGCATGTCCTTTGGATTGCCCACGTTGCTTCATTCATCTTGCATTCAATGACACTGAACTCTATAACTTTCGCTATTCTTTCTGCAGTACTCCTTGTATCATGCTCCTTAAAAATGATCTTCTGTGGCTTCCTAGCATACTTGTGGTCTTATACATGTGCATTATACTTTGGTCAATGCATGGCCTCATCATCCATATCAATGACCACAGCAGCTCATCTCTTGTGACATGCACTTTCTTTGTCACCGTTGAGAGGGGTAGGTGTCATCTCCCTATGTGCTTGCCTTGAGATTAAGAGGCTAGTACCTTAGTGCTTTGTAAAATTGTGTTTGCCATATCGGTAATACATGCATCGTAAAGAGAAATCTTGTGTCTATATCCTTCCCCTGCAAGTCAACTTCCATGCTTGCTTTCTACTAGGTTTGTTCTTAGTGTATTTGGACCATCATTACTTCTCTCTATTGTTGTCATGACTGAACCCCAATGTTCTATGTGCACCTCACACCAACTCAATCAAGAGTCCATTTTGTTGACATATTCCTATCCATCACATGACCATTATGCCACCATTGACGTATCAATCAAGCCTCTACTGATGCAACTTCACTAGTAGGAGCCATTCTCCACTTCTTGCACATTGCTTTGTGCTCTCCTTGAGATGTACCGCACACATACTTTGTTGTCTGGGCAACCATGCTTTGCTCCCAATGAAATAGAAAATACCTCTCCCTATCTATCTCAAGAAATTATTTTTCCCACCATTGAAGATATGTCAAACTGCATTCCAATTAGCCTGAGCCTCGTCTACCATGAAACCACAGAAGTTTGCCCTTTCACAACCATGGTTTGCCATCACCTCATTAATGCATTCCAAGAATAGACATTGGGCCTCCATATCCTCCTCTTTCATTTCACATGTCGCAATTGTTAGATGATCATGCATCCTACGTGAAAACCCATCATTTATGATGTAACACACTTGACTAGCTCTAACTACTTTTATACTCTACATTCATAATATGCTATATAGGATCATACACATGACAAGCCATGGTCACCCAATCTGATGTTCATTAAGTGTGGTCAAGCTATATCCATACATGTTGTAGGTCACTAGAGCCGGTCCGATGCATTTGATTCACCAAATCCAACCGTGAAGTGGTAGACATCTTGAAAACAAAGCACTTATCACCTGAGGACCCTTGTCCCGAGAACCTGCTTCCATGAAAAAGGTTGTAAGTGCACTCTTGTTTCAGTGTCAAAAGTACATCCAAGACAAAGCTCTCCTTTTAAGGCCCATGCCAAGCTATAGAGACTGACATTTGAAACCTAAAAATCAAATTGTTCAAATTTCATACTTTTCTTATCTAGATTTTAGTAACTCTTTTACAAAAACATAATTTCCCAACCAAATTAGCTTACCAGCTTTCTTCCACCAGTGCTCTCATCTCCTATGCAATGTTGATGAGCCCAACAAGGTCAAGTGCCTCATCATGGCCACTTGATGTTCCAAGGGACCCCCAATATCAACATGTCATGCCACAAATGTCCCCCGTGGGTTCTTTTACAATGCCCTCATCATGGGCACCACGTCCCAAACTTGCGAGGCAACTATTCCCACCCTGCACCTACACCATTGGGTAGAGCTCCCTACATGCAACCACCTTCCTTCTTCCACCAGCACCCGTGGTGTCCCTATTGATGTATTTCACTCGCTTGTAAAAGAAATATATTGTTTTAGACATTATTGTGATGCACTCTTGTACACTCAAATTATGTCAATGGCATTATTTTTAGCTTCTCTTGTAACCGTTTAGCAATGACAACAACGTCTGACGTGCAAGAGCTCTACAACGAGCTCACAACAAAGAAAGTGGTAGACCTTGTAGCATACAATAACATGCTAGAGGTGAAAGTAGCAACAACCATTGGGATATAGAGAGCTTTTTGCATCATTGAAGAGGCAAAGAGGCTCCTCTTTGAGAAGAAGTTGCCAAAAGGCCAGGATGATAGTTGAGGTCCAAAATGCTTTCATGTATTGTTGCTTGTGTTCAACATCTTGTAGGTGTTTGTCATAATATGCTACAGTGTTACAATTTTTCTTTGAAATATAATAGAAGTTGCATCTCTCTATGGTGTCTTTGTGAAGAAGTAGAACTGATAGTGGCCCATGGAAGTAAAGAACATTGTGTACACACATGCTTTCATGTATTGTTGCATGTGTTCAACATCTCGTATGTGTTTGTCATGTAATGTTGTGGTCTTGTAAATTTTCTTTGGAATATAATGGAAGTTTTAGATCATAATATGGTGTCTTTGTAAAAGAGTTGCGATGATAGAGGCCCATGGTGTCTAGTGCTCATTCAACATCTCGTAGGTGTGCCAGAGAAAGAGTAGATAGACAATAAGAGTGGAGAGAGAAACCTTTTGCCTCAACACCAAAAAGCACTCGCTCAAAAATGCCTGCCAAAAAAATACATCCTTTTAAAGGCATTTCATATTTCCTCATGTTAAAGGCATTTCATATTTTCTCATGTTCACGTTTCTTCTACCTCGATTTTATCTTTGTAATTTATCAGTGCGGTTGATCTTAATTTTATCTTTGTACTTTATCAATGTGGTTAATCTTAATGATTAATTATGTTCTATTGATCATGGATCCAACTAAGTGTCTCTTTTATTTTGTATACCACCTTTGTTTTAAGATTTCAGATTATTTAAATTGAAAAATACACACTCGATGCTACTTGACATATCAAACATCATTTGATGGTGACCAAACTTTGCGAGTATGTGGGGGGAGTCCCCCTCCACATGCTCACAAAGTCTGGTCACCATTAGACGATGTTTGGGTATGATGGCATGGAGAAGAACGGGATTTTCTTGGGACTTCGAGCACTAGGAGACTTGAAAAATGCACACTGGGAACTACTTGACTTTACAAACATCATCGGATGGTGCCCCCCCCACATGCTCGCAAAGTTTGGTCACCAACCGATGATGTTTAGGTATGATGGCATTGGGAAGAGAGGGATTTTCCATGGCCTCTCAAGCACTAGGAGACTTGAAAAACGCATGCTAGGTACTACTTGACTTTGCGAACATCATCCGAAACCTTGCGAGCATGGAGGGGAGTCCTCCCCGCATGCTCGCAAAGTTTGGGCACCATCAAATGATGTTTGGTTACAATGGCATGGAGAAGAGCGTGATTTATCAAGGCCTCTAAGAGACTAAGAGACTTGAAAAATGCACATTGTGTGCTACTTGAAATATCAAACATTGTGGTGACCAAACTTTTCGAGCATTTGGGGGGAACCCACCCCACATGCTTGCAAAGTTTGGTCATCACCATCGGACGATGTTTGGGTACAATGGCATGGGGAAGAGAGGAATTTTCTAAGGACTCTCAAGCACTAGGAGACTTGAAAAATACACACTCGGCACTACTTGACATATCAAACATCATCCCTTGGTGACCAAAATTTACGAGTACATGTTCACAAAGTTTGGTCATGATGTTTGGGTAAGATGGCAAGGGAAGAGCAGGATTTTCTAAGGCTCTTAATCACTAAGAGACTTGAAAAGTGTAAACTAGGTGCTACTTGACATATCAAACATCGTTTGAAGGGTGACATATCAAACCTCCTCTAATGGTATAGAGAAGGGCGGGATTTTCTAGGGCTTCTCAAGCACTAAGAGACTTGAAAAATGCACATTGGGCACTACTATATGTCAAACATCGTTCGATGGTGACCAAGCTTTGCGAGCCCCCCCCCCCCCCCACATGCTCACAAAGTTTAGTCTCACCATCGAATGATGTTTGGGTACGATGGCATGGGAAAGAGCAAGATTTTCTAGGGCCTCTTAAGCACTAGGAGACTTGAAAAATGCACACTAGGTGTTACTTGACATATCAAACATCGTCCATAATCCATAAACCAATATGATAGCCAAAGTGTAAAAATAATCCATAAACCATGAACATCAACTAAAATGCAACAATCCTCAATAAAGACATAACTCATAAAATCTAAACATCAAAACTAAGTATACATCATTGTGTGAGCTAACCCAGCTACTCTGGGTTTTGCCACCACTATCTCAATATATCAAAGAACAATGTAAATGAGCTAACCCAGCTAGTCTGAGTTCAGTCACTGTCAATAAATCTAAGTACAATGTAAGTTAGCTAACCCAGCTAGTCTGAGTTCAGTCTCACTGTCACTAGTCTGAGTTCAGTCACTGTCAATAAATCTAAGTACAATGTAAGTTAGCTAACCTAGATAGTCTAAGTTCAGTCTCACTGTCAATAAATCTAAGTACAATGTAAGTTAGCTAACCTAGATAGTCTAAGTTCAGTCTCACTCTCAATAAATCTAAGTACAATGTAAGTTAGCTAACCTAGATAGTCTGAGTTTTATCACTATCATGCACCCAATCAATATCATCATCTCTGAATGATAGTTGGCATGCACGTCGAGGAGGTTGTGTTACTGCAGAGGTTGTCAAATCTCCTGTGGGGAGGTCTACCTCAAAGGCAAGATCATAAGCTTGTGCTGGTGTACTCAGGAGATCACAAGTCCCATAAGCTACTACTTACATCCCTCTCTCTCTCTCTTGACATCATACTACTACAAGACGTCTCTCTCTTGACGTTGTGAGGTGAAAAAAAGAAGAAAGAACCACTGCCTCTATAGCCCTTCACCTCCCAAACTTGGAAACAACAACACGAACGGGGGCACCACCAGCCACCGACTGGAACACTTCTCTCAGTTCACCACCCACCAATCCATGCCAGAAAGACAGCACAAAACAGGGGCACCATAGACCAGTAAACACCCAGCAATATATTCCCAGTCAAAATATTTCATACAAGCTTCTCCCGACACAGAAGCCTTCCTCACACAACCCTAAACAAAACACTCAGACCTGTCACTGCCGAGGATACACCACATCCCCAATCACCACATGATCCACTCTGTACCAATCACACCAGAATGAACTCAGCCACTCACTCTTCAGAAGGCACCCCACCAGCTAACCTTCAACTCTCTGCAGCCCATCACTTCTGCATGTGTCGCCAGCAGCTACCCAAACATCTCTCTCTCTCTCTGTACTGATCCTCTGCCACCTGCAGCTTATCTGCAGTGCTACTGGCCCACCACCAAGCAGCAACACCTGTCTCTGTCTCTTCTTTGACATGCTATCAGCCCCACCGGCTTCTGCACGATCCTCTTCACGGCCACACGTGCCCTCTAGACTGCCCTCCTGTCTTCAGCATCTGGTCGCCAGCATCTCCTTGGCTTCCACATCCAGCTTCACCTAGCGGCCCTCTCTGCCTCTGCACTTTCGCAGCTCCTTGCCAGCTGCTCTGCTTCTCTTCTTACGCGTGCCCTCCACGCTCACCAGCCCAAACGGCTGTGCTCGCCTCGCCACTGTCTTCTCTGCATAATGACCAGGGTGCTTCCATACGAGGCGGCCACACTACTTTTCAACCCGCCAGCTCCCTTACTCTTCGCCTTCTCGCGTCTTCCCTAACCGTTATGCTGGCGGCCATGCTAAACAACCATGTGGCCCTTTTATAGGTTGGCCACGTTTATTATATTTTTTATTTCTTCCTAAGGCCAAAAAGATGGCCACCTTCATGCCTTCATTTCACACCAGTGCTCAATGCTACCTTGGCCACATCAATAATTGCCCATGCTTCCACCAACTTCAATTACAACCCACGATGCCCGCTCATTTATAGGATGCGTACACATTCAAACGGCCGAACAGCTGAAACCATCTCCAATGAACCTCGTTCCAGACAGGCCTCAAAACAAAACCATCCATCCTGTACACCTGGCAACGCCCTCAAAACCAAAACCTTCACACCTGCCATGCATCCATATATACACGAGCCCAGAATACCTCTCAGAAAAATGCCTGACATACTTTGCCAACCCCCCCATCTGCTAGAGCATTCATGCTCAGCAGCAAAAGATAAAGTCCAGTAATTATCCACCAGGATCAAAAGGAAACAGCTCTAACTAACCATCCCATTCCCCAACATCTTTCAAACAGCATGGCTGCGTCACTGCATACCAAACGTCAACCATATCCAGAAAATCATCCACGTCCACTTCACCGACAACAAACTTCCTCGTCTTCAAAACCTGTAACATTGCAACATTTAGCTTCCCATTCATCACCAGTGAAGGCTAGGTTCCAGCATCTTGACCTTTCTCCACACAAAAATCCAGATCCCTTCCAACAGCAATGTCCACAAAAGCACTTCCAGCTCAACTGGTTCAGGCATCTCTTCACAACCATACAGCTCGACTGGTTCAGAACCCTTGTCATCCATGGACTTAGCCTTTAGCATTTCAGCAACACGCAAGGTAGCCTTTGCTACACTCTCGACCATATCAGCATCCATGTCCACCTCTGGCTCCTGCTCATCAAGGCTAGCAACTTCCCATATATCGTCCTCAAGCACAATACTAACATAACGCTCTTCATCAGCCAAATCCACATGCATGCCTTGTTGAGTGCTGCCAACCCCCCTGGTATCATCGTCCAAAGACTCCCCAGCACATAATGCATCCAATGGAACAACATCCATACCATTCATCGCAGGTACCATATCATCATCAAGCTGTCCAAGGAAATCCATAATGATAGGATCTTCATCCACACTCTCCACATCTGCATTGCAAACCATCTTCACTTCATCACAAGTCTCTACCCCATCCTCCTCCCTTGTAGAATCTGGCAAAAAATCTTCCTCAAAACATCCTGTATCCAGCTCCTCTTCCTTCTTATCATCAGCCAATCCCAAGGCATCATCCCCTTTACTTCCATGTGCATCCATGTCATCCAGATCCGGATGCAAACGATCTCCAATAGAGCCTTCCAAATCACTGTCATGTACAGCCACGACCTCCAAATCCAAAGAAGAATCCACTGGCAGCTCCTTATCTTCACTTTGCTCCTTCTCCACCTTCTTTTCATCCACCTATACATGCTTAAAAGACTTTGGAAAAAAATCAGAAGGCATATAAAACATCCCCCTTTGCACCTGTATAGGCCTTTGAGGCTCCTGTCTAATCAAACTTTGCATAGGACTCTTATTCACCTCAACCAAATTCACATGCATATTTGCAGACACAATACCTTCATACGGATAAATACCCATCTCCATCTGCTTCAAAATCTTGCCTTCCTTTTCCCTAGCAACCCTAACTGCATCATCAAATGACTTGGGATTCTTCAACTCAACCCTGACCTTCAAATGGGGTAGCAAACCATCAACAAACAAGCTCTTCTTCAGAAACATTGGGGGAACTTCCTACTTCAATGTCATACACCACTTACTCCACAAACATGTAAATACCTTCACAAAATCATCTAGTAATTGCCCATGGACCTGCTTCAAGATGCTCAACTCTTGCCAAAGCACACTAGAATCCTCCACTTGCTGAAAACGCTCCAAAAGACCTTCTTTCAACCTGTCTAAGGTCAAAACACCAGCATCCTATGCTTCAAAATCCTTAAACCACCTTCGGGCATCTCCCTTCAAGAAAATCTTTATCAGCTTCAAAACCTGCTCTTCATCTGTCACATGATTGCTAATGCATGCCAACTCCATCTGCTCCAAGAAGTCACACACATCTTCACCCTTCCTGCCATGAAATTCAGGATAAGACCACATCCTGAAAACCTGTAACAATCCCTGAGCTCTCCTCAGGGGGACATACGCCCTTCTAGGCAAAGAACAACACCAGAGCTATCCTCAGTGGGGGCACCAAAAGAATGTGAGGTGAAAAAAAGAAGAAAGAACCACTGCCTCTATAGCCCTTCACCTCCCAAACTTGGAAACAACAACACGAACGGGGGCAGCCCACCGACTGGAACACTTCTCTCAGTTCACCACCCAACCCACGCCAGAAAGACAGCACAAAACAGGGGCACCATAGATTAGTAAACACCCAGCAATATATTCCCAGTCAAAATATTTCATACAAGCTTCTCCCGACACAGAAGCCTTACTCACACAACCCTAAACAAAACACTCAGACCTGTCACTGCGGAGGATACACCACATCCCCAATCACCACATGATCCACTCGCCTGCCTGCTGTACCAATCACACCAGAATGAACTCGGCCACTCACTCTTCAGAAGGCGCCCCACCAACTAACCTTCAACTCTCTACAGCCCATCACTTCTGCATGTGTCGCCACAGCAGCAGCTACCCAAACATCTCTCTCTCTCTCTCTACTGATCCTCTGCCACCTGCAGCTTATCTGCAGTGCTACCGGCCCACCACCAAGCAGCAACACCTGTCTCTGTCTCTTCTTTGACGTGCTATCAGCCCCACCAGCTTCTGCACGATCCTCTTCACGGCCACACGTGCCCTCTAGGCTGCCCTGTCTTCAGCATCCGGTCACCAGCATCTCCTTGGCTTCCACATCCAGCTTCACCTAGCGGCCCTCTCTGCCTCTGCACTTTCGCAGCTCCTTGCCAGCTACTCTGTTTCTCTTCTTACGCGTGCCCTCCACGCTCACCAGCCCAAACGGCTATGCTCGCCTCGCCACTGTCTTCTCTGCAGAATGACCAGGGCGCTTCCATACTACGAGGCGGCCACACTACTTTTCAACCCACCAGCTCCCTTACTCTTCGCCTTCTCGCATCTTCCCTAACCGTTACGCTGGCGGCCATGCTAAACAACCATGTGGCCCTTTTATAGGTTGGCCACGTTTATTATATTTTTTATTTCTTCCTAAGGCCAAAAAGATGGCCACCTTCACGCCTTCATTTCACACCAGTGCTCAATGCTACCTTGGCCACATCAATAATTGCCCATGCTTCCACCAACTTCAATTACAACCCACGATGCCCGCTCATTTATCGGATGCATACACATTCAAACGGCTGAACAGCTGAAACCATCTCCAATGAACCTCGTCCGAACAGGCCTCAAAACAAAACCATCCATCCTGTACACCTGGCAACGCCCTCAAAACCAAAACCTTCACACCTGCCATGCATCCATATATACACGAGCCCAGAATACCTCTCAGAAAAACGCCTAACAACATCATACTACTACAAGATGTCCCTCTGTCTATAAATCCAAAATCTATAATCAGCAATGGACTGTGCCTACCACTCTATGTTGTAAGCTCCTCTACTGTAAGGACATGCTACTCATGTGAAGTAGCATTGCTACAACCACCATTGCCCAAGGTGCCACTGGGACCAGCACCACGCTTGTGTGTTGTGAGCCAGCTCTCTTTTGAAGGACTCTTTTGAAGGACTCTTTGCTATCCATCAAACTCATGTGCACTCCACTCAATCTCTGGAGTTACCTCGATCTCCTAAACTCTGTCGGCGGCAGCATCCACTCAGAAGTCACTAGCTGTTGTAAAACCCAAAGGCATGCCAGTCCTAGTATCAACTTGAGTGAAGCTTGGGTGAAGGTCGTCAATGTCAAGAACTCTATGTATATGGCCAGGTTGACTCGTGCTCATCTCGGCAAGAGGAACATGTTGAGAAACGTACTAGCTCCTTGGTGATGTTAAGAAACGTACTAGCTCCTTGGTGATGTTAAGAAACGTACTAGCTGCTTGGTGATCCAGAGCATATCCGCAAGTAGCATCTATGTCCTTGAGGCATAGAGCATAGTAGGCATCACGAAGAAATGGTGGTGCATCCTAAGGGAGAGGTTGTCGAAAAACCTCCATAAACAGGCCATGGAGGATAAGGGTAAGTAAGGCATTGTCACGTCAAAAAAACTGCAAAACTCTTGAATATGCAGGATCAGCTGATATGCCCTATACTAAACAGTCCTCTCCATGATGATATGATGCTTTGCCTCAACTCTAGCACTCTCTACCTTAGCCTTGGCCTGGTTAAAAAAGTAAAGCATACAAAAAAAATATTATTCTCTCTAATTAGGTATAACTTAAAGAAATTTATAAGTTTAGGCCTTAATTATAAATCTTTTAAAGAAATTTATAAGTTTAGGCCTTAATTATAAATCTTTTAAAGAAATTTATAAGTTTAGGCCTTAATTATAAATATTTTAAATACAAAGAGAGAGACCTACCAGGTGGATGTCAATATCTCTCACCCAACGTGCCTCTATAGTGGCTGCATCTATCGTCTACACAATGCTACTCTAAGATAGTCAATCTTTGCTCTCACCTCTAGTAGCTCCTATATGTGAGTCTCTCGCTCATAGATGTGGGACCCTATGTGACATAATCAACCATCATTAATTTTAAAAATAAAGAAAATTTGATATAAAGATATAAATAGAAAAATAGATAACTATGAAGAACCTAAAGAATGAATGAATATGTATAATTACCTCAACATCTATCGGCATCGATCATGAAAAAGATGCACCACATGTGCCGGATGTCCTCAGTTATAGTACACACATCGATCCTCACCTCAGCGCCTAGTGCCTCGATAGTAGACAAAGGTATAAATGGTGGATCTGCAACAACTACATGTAGGGCTGGTTGAGGCCGCCTCCCTTGTCCTAGAGACGACCTCGACCAACACCACCATAAGTCTGATGGTGCCTAGTGTAGTTAACTTGCACTCCCAAGACAAGCTATATGTATAATTGCTTTGCAAGTAGATGGGGATCTGGCAGTTGTTTGGCATTCTCTTACAATGCAACAATATATGAATGTAGATATATTGAATGTAGATATATTGAATGTAGATATATGCCGCCATACGAGGATACAAACACCGCGAAATAGTAAGGGCTTCCCTACCCTAGGCCACATCCCATGGCTATCAAGAAAAAGGTCCAAGTATGCTTCATATCTAATAGGTCCAAGCTCACACACATGACGATATGTCAAGCCATGTGATGGCTATCCACTCATCTACATAAACAACATGGTGAAGGCTATGCAGGGATAAGAGAATTGCCTCCAATTCTGACACGATATGTAAAGTAGATGGTGTGTCTCTAACACTCCTACAAATAGCTACTAACTCATGGCCTATCTCTTTGCGATGAGGTCCACAATAGAAGAGCGGCCCTCCTCTCATGACTCCATGATAGATCCTAAGCCTAACACAAATGGGTGAGCCAATGTGAAAGCTCCAATGACTAGTGCTAAGAAAATACTAATCTAGTACTAAAATGAAGCTCTAAAACACTACTAATGTTGGATTCAAAGGCCACTTAATTATGCTTGAATCCAAGAGAGAACACAAAGGAAGAGAGAGTGAAACATTGAAAATGATGTAAGAGAATGGGGGGGTGAACTTAGGGCTTTTATAATCTTGTTCGAGGTCACGTGACATAAATTTTAGGGTTTACAAAATGAACAACTCCAATGTATGCGTGGTTTTAGGGTTTACAAAATAAATGGCCCCGATGTATGCATGGTTTTAGGGTGGTAAAATGAACAGCCTAGATTTGTTGAGGGAATCTCGATCAAGATACATGGATAGCTCCGATTTCAACCCTATATCTCGATCGAGATACATTTATGATTGGGATCGCATCTTAGTATGGAGATACATGGACAGCTCCAATTATAACCACGTATCTTGATCAAGCTACATTTACATGATTGAGATCGCATCTTGCTATCTCGATCAAGATATATGAACAGGTGAGATCACGAAACACTATCACAATAAAGATATGTCGACAATCAAGATCATATTTCCATATCTCATTCAAGATACGTGGACAGTCGAGGAGATGACATCATTATGCATGCTGCATCCAAGTGGGCATGTCAACCGAGATCCCTTGTGGAATGGACGTGGATCCCAGTGGCCTTCATATCTCAATTGAGATATCCAGGTGGCGGTGATATGTTTTAGTCACATGGACCGTGATAGCCCTTCATGTCAACCAAGATCCCTTGTGGAATGGACGTGGATCCCAGTGGCCTTCATATCTCAATTGAGATATCCAGGTGGCAGTGACATGTTTTAGTCACATGGACCATGATAGCCCTTCTAAGGCTGCTGGCATATGGTAGTTATTGGTATCTCGATCAAGATATTTGGCTTTTAGCTCAGGGGACACATGTCAAGTTGTTAGTGATATTGATATCTCAATTGAGATACCCCGCCCATGAGTTTAGTTTCTTGTGTCGATGTCCTATTTTTCTTGAGAATCAATGAAAGTGAGTACCCTTATCTTGTACCACTTGTGGAAGAGAGGTTTTTTTATAAATTAACTAATAGTTTCCTAATGGAATAACGATTTTACTTTTCAATGAAACTTTGAAGTGAATAACAATTAAAAAAATTTAGAGCAATAAATTACAAATATAAAAGAGATGTGTACCAAGTAGGAGCCATAATCACAAGAACATAAATAATCATGTAGAATAGTCCAAATGGACATACATTACAATGTTAAAATTGTGACTGAAAGAAATGTCAACATCATGAAATAGGAACTAAAAAAAAAGTACAATGATGGAGAGCTACTCATCAACACCCTCTCTAGCTCTCAAATGCTCCAAAATACTCTCATGATCATCCTCTATAAGGCGAAAATGTGGTTTGGATCCACATTTCTTACTATGTATGCGACCAAGTCTAAGCTTGACCACAATAGCTAGATGAGAGTACTTAAATGCCTCTAACTCCCACTGCTAGATGAGAGTACTTAAATGCCTCTAACTCCCACTGCTAGATGAGAGTACTTAAATGTCTCTAACTCCCACTGCCACTACTGGAACTCAAGACTCCTTTGATGACATCTGACCTGCTAATAGTACCAGCTTACCACAATCATGTTGTGGGCATCAAAAGAAAACCCAGGATGCATGATCGTATGGTTGAGGATACACTTTGGCCTAATGTAACTGAACAACAGATAGTACTCTACCTCCTCTCATCGACAATAAAAGCAAATATATCACCCTCCTATCACAAATCTATCAATGCATTATAATCTACTATGAGCATAGGACCAGCATGCTCTGAAGACTACATTAGCCCGAGAAGGATGCTCAAGAGTGAGCACTTGCTAAAGCCAGTGATCTACACAATATGACCTAGAACAATCTGCCCAATCACCATCCATACATGCTCCACAAAAGCATGCAAATCATCGTGTGAAGATTGTGGGATCACTCAAGCCAAAATTCCTAATGGAATTCAAGCCAAGGGTGCTTGCAACTATATCATAATCATATGGGGGGCAGAGCGGTCGATACTGCTAGCATCCACACACCAAAAAAAGCTCCTGACAATCTTGGCATCA
This sequence comes from Cibotium barometz, assembly GCF_041138505.1. NCBI lineage: Eukaryota > Viridiplantae > Streptophyta > Polypodiopsida > Cyatheales > Cibotiaceae > Cibotium > Cibotium barometz. Next base: position 32,087,533 of record NC_141091.1, read on the forward strand.
CCTCTTGGGTAGGATGAGGTTGCACTCTCGTGCAAATGCTAAGAACACCACTTGACCACCTAGCGTGCATCTCTAAACCACTCTATATCATGTCATAACTGATGTTATAAAGCATGTTTCACACATGTACCTACACCATCATGCTCACCCTTCTGGAGACTAGCCTGCACCACCATGCTCACCCTTCTAGTTGACCAATCTCAAAGTAGCTCTAAATCACTAGTTTACTAGACTGCAGTAGAGCCAAAAGAATTTTCATGCAAACTTAAACTATGCTCCACATCTATCAGACCAAATCCATCATTGTCACCATGTGACCCTACTATCTCGTAAAAAACATCGTGAAGATGGAAGCAATGTTGCACAAAATGTGCATCATGTGAGCGATCATCATTAATGTGGAAATGATACTCTTGAATAATTGTGTGGCCTCGGGCATGCTCTGCACTCCATCTATATGTGCCTCCGAATAGCTAATATGTACCAAGATAGTAACCTAGTAATAGAGGAGGAAAAAACTAGTAGTTAGGTCACTATATTGAACCATTTATATGGTTCTAATATTATAAAATTAATGTTAACAACAATAAAGAATACCTACTCAGAGAAATAATACTTAGATTATATCTCTTAAAAAGGTGTGGTTCTCTGAAAAATCCACCATAGAGATAACCACACCAATAGGGAACTCCGCTAAGAAATTGGCTATCCTACCACACTTGGCAAAATGTGAGTGTGCCGAGTGTATGGGTACACCTTCTCCCAAAATGTTGATGTGAACTGAGAACGAGGTGTATGTTTGTCCACAACTACAACCTCCTACACTCCCCACCACCTTGGAGCTCATGCACTATAAACACGAGCTCGTCACTTGTATCTAGGTCTACCATCTCTAGCCTTACAAGTGATCCACATGATATGCAACTACTCTCCACACAAGGGAGGTTGTGGTAAAGGGCAGCATCTGTGCATTCACACAAGCGAGAGTGGGTGAACTCATGAATACTACAAGGCAACTCTGTATGCCCAGAAAGTGAACGAAACACATCATAAAAAAGCCGGAACTCAACATGGAGCAACATAACATGTGTCACGTTCTCGTGGGTACATCACAAAGCCCTCAAATTACCTACGTCCAATTTTAAGGTCTGGAAATGATGCTACAAATAGGAATACAACTCAATTTGGGTTATCTCACGAAAGCAAGCACGGCGCTTAATGAACATATTTCTTACAACTCTCTTACACAAAGCTCTCTTGAAATATGGTGAGGCGTGGCAATTCTCCTCCCAAAACCTTTCTATTAAGGCTCTAGTGGTTTCTTCAACTAGGCGATCATGCCTAGGTGCACAACCACTACTCATCCACAATGCTCCAACATCATTGGCATCCAAACTTTGCCTTCTACTATAGCTGACTCTAAGTGTGCATGGAGATATGGCACTCACTTAACCCCCCATTTAGGCACTACTCTTATAGGTGCCATAATAGTCCTTCGAATAGCCATATGGAAGGGATGGGCTCATATGGAAGGGATGGGCTCATATGGAAGAGGAATGGGGGTTCATGTGGAGGAAAAGTGTTTGGCTCATTTAGTGCTAGAAGGGGGCATTCATGTGGACTAAATAAAATAAGGGATAGGGGAAGAGGAGGGGAGAGGTTAGCCCAGTAGTAGTTGCACGTTGGCGTGCTCTCCACTCCCTCTTTCACTCAACGAGCTATCCTTTTCCTCTCCTCCTCAAGAACCTATTGCATGGGGGGGAGTCTAGTCCTACCACGCTTTCAGCTCCTATGACTTTAAGAACCCATTCTCAAGGAAGCTAATAGAGATAAATATATGAGGGCTCAAACTAAGTTGTGAGTTAATGAGATTTTCCTAGAGATGTATAGCTATATAGGAAAAATAACTTATCCACTTAAGATTTCATTTGGGTGCAAGATTGTATTTTATCTAAATAGGATTACTTAAGATAAATAGATAAATATATGTACATTATTAGTTTAATTTTAAAAAATTATATATTATATTACAAAAAACAAGGTACATTTATAAAATAGAATAATCTATTATTGTATTAACACATTAATTATTTAATTATTTAAAAACTCTATAAAAATATTAAATAAATATATATGAAAATACCTCTATAATGTAAATACCTATTTGGAAGGTGATAAGAGATTTTTTTAATTTAATCAAATAATTCTTTAATTATTATTTATCAAAATTAAAAATAAGTTTATTTTTTAATTTTATATTAAATTTATAGTTTAAAATTTAAAAAAATAATTTTAAAATTTTTAAATGCATGATATTAAATCAACCTTAGGTAGTTAGACTAATAAAATATCATTTTAATACTATATAAATATTTTTAAAATAAAGATGTATGCATGCATGGAGACATGAGAGAGGGAGGTGATGATGTGGCAACTCGAGTGCCACATGGCACCATGTATTCCACATGGGATGTATGGGTTAACATGTAGACGAATGATGTGAACATCTATATAACATGGCCTTAGTTGATGTGGCATGCCATATCAACATATGTGAGGTGACATACAAAGGTGGCAATATGATGTGGCATTGATGATGAGGTGGAAAGTCAACTAGGTTGACCAAGCTGTCGTGGTGGACGGTGGAGGTGGCAAAGTGAGGTAGCTTAGTGCTTATGTGGATCCTCTCCAACCTAATGTGGACACAAGATGGCATGTACATGTAAGATGTGTGTCCACCCCAAGGCTCACAAATGGCATCATCCCTAAGCTTGGTAGATAACCAACCCTAGATTTCCAAAGCTAATTAGGCTTGGTTTTAGACTTAAAGAGGAGAGTGGACACAAAATTAGGATTTTCACTTGTGATGATTGAAAATGGAGCTTCCCTTACTCAAGTTGAGTCAAATCATTTTCATACATTCAAGGTAATAAGTACTTCAATCGGTATAGTTTTAATCTCTAGATGGTTAATTTTCTTTTTCATAATTAAATTAAAAACGATTTACAAACTTCTTGCAATCAAAATAAATTTTACAAATGATATCTGCAAAAATCCAATCGTTGGATTTATAATTTTATCTTAGATCCACATGATATTGATCTTTCCCCATGCTTTGGTTACTATATCCATACAAATTAACCTTATAAGTGGTAGATATGGTGGGAGCATAAAATATTATTTTTAAATGTTTTTGGCCATTAAACTTAAATAAAATTATAAAAACATCTCAAAAAATACTCAATAAATCAAGTTAAGCTCTATGTTATGTTAATTTATGATGTATAAAGTTTCATGGTCAAATGAGTTAAGGTGTAAAAAGTTTCATGGTCATCTGAGTTAAGGTGTAAAAGTTATAGGCAATACAAATGCATACAAGCCACTTGTCCAACACAGATTTTGTACCCACACAAATGGGCCCTTAGAAAGGTTAGATTTTTTATTGGATTATATTTTTAGGTGCCAAAATTTGTATGCGATGTTTTATTAAAAGACCCTAAAGTAAAACTCTTAGGCTAACTAGGAGAGAGTGGGCATTCTTTGTTAAAAAATACATGTCTTCAGGCTAAACTGAGGGCAGCCACTAACACAAAACTAGGCACCCTCATCTTGTAACCATCCATTTCTTCCATTCGAGGTAATAGACTTACAAAGACTGCTAGGATATCTACTCTCCTTCCATGTAACATTGCACTACAAGTTATTTGCCATCTACCCAAACATAAATACTTAAAACTCCAATGCATAAGACTATGCATCATAGAATCTATGTATAAGACTATGGAATAGACATGCATAATTCTATGAATAAGACTATGCAGTAGACTCTATATGCATAGAGTCTTATGCATAAGACTATGCAATAGACTCTATATGCATAGAGTCTTATGCATAAGACTATGTAATAAACTCTATGCATATAGTCTTATACATAGAGTCATACACTCTTCTAAGCTTCAACAAATACTATGCAATAGACTCTGTGTATAGATACAATGCATAGATCCTATGAGCAATATGCATAGAGCACGCTCACTCTATGCATAAAAGCCATATGTATGCATAAGCCTATGAGCAATGTGCATAGAGCATGCATAAAGAGAGCATGCTTTATGCATGCATACTCTATGCATGTATAAAGCCTATGAGTAATATGCATAGAGCATGCATACTCTATGCATGTATAAAGCTTATAAGGCATATGCATAAGCCTATGAGCAAGATGCATAGATAATGCATACTCTAGGCATGTATAGAGCATATAGAGCATACAGTATAGAGCATAGAGTATAGAGCATACAGTATAGAGCATAGAGTAGAGAATATAGAGCATGCATACCCTATGTATGCATAAATCATGCTCTCTTCATGCATGCATAGAGTATGCATACATAGGCTATGTATACTCTAGGCATCTATAAATTATGTATGCTCTATGATTTTGCATACTCTATGCATGCCTAGAGTATGCATGCTCAATGCATATTGGTCATAATATTTCTCTTTATGCATGCATAGAGTATGTATGCTTTAGGCATATGAGAAATATGCCTATGCATATCATCAATATGCATAGATCATGCATCCTCTATGCATACTCTAGGCATGCATAAAGAGAGTAATATGTATAGAGCATATGCATAGAGAAAGCAATATGCATAGAGCATAGAGCATACTTTATGCATGCATAGAGCTTGTTCTCATAACTACCCCAGCACCCAAGTGTGCAAACAAGAAAAGTCTAAATAGCAAAAGATCTTGTGTGTAAGAGCTTACCTTGAGTGGTCGAGAAGAGTTGGGCTCAAAAAAAGAGAGAGCTATAATACAAAACAAGAAAAGGAGGTAAGCATAAAATCATTAGGCAGCTTAAACATTATGTATAAGAACCATTATACACAAAAGTAAAGAATCAAAGAGATGAAAGAATAGAAAAATATAATTATGAATAAAAATAAAGTCTTAGCTATTGATTGGTTGTTGAAAATGAAGCTAACTATAAATCCTAAAGTTGTAAAATAAGCAAACACAATAAAGTTAATTAAAAAACATTTAATAAGTTTACCTACCATAAAAGGAGATTTAAAACAAATAGAGTAAATCTCTTTTTAGAGATAGAGAAGTGAGAAGTGAGAAGAAGAAGAAGAATATAAGAATCAAAAGATGGAGGTAATTCTAACCATCTCCTTTTAATCTAATCTTACATATACATATGAATGAATGAAATTTAAAAAAGGAGAGAAATAGAGAGAAGAAAACTTTACCTTGAGCACATGAGTTTCTTACTTAAGGTAGGGGACTTGAAAGCACAAAAAGAGAAGAGAGCATAAGTTTCTTGCTTAAGGTAGGGGAGTTGAAAGCACATGAAGAGAAGAAAGCATGAGTTTCTTGCTTGAGGTAGAGGAGATGGAAGGAGGAGAAATATGTCTTTTTGGTGCAGGTTTTGGGAAGGGAGGAGAGGTGCCAAGATTCGTGGTGGCAAGCAAAAAGCTAGGTCGTGTACACCATGAGAGAACCCAAGTTTTATTTCTCTCAATGTGTGACTATTCATGTATCTATAGCCGCATGCATAGCCGTGTCCTATAATTTAGTGATCATGTAGCATTTATTCACTATAGCCACCACTCTCCCACTAGTCTAGCTACATCATGCTGCTATGCCCCGATTGGTAGTAGTGTAGATTCTAGTTGTCAATATTGTTTTTTAGCAAATCCTTAGAAACATTAGTAAAAAAGTTGAGCAAATAGTAAGTATAACAATCAAAGCTATACTTGTTCTATTGGTGTTCATGCAAGTTATACATCAAGACATCCATTTGTAAACAAAATTATAATTTTAAAATGGGAGGTCATAGAGTCATAAAATTCATAATACAAACAATTTGAGTGATGAATTGTGTTCCTATTTTTTATATATGTCAAGAAATAATTGCTTCTAAAGAACAAAATGAAAAATTATAGGATCCCCAATGCCAGTTATGTGAATGGTGCATGGTGAAATCCTTGTAAATAATTTTACATGCCATGCAATATGATATTCAAGAACTATAGCAAGTTATAGACTTATGTGCATTTGAGCACATGCGTGTTATATTACTAGCATGTTAAAGAAACTTTTAGACATTATGTTTTTAAAAACATCCTTCATATTATATTACTAACATGTAAAAAAAACTTTTAGACATTACGTTTTTAAAAACATCCTTCACATTAATGTTTTTAATATGTTAGATAGGTTGATAAGAATTGGTACAACCATAAAGATGTAAAGGATGTTTTTAAAAACATCCTTCACATTAATGTTTTTAATATGTTAGATAGGTTGATAAGAATCGGTACAACCATAAAGATGTAAAGGATTATAAACTTTTACTTACAAGATGGATCTATACGTCCATCTTGGTACAAGAATTAATAAGAATTGGTACAACCATAAAGATGTAAAGAATTATAAACTTTTACTTGCAAGATGGATATACACATCCATCCTGGTACAACCATAAAGATGTAAAGGATTATAAACATTTAGGTTGACAAGGCTTGGTACAACCATAAAGATGTAAAGGATTATAAACATTTAGGTTGACAAGGCTTGGTACAATAATAAATATGTAAAGGATTATAAAATTTTGCTTACAAGATGGATCTACACATCCGTTCAAAGTGCATCAAAAAAGAATACATGCATTGCTTGTATTATTTTATCATTATTTTTCAACATTTCTAGTGATGGGTTCTTAAAACAAAATGAGAAATGTGAGTTACCAGAGCCAACCATGGATGAGCTTTAAAAAAAAGATCAAGACTTGTAAACATCCTTGATATAGTCTTACACATACAAATGGTATGTGATATATTAATACACATTAAGTTTATGTACTAAAATACAATTGTTTACAAGATAGAAAATAAAATGAAGATGCTTACACAAAGAAAATAATACATTTGTTTTAAATGTAACAAAAGACTATGTTTATTTTATTTACCATTACATTCTATGGAAATTTTCAGCATTGATATGAGAGTGTAAGGCCTTAGATAGGCTAAAAATATTGGATGTAAATTACTTTCAAGATTACTAATGTTATACAATCAAGTGGTCTACATTGGGAATAATATATGTTACTTACCTGAAGATAATTTGGGACTTAGAATCTATCAAGGATGAATATACATTGATTAATGTGGTCAAAGCTTGTCATCAAAAAGTCTTCACTTCCTAGATTAAATAATAAGTTCCACTTATTGGGCTAAGTGGTTGAAAATTATGTGCATTAGCCATATGCACATATTGTCAATGGAACTAAGTGGGGAGGTGGGTTGGTCTCTCTAGGAAAGCAATATCAAGAATATGCTGTCTATTTGATTTAACTAATGAGGGATGGGCTAGGGTGTGTGAATTGATATATTAAATAATATCCTCTCTATTGAATAAATTTATAAAATGATAACTTCCTTAAGTTGTTTTGATCCTCAAGGCCAAGAGTTTTGCAACTAACAAGAAAGAGATTTCTTTTTTTCCAATTTCGGTTACCTCGTGAGCTATGCATTAATACATTAATCTTTTCAATATTGTCTACTAAATTATTTGTTTGTAAAAACTTATTAAAAACTCTTAACATGTCTCCTTCCTTTCAAACAACAACGCATCTTTCAAAAATTATCAAAATTAAAGAGAAAAATATAAAATATAAAATATTCATATGAAACATTTATCCTTTTTAAGATAAAATATTAACAAAGGGGGGAATAAATGTCCACCCTTTTGTCCTTTCATCATCCGTAAAAATGTGGACAAAAGAGTGGGAATTATTCCGGCCTCTTTTTTAGAATAAAAACATTGGCCATTTCACCATCTGTAAAAAAAGTGGTTAAAGAGCAAAAATATGTCTACTACCCTTTCTTATTCTCAAAAAAATAAAAAAAAGGCATAAATTTTCCATTATTTTGATCATTTTGTGATCCCACAAAAATGTGGTCAAAAGTGCCAAAAAAAAAAACAAGTCAAAATGGCATAAAAACAATTTGCCCTTTTGGCATGTTCAAAAGAGTGGAAAGGTGGATTTTAAGGGGTGAATGTTCATGTTTTCCCATTTCCCTTTCACCATATTCTATCTATAAAGGTGGATTTAAAGGGGTGAACGTGCATGTTTTCCCATTTTCCCTTTGACCACATTCTATCTATAAAGGTGGATTTTAAAGGGTGGACTTTCATGTTTGCTCTTTGCCCACATTCTATCTTTTGGGAGGATAGGAAAACGGGCAGCATCAAGTCACCCTTTCCACCCCATATTTCTTGTAGTGTGTCTAAGCCATCTAGCCTCCTAAGTTTGCATCTGATGTGAACAAGAGAATGATTGAAACCTAGCTACTCAAACATGATACTTCTTATAATGGAGGAAAAACAAACATGAGCTAATAAGTTCTTGAACATTATAATACAAGGGTGGACTAGCATTGATATCCAACACCCACCCTTGAAGGTGAACTACATGATCAAATGCCAAGGTGATAAATATGGCGATGAGGATGTCACTCAATTTATTCATTCCTACACAATCCTTTGTTTTATGTGTACACAATCCTTTGTTTTATGCAATATATCATCTTAACCTCCTAAAACATGATGAGCTTGTGTATAAACTAATATTGAATCTCGATGTGTTTTTTGCAAGCATGTAACAAAGGATTCCAAGCAATGCCATGCAACTTTGCTTGTCACATTGCATTGTAGGTGTTGGAATTAGGGTTAGGGTTGTAGCAATGCACACACAGAAGATAGAGAAGCTTGAGAGCACACAAACTCACTAGATTAGAATGAACAAATATGTGCCAAATACAAAAGATAATTACACACCCCAAAATGAGTAGATAAGAGGGTGTACATATGCATGCAGGAAAAAAACCTCCTAGTGAGGGAAAAAGTGCCTAGGCGGTCCTAAGTGTGTTCACACACATCACTACCATATAATGCTACAAATCCCCCTTGGAGTGATGATGGGAACATATACAAGGTATGGCCGATCAATCCTAAAAAGGAAGTAAGCCCAAAGCTTTTTGAAAAGCTTCGAGGAAAAGCCTGCGTGTATAAATCTACAATGTTGTCATGTGTAAGCACATAGACCAAGCTGATCTCTACTGCAAAGAGTCTTTCCCTGACATAGTGGTAATGCACCTCAATTTGCTTAGTGCAAGCACATGAAACATTGGGTTCCTTGTAGCTCTGCTAATGTGCTCTGGTGTCAGTGAAAATCGTAGTGCTAGATGACTGACACCACCCAAATCACGCATAAGATGTCTGAGCCACACACACTCAATTGTAGCTATAAAAGCTGCCCTATACTCAGCTTCACAACCAAAAGTGGCCATGATAGGCTGCTTCTTGGTGAGCCATGATATACATGAATCACCAAGGCAAAAGAAAAACCCACTAAAGTGGACACTCGTGTGTCATAACATCCAGCCCAATGAATCACTTAAAGCATGCAACTATGTGACTCACTCCCCTTTGGATAAAATAATCCAAAATAGTGAGTGCCTTATAAATAGTGGAAAACCCGCTTAACAGCTTGCCAATGCTTCATACCTAGGTTATGCATAAATCTTCTCAACTGTTCTGGCCTCATGTTGCACATATAAAGAAGAGATCCAATAGCCTACTGTGCTGATATAAACTAGCATTAAAAGAGTCTCCTGCATCTTGAAGACTGAGTCGATTACCTGTCTCCATAGGTGTAGCCAAAAGTTTACAGTCTTCAAGATTAAACCTCTTCAATAGCTTCTGTATATATTTAAACTGCAGCATAACAATGCCATCATTGCGGTACATAAAGTGAATCCCCAAATACTAATGCAAGGGCCCCAAATCTGACATCTCAAACGATAACTGCAAATTAGCCTTAAAGGCTGAAATCTAATCTATATCAGGTCTCGCGGATGAGAAGCATGTCATCAACGTATAGAACGATGACCAAAAATGTGTCCTTACTCCTCTTCACATAGAGGGTACTCTCTGTTGGACTGTTGCAAAAATCATTTGCAACCATGTATGCATGAATCTTCTCATACCATGCTCTAGGAGCTTGCTTAAGGCCATAAAGAGCCTTTTTCAACTTGTATACTTTAGATTCTTCTCCTTTCAACAAAACCAAGAAGCTACGATACATACACCTCCTCATGTAAATCACCATTCAAGAATGCAGTCTTAATGTCCAACTGATGTACATTCCGCCCATGATGTGCTGCCAAAGCAATGACACACCTAATGGTAGTCATACAAGATGTGGGTGCAAAGGTCTCATCAAAATCAATGCCCTTTTGCTATAGGCATACCCCTTTGCAACAAGTCTGGCCTTGTAGCAATCAATGCTACCATCTACTTTGCATTTTAACTTGTAAACCCACTTAGTACCAATTGCCTTCTTGCCATGAGGTAGATCTATCAAATACCAGGTGTCATTCTTGAGTATAGAGTTATACTCATCCTGCATAGCATGCATCCAATGATCATCATCCTATGCTTCCTCAAAGGAAACAAGTTCCTCCTCATTACATAAAGTAGAAATGAGAACATGATCCACGTGAGAATAATCTGCATGATGAGAACCTGCACAAGATCTACTAGGTAAAGGAGCTGCCAACTTGCTATCCCTGAATGTATGCACAAGACATTCTGGCATACACCTAGATTCTTCTATGGCTGCTCTCTCCTCATCCACTACATCCTCAATAAATGCCTCATCAAAAGGCTGATTTACAAGCTTATTTTGCACCTGCAAACAAAGACTAAATTTCAGCACTTGGTTGAGCATTCAATTGCTCTACCCTCCATTAAACAAAGGTAGGAGCGAATCAAACATGTCCTGTGAGCATACATTCTGCTTTTTTTTGCATGAAAGCATGGGTTAAACTGAGTTTTCAACAAAAACAACATCTCTGCTTACCAAAATCTGCCTTGAGGCTGGATGGTAGAGTCTATATCCCTTGCTTTTCTGAACTGTATCTCATAAATATGCATTTAACTACCTTATCATCAAGCTTACTGCGTTGTTGTTCAGGCAGCACAAGAGCATAAGTAAGACAACCAAAAACACGCAAATGAGCCACAGAAGGCTTCCTGCCATGCCAAGCTTCATAAAAGGAGTTTTAGAGACTGTAAGGCCTTGGTAGGGCATTTGTTCAACACATAGTTTGCGCACATAGTTACCTCTAACCAAAACCCATGAGGTAAATCTTGGGCTTTCACCATACATCGTGCCACCTCCATGAGAGACCTGTTCTTCCTCTCAGCCACACCATTTTGCTGAGGTGTGTATGGCATTGTACATTGATGCCTTATGCCTTTTTCAACCATATATGCATGAAATTCCTTGGACATATAATACTCCCCTCGATCTGAACGAAGGGTGTCAACTTTACATTCACATGCATTTTCAGCCATGGATACAAAATGCTTAAAGCACAGAAAAAACCTCTAACTTTTGCTTTAATGGATACACCCAGCTATATCTGAAGTAATCATCAATAAAAGTGACAAAGTAGAGATATCCCCCAATAGATGGTGTCCTCATAGGACCACACACATACATCACTCTACTACGTATAAGCTGTAATTTCTTAACATCTCTCACATAGATCCATCCTTTGGAAATGATGCGCGATGCATTTTACCAAGAATACACCCCTCACATACATGCATTTTACCAAGAATACACCCCTCACATACATGCATTTTGCCATGATTCTGCATCACAGCACGAGTCGTGGAGACTAAGCAAGAATCATATTGCAACTTCTCAAATACATCCATCTTGTATAGGCCATGAAATAAGGTACCTAAGGCAATGGTAGAATAACCATCATTTCTATCATGAATTGTATATATGTCATCCACAAAGTTCACCACCATCAAGCCTGACAAGGCTAAGTTTGAAACTAATAGCAAGTTCTTCTTGATTACTCTTTTTTTTTATAAAACTTTAGAAAGAGTAAATGTGCCTCCATTTGTAGCAATGAGCACAACTCTACCAACTCCTTTGACATGATATGAGGAACCATTTGCACATGTGATGGTTCCTTTTGCCACTGACATGTATACATCATGAATAGAAGAGTCATAACTGCAATGTACAGTTCATGCTCAATCATCTTGAGAAAAAATTATAGATTCCTTCTTCTTTGCTCTTGGTGTGCAGATGCATCAGCCACCACAACCATGCCCGATTCTTTCTTTTTCTCCTTCTCTAGCCTTTCCTTATGTAGTGTCCTAGTTTCTTGCAATAGTGATACTTGGCCTTCTTTTTAGGCTTATCACTTTCTTTCTCTGCATCCTTACCTGAGGATTCTGATGATTTTGGCTTATAGCCACCATGAGAAGAAGCTTTACCTTTACCTTTCTGACTGGTAACAAAAACTTGGTCACGAACTCACATAATAGATCTATTTTGCCTAGACTGGTCTTCTTGCAAGAGTACTGAAAAACCAGCTCATCAAAGGTAAGGGAATTTGGATTTCCCTTCATCATCATGAGTCTGAGGGTAGAGGCAAAACTCTGATAAAAATCCAGTAATGCATTGAGAACTGTGGACACCAATGTACTATTAGGATATATCTCATCCACACACTAGCGAGCTGCTCCTTAAAATCTTTAATCTTGGTCAAGAAGTTGTCCATTGAGTCTCCCTCATTCATGTGCTCAGACTCCAACTATTTACCAGATATGCAACACGTGCTTCATTATGCACCTGGTATAATGCAGCAAGTGCATCCTATGCCTGTTTTGAAGTCTTACATGACCGAATATGAGGAATAATGCTTCGCTTCACAGAAAGTGCAAGCAATGCATGTGCTTGTGCATCTCTTCTATCCCATCTCGTTTGAGTAGTAGTGGGAGGTACTGGTGATAAGCCACATCTATATCAGATTCTGCTTCATATGTACCTGCAGCACATGGTTGCACTGGTAGTTGTGAAACAGGACGAGTTTCAATACCACTGACCACATTCCAAAGGCTATTAGCAACCAGTACATGCCTCATCATATAGGACTAAAAAGGGTAGTTAGTCCCATCAAGTTTGTCCTCAGCAGCAGCAGACAACATGTTGAATACATCACTATTGTCAGCCACCATGACTATCTACCAAACGCAAAATCTTTCACCACATTGCAAGTACTCAGTATTCACTGAATGCGACCCCGGATGGCTACCAAATGGCTGAATCACCTGCAAAGTGTATGAAAAATAACACAGAGTAGAGAATAGAGTGTTACTAGTGAAAGTATGATGGTCAATGTTGTTGAAGACACTATAGATGTTGCTGCACACCAAATCTTTGCCGCTACACAGCCCTAACACCCAAAATTGAGCAGAACCAATCCAAAATGATGCCTCTCCAAAACATCTACAAAAACCTTGTGGTGCCCAAAACGTGCCCGAATCATACCGCGAACCCCAAAAATTGCTATGTACTTTGTATATAGCACACTATAGTATATACCTTCTTCTCCTAAGAGGGTATCTAAATCGGAGACAGACAAATAGGGTCGTTGATGAGGAGGGAGGCAGACTATCAGATCAAGTGTCAAGGAAGCTAGCTCTAATACTAATTGTTGGAATTAGGGTTGCAGCAATGCACACACACAAGATAGAGAAGCTTGAGAGCACATAAACTCACTCCTCTACTCCCTTGGGCGACCTCAACCCACCATGCATCTTGGAAGTTACTTCTCGAGTGAGGGAAATCATTGCCTCTCCCCACCACAGCTACATGCGGGTATAGACAATTTTGGTATTGTTCACTAGCAGTCATAACTTTGTGCTCGCTTCTTTGTTTTTTATGAAAATTATATCAAAATCTTCCTCTTTTCAAGCTCTATCCATTTATGTTTTCAGTACTCTATTCTCAGCAACACAAAAAAAGGTATGGCTATCTGATCAGAGCAAACTGTGTGTTTGGGCAGTTTTGACACTTCTCACTAAAACAATCATAACTTTGTGCTCGCTTCTGGTTTTTATAAAACTTATATGAAAATCTTTGTTTTTTCAAGATTTATCCGTTGATGTTTTCAATGTTTTGTTCTGAGTAGCACAAAAAAAGTTATGGTTGTCTGATCAGATCAGACTTTGTATTTGGGACATATTTGACACTTCTCACTAAAACAGTCATAACTTTGTGCTCGCTTCTCTAATTTTTATGAAACTTATATCAAAATCTTTGCTTTTTCAAGCTCTATCCATTGATGTTTTTGAGACTTTGTTTTGAGTAGCACAGAAAAAGTTATAGATGTTTGATCATAGCAAATTATTTACTTTGGGAAGTTTTATTGGTTTATTTCTTTTTTTCTTTTTTGAAAATGATGCGGCCAACCATCCGATCCATCCAAATGAGCCATGTCAATGTATCCCTTTCACTTCAATTCACATCCTATTGAGCTGAAAGATTTTCTCTAGCAAATACTTGCCCTCACTTTTGGAGTTAATCGCTTAGCTCAAATTAAATCTTCCTGAGAGCTTTTCCTATTTCCTCTTCTGGACTACAATCTCACCTTCGTCGATGTCTATGTATTTGTTTGATCTAGGGAGATAGAGGGTGAGAGTTTGTTCATGTTTCTTTCTTTGACACCAAAACGGCCTCCCCTTCTTCAACCTTTGGGTTTGAGACGTGACCAAAGTTAAACCCCCAACTTGGTGTCATAGCCCAAAATTCACCCTTTACATACATATTTAATAGGGGCCTCAAGCTTTGGTGATGTTGAAACGCAATATTCACTTCTAGAATCTGACCTTTGATTATGATTAAATGTTATACCCCTATGTTAGGGGCCTCAAGCTTTGGTGATGTTGAAATGCAATATTCACTTCTAGAATCTGACCTTTGATTTACCATCAATGATTAAATGTTATACCCCTATGTTAGACATCCAATTGCAAAGCGTAACACACTCCTCTTCTTCATGGGAAATTACTTCAATGATTAAATGTTATACCCCTATGTTAGACATCCGAGAGAAC